>NW_028225179.1:58827536-59235788 GCF_052327205.1 Somniosus microcephalus
TCATAGACGCGGGGACAGGGGGGCTCACTACTGGAAACACCAATGTTCATAGACACCGGGACAGGTGAGTCACTACTGTAAACATTACTATTCATAAACACCGGGACAGGGGACTCACGACTGGAATCACCACTGTTCATAGACACCAGGACAGGGGACTCAATACTGGAAACACCACTGTTCATAGACAAGGGGACAGGGGAATCACTACTGGAAACACGACTGTTCATAGACACCGGGACAGTGGTCTCACAACTGGAAACACCAATGTTCATTGACACCGGGACAGGGGACACACTACTGGAAACACCATTGTTCATAGACACCGGGAAAGGGGACTCACTACTGGAAACACCACTGTTCATAAACACCGGGACAGGGGGCTCACTACTGGAAACACCACTGTTCATAGACACCAAGACAGGGGACTCACTACTGGAAACAGCACTCTTCATAGACACCGGGATAGGGGTCTCATCACTGTAAACACCACTGCTCATAGACACCGGGCCAGGGGACTCACGGCTGGAAACACCACTTTTCATAGACACCGGGATAGGGGACACACGACTGGAAACACCACTGTTCATAATCCCCGGGGAGAGGGGACTCACATCTGGAAACACCACTGTTCATAGACACCGGGACAGTGGACTCACTACTGGAAACAACACGGTTCATAGAAGCGGGGACAGGGGGACTCACTACTGGAATCACCACTGTTCATAGACACCGGGACAGGGGACTCACTACTGGAAACTCCACTCTCCATCGACACCTGGACCGGGGACTCACTACTGGAAACACCACTGTTCATAGAAACACGACAGGGGACTCACTACTGGAAACACCACTGTTCACAGACAGCGGGACAGGGGACTCACTACTGGAAACACCACTGTTCACAGAAACCGGGACAGGGGAATCACGACTGAAAACACCACTGTTCATAAACACCAGGACAGGGGACACACTACTGGAAACACCACTGTTCATAGACACAAGGACAGGGGACTCACTACTGGAAACACCACTGTTCATAGACACCGGGATAGGGGACTCACTGCTGGAAACACCACTGTTCATAGACACCGGGACAGGGGACACACTATTGGAAACACCACTGTTCATAGACACTAGGACAGGGGACACGCTACTGGAAACACCACTGTTCATAGACACCGGGACAGGGGACAAAGTACTGGAAACACCACTGTTCATAGACACCGGTATAAGGGACTCACTACTGGAAACACCAGTGTTCATAGACAGCGGGTCAGGGGACACACTGCTGGAAACACCACTGTTCATACACAGTGGGACAGGGGACTCACGACTGGAAACACCACTGTTCATAGACACCAGGACAGCGGACTCACTACTGGAAACAGCACTGTTCATAGACACCGGGACAGGGGACCACCACTGGAAACACCACTGCTCATAGACACCAGGGCAGGGGACTCACAACTGGAAACACCACTGTTCATAGACACCGGGACAGGAGACTCACTAATGGAAACACCACTGTTCCTAGACACTGGGGCAAGGGACTCACTACTGGAAACACCACTGTTCATAGACACTGGGACAGGGGACTCACTACTGGAAACACCACTGATCATAGACACCGGGACAGGGGACTCACTACTGGAAACACCACTGTTCATAGCCACCGGGACAGGGGACTCACTGCTGACATACCACTATTCATAGACACTGGGACAGGGGAATCACCACTGGAAACATCACTGTTCATAGACACCGGGACAGGGGAATCACTAGTGGAAACACCACTGTTCATAGACACCGGGACAGGTGACTCACTACTGGAAGCACCACTGTCCATAGACAGCGGGTCAGGGGACTCACTACTGGAAACACCGCTGTTCATTCACACCGGGACAGGGGCCTCACTACTGGAAACACCATTGTTCATAGTCACCGGGACAGGGGACTCAATACTGGAAACACCACTGTTCATAGACAAGGGGACAGGGGACTCACTACTGGAAACACCACTGTTCATAGACACCGGGACAGGGGTCTCACAACTGGAAACACCAATGTTCATTGAAACCGGGACAGGGGACTCACTACTGGAAACACCATTGTTCATAGACACCGGGACAGGGGATTCACTACTGGAAACACCACTTTTCATAGACACCGGGACATGGGGCTCACTACTGGAAACACCACTGTTCATAGACACCGGGCCAGGGGACTCACTACTGGAAGCACCACTGTTCATAGACACCGGGATAGAGGACACACTACTGGAAACACCACTGTTCATGATCCCCGGGACAGTGGACTCACTACTGGAAACACCACTGTTCATAGACACCGGGACAGTGGACTCTCTACTGGAAACACCACGGTTCATAGACGCGGGGACAGGGGGACTCACTGCTGGAAACAGCAATTTTCATAGACACCGGGACAGGTGAGTCACTCCTGTAAACATTACTGTTCATAGACACCGGGTCAGGGGACTCACTACTGGAATCACCACTGTTCATAGACACCGGGACAGTGGACTCACTACTGGAATCACCACTGTTCGTACACACTGGGACAGGGGACTCACTACTGGAAACACCACTGTTCATAGACACCGGGACAGGGGACTCACTACTGGAAACACCACTGATCATAGACACCGGAATAGGGGACTCACAACTGGAAACACCACTGTCCATAGACAGCGGGTCAGGGGACTCACTACTGTAAACACCACTGTTCATTCACACCGGGACAGGGGCCTCACTACTGGAAACACCATTGTTCATAGTCACTGGGTCAGGGGAATCAATACTGGAAACACCACTGTTCATAGACAAGGGGACGGGGGGCTCACGACTGGAAACACCACTGTTCATAGACACCGGGACAGGGGTCTCACAACTGGAAACACCACTGTTCATAGACACCGGGAAAGGGGACTCACTACTGGAAACACCATTGTTCATAGACACCGGGAAAGGGGACTCACTCCTGGAAACACCACTGTTCATAGACACCGGGACAGGGGCTCACTACTGGAAACAGCACTGTTCATCGACACCGGGACAGGGGACTAACTATGGGAAACACCACACTTCATAGACACCGGGATAGGGGTCTCATCACTGTAAACACCACTGGTCATAGACACCGGGCCAGAGGACTCACTACTGGAAACACCACTGTTCATAGACATCGGGACAGGGGACACACTACTGGAAACACCACTGTTCATAATCCCCGGGACAGGGGACTCGCTACTGGAAACACGACTGTTCATATACACCGGGACAGTGGACTCACTGCTGGAAACACCACGGTTCATAGACGCGGGGACAGGGGGACTTACTACTGGAAACACCAATGTTCATAGACACCGGGACAGGTGAGTCACTACTGTAAACATTACTGTTCATAGACACCGGGACAGGGGACTCACTACTGGAATCACCACTGTTCATAGACACCAGGACAGGGGACTCAATACTGGAAACACCACTGTTCATAGACAAGGGGACAGGGGACTCACTACTGGAAACACCACAGTTCATAGACACCAGGACAGGGGTCTCACAACTGGAAACACCAATTTTCATTGACACCGGGACAGGGGACACACCACTGGAAACACCATTGTTCATAGACACCGGGACAGGGGACTCACGACTGGAAACACCACTGTTCATAAACACCGTGACAGGGGGCTCACTACTGGAAACACCACTGCTCATAGACACCAAGACAGGGGACTCACTACTGGAAACACCACTCTTCATCGACACCGGGATAGGGGTCTCATCACTGTAAACACCACTGCTCATAGACACCGGGCCAGGGGACTCACGACTGGAAACACCACTTTTCATAGACACCGGGATAGGGGACACACTACTGGAAACACCACTGTTCATAATCCCCGGGGAGAGGGGACTCACATCTGGAAACACCACTGTTCATAGACACCGGGACAGTGGACTCACTACTGAATACAACACGGTTCATAGATGCGGGGACAGGGGGACTCACTGCTGGAAACACCAATGTTGATAGACACTGGGACAGGTGAGTCACTCCTGTAAACATTACTGTTCATAGACACCGGGACAGGGGACTCACTACTGGAATCACCACTGTTCATAAACACCGGGACAGGGGAGTCACTACTGGAAACTCCACTCTCCATCGACATCTGGACCGGGGACTCACTACTGGAAACACCACTGTTCATAGACACCCGACAGGGGACTCACTACTGGAAACAACACTGTTCATAGACACCGGGACAGGGGACTCACTACTGGAAACACCACTGTTCACAGAAACCGGGACAGGGGAATCACTACTGAAAACACCACTGTTCATAAACACCAGGACAGGGGACACACTACTGGAAACACCACTGTTCATAGACACCGGGATAGGGGACTCACTGCTGGAAACACCACTGTTCATAGACACCGGGACAGGGAACACACTATTGGAAACAGCACTGTTCATAGACACTAGGACAGGGGACACACTGCTGGATACACCACTGATCATAGACACTGGGACAGGGGACACAGTACTGGAAACACCACTGCTCATAGGCACCGGTATAAGGGACTCACTACTGGAAACACCAGTGTTCATAGACAGCGGGTCAGGGGACTCACGACTGGAAACACCACTGTTCATAGACAGTGGGACAGGGGACACACTACTGGAAACACCACTGCTCATAGACACCACGACAGGGGACTCACTACTGGAAACAGCACTGTTCATAGACACCGGGACAGGGGACCACTATTGGAAACACCACTGCTCATAGACACCAGGACAGGGGACTCACAATTGGAAACACCACTGTTCATAGACACCGGGACAGGAGACTCACTACTGGAAACACCACTGTTCCTAGACACTGGGACAAGGGACTCACTACTGGAAGCACCACTGTTCATAGACACTGGGACAGGGGACTCACTACTGGAAACACCACTGATCATAGACACCGGGGCAGGGGACTCACTACTGGAAACACCACTGCTCATAGCCACTGGGACAGTGGACTCACTGCTGACATACCACGATTCATAGACACTGGGACAGGGGAATCACCACTGGAAACATCACTGTTCATAGACACCGGGACAGGGGACTCACTACTGGAACCAGCAGTGTTCATAGACACCGGGACAGGGGACTCACTGCTGGAAACACCACTCTCTATCGACACCTGGACCGGGGACTCACTACTGGAAACACCACTGTTCGTACACACTGGGACAGGGGACTCACTACTGGAAAAAACACTGTTCATAGACACCGGGACAGGGGGCTCACTACTGGAAACACCACTGATCATAGACGCCGGAACAGGGGACTCACTACTGGAAAAACCACTGTCCATAGACAGCGGGTCAAGGGGACTCACTACTGGAAACACCACTGTTCATTCACACCGGGACAGGGGCCTCACTACTGGAAACACCATTGTTCATTATCACCGGGACAGGGGTCTCACAACTGGAAACACCAATGTTCATTGACACTGGGTCATGGGACTCACTACTGGAAACACCATTGTTCATAGCCACAGGGACAGGGGAATCACTACTGGAAACACCACTGTTCATAGACAGCGGGACAGGGGGCTCACTACTGGAAACAGCACTGTTCATAGAAACCGGGACAGGGGACTCACTGCTGGAAACACCACTGTTCATAGACACCAGGAGAGGGGACTCACAACTGGAAACACCACTGTTCATAGACACCGGGACAGGGGACTCACTACTGGAAACACCACTGATCATAGACACCGGGACAGGGGACTCACTGCTGGAAACACCACTGTTCATAGCCACCGGGACAGGGGACTCACTACTGACATAGCACTATTCATAGACACCGGGACAGGCGAATCACCACTGGAAACACCACTGTTCATAGACACCGGGACAGGGGACTCACGACTGGAAACAGCACTGTTCATAGACACCGGGACAGGGGACTCACTATTGGAATCACCACTGTTCATAGACGCCGGGACAGGTGACTCACTCCTGGAAACACCAAAGTCCATAGACAGCGGGTCAGGGGAATCACTACTGGAAACACCACTGTCCATTCACACCAGGACAGGGGCCTCACTGCTGCAAACTCCATTGTTCATAGTCACCGGGTCAGGGGACTCAATACTGGAAACACCACTGTTCATAGACAAGGGGACGGGGGACTCACTCCTGGAAACACCAGTGTTCATAGACACCGGGACAGGGGACTCACTACTGGAAACACCATTTTTCATAGACACCGGGAAAGGGGACTCACTCCTGGAAACACCACTGTTCATAGACACCGGGACAGGGGCTCACTACTGGAAACACCACTGTTCATAGACACCGGGACAGGGGACTCACTATTGGAAACACCACACTTCATAGACACCGGGATAGGGGTCTAATCACTGTAAACACCACTGTTCATAGACACCGGGCCAGGGGACTCACTAATGGAAACACCACTGTTCATAGACACCGGGACAGGGGACACACTACTGGAAACACCACTGTTCATAATCCCCGGGACAGGGGAGTCACTACTGGAAACACGACTGTTCATAGACACCGGGACAGTGGACTCGCTACTGGAAACATCACGGTTCATAGACGCGGGGACAGGGGGACTCACTGCTGGAAACAGCAATTTTCATAGACACCGGGACAGGTGAGTCACTCCTGTAAACATTACTGTTCATAGACACCGGGACAGGGGACTCACTACTGGAATCACCACTGTTCATAGACACCGGGACAGGGGACTCACTACTGGAAACACCACTCTCTATCGACACCTGGACCGGGGACTCACTACTGGAAACACCACTGTTCGTACACACTGGGACAGGGGACTCACTAATGGAAACACCACTGTTCATAGACACCGGGACAGGGGACTCACTACTGGAAACACTACTGATCATAGACACCGGAATAGGGGACTCACAACTGGAAACACCACTGTCCATAGACAGCGGGTCAGGGGACTCACTACTGTAAACACCACTGTTCATTCACACCGGGACAGGGGCCTCACTACTGGAAACACCATTGTTCATGGTCACTGGGTCAGGGGAATCAATACTGGAAGCACCACTCTTCATAGACAAGGGGACGGGGGGCTCACTACTGGAAACACCACTGTTCATAATCCCCGGGACAGGGGTCTCACAACTGGAAACACCACTGTTCATAGACACCGGGAAAGGGGACTCACTACTGGAAACACCATTGTTCATAGACACCGGGAAAGGGGACTCACTCCTGGAAACACCACTGTTCATAGACACCGGGACAGGGGCTCACTACTGGAAACAGCACTGTTCATCGACACCGGGACAGGGGACTAACTATTGGAAACACCACACTTCATAGACACCGGGATAGGGGTCTCATCACTGTAAACACCACTGGTCATAGACACCGGGCCAGGGGACTCACTACTGGAAACACCACTGTTCATAGACATCGGGACAGGGGACACACTACTGGAAACACCACTGTTCATAATCCCCGGGACAGGGGACTCGCTACTGGAAACACGACTGTTCATATACACCGGGACAGTGGACTCACTGCTGGAAACACCACGGTTTATAGACGCGGGGACAGGGGGACTTACTACTGGAAACACCAATGTTCATAGACACCGGGACAGGTGAGTCACTACTGTAAACATTACTGTTCATAGACACCGGGACAGGGGACTCACTACTGGAATCACCACTGTTCATAGACACCAGGACAGGGGATTCAATACTGGAAACACCACTGTTCATAGACAAGGGGACAGGGGACTCACTACTGGAAACACCACAGTTCATAGACACCGGGACAGGGGTCTCACAACTGGAAACACCAATGTTCATTGACACCGGGACAGGGGACACACCACTGGAAACACCATTGTTCATAGACACCGGGACAGGGGACTCACGACTGGAAACACCACTGTTCATAAGCACCGTGACAGGGGGCTCACTACTGGAAACACCACTGCTCATAGACACCAAGACAGGGGACTCACTACTGGAAACACCACTCTTCATCGACACCGGGATAGGGGTCTCATCACTGTAAACACCACTGCTCATAGACACCGGGCCAGGGGACTCACGACTGGAAACACCACTTTTCATAGACACCGGGATAGGGGACACACTACTGGAAACACCACTGTTCATAATCCCCGGGGAGAGGGGACTCACATCTGGAAACACCACTGTTCATAGACACCGGGACAGTGGACTCACTACTGGATACAACACGGTTCATAGATGCGGGGACAGGGGGACTCACTGCTGGAAACACCAATGTTGATAGACACTGGGACAGGTGAGTCACTCCTGTAAACATTACTGTTCATAGACACCGGGACAGGGGACTCACTACTGGAATCACCACTGTTCATAAACACCGGGACAGGGGAGTCACTACTGGAAATCCACTCTCCATCGACATCTGGACCGGGGACTCACTACTGGAAACACCACTGTTCATAGACACCCGACAGGGGACTCACTACTGGAAACATCAATGTTCATAGACACCGGGACAGGGGACTCACTACTGGAAACACCACTGTTCACAGAAACCGGGACAGGGGAATCACTACTGAAAACACCACTGTTCATAAACACCAGGACAGGGGACACACTACTGGAAACACCACTGTTCATAGACACCAGGACAGGGGACTCAGTACTGGAAACACCACTGTTCATAGACACCGGGATAGGGGACTCACTGCTGGAAACACCACTGTTCATAGACACCGGGACAGGGAACACACTATTGGAAACAGCACTGTTCATAGACACTAGGACAGGGGACACACTGCTGGATACACCACTGATCATAGACACTGGGACAGGGGACACAGTACTGGAAACACCACTGCTCATAGGCACCGGTATAAGGGACTCACTACTGGAAACACCAGTGTTCATAGACAGCGGGTCAGGGGACTCACGACTGGAAACACCACTGTTCATAGACAGTGGGACAGGGGACACACTACTGGAAACACCACTGTTCATAGACACCACGACAGGGGACTCACTACTGGAAACAGCACTGTTCATAGACACCGGGACAGGGGACCACTACTGGAAACACCACTGCTCATAGACACCAGGACAGGGGACTCACAACTGGAAACACCACTGTTCATAGACACCGGGACAGGAGACTCACTACTGGAAACACCACTGTTCCTAGACACTGGGACAAGGGACTCACTACTGGAAGCACCACTGTTCATAGACACTGGGACAGGGGACTCACTACTGGAAACACCACTGATCATAGACACCGGGGCAGGGGACTCACTACTGGAAACACCACTGCTCATAGCCACTGGGACAGTGGACTCACTGCTGACATACCACGATTCATAGACACTGGGACAGGGGAATCACCACTGGAAACATCACTGTTCATAGACACCGGGACAGGGGACTCACTACTGGAACCAGCAGTGCTCATAGACACCGGGACAGGGGACTCACTGCTGGAAACACCACTCTCTATCGACACCTGGACCGGGGACTCACTACTGGAAACACCACTGTTCGTACACACTGGGACAGGGGACTCACTACTGGAAACAACACTGTTCATAGACACCGGGACAGGGGGCTCACTACTGGAAACACCACTGATCATAGACGCCGGAACAGGGGACTCACTACTGGAAAAACCACTGTCCACAGACAGCGGGTCAAGGGGACTCACTACTGGAAACACCACTGTTCATTCTCACCGGGACAGGGCCCTCACTACTGGAAACACCATTGTTCATTATCACCGGGACAGGGGTCTCACAACTGGAAACACCAATGTTCATTGACACTGGGTCATGGGACTCACTACTGGAAACACCATTGTTCATAGCCACAGGGACAGGGGACTCACTACTGGAAACACCACTGTTCATAGACAGCGGGAGAGGGGGCTCACTACTGGAAACAGCACTGTTCATAGAAACCGGGACAGGGGACTCACTGCTGGAAACACCACTGTTCATAGACACCAGGAGAGGGGACTCACAACTGGAAACACCACTGTTCATAGACACCGGGACAGGGGACTCACTACTGGAAACACCACTGATCATAGACACCGGGACAGGGGACTCACTGCTGGAAACACCACTGTTCATAACCACCGGTACAGGGGACTCACTACTGACATAGCACTATTCATAGACACCGGGACAGGCGAATCACCACTGGAAACACCACTGTTCATAGACACCGGGACAGGGGACTCACGACTGGAAACAGCACTGTTCATAGACACCGGGACAGGGGACTCACTATTGGAATCACCACTGTTCATAGACACCGGGACAGGTGACTCACTCCTGGAAACACCAAAGTCCATAGACAGCGGGTCAGGGGAATCACTACTGGAAACACCACTGTCCATTCACACCAGGAGAGGGGCCTCACTGCTGCAAACACCATTGTTCATAGTCACCGGGTCAGGGGACTCAATACTGGAAACACCACTGTTCATAGACAAGGGGACGGGGGACTCACTCCTGGAAACACCAGTGTTCATAGACACCGGGACAGGTGTCTCACAATTGGAAACACCACTGTTCATAGACACCGGGACAGGGGACTCACTCCTGGAAACACCATTTTTCATAGATACCGGTAAAGGGGACTCACTCCTGGAAACACCACTGTTCATAGACACCGGGAAAGGGGACTCACTACTGGAAACACCACTGTTCATAAACACCGGGACAGGGGGCTCACTACTGGAAACACCACTGTTCATAGACACCAAGACAGGGGACTCACTACTGGAAACAGCACTCTTCATAGACACCGGGATAGGGGTCTCATCACTGTAAACACCACTGCTCATAGACACCGGGCCAGGGGACTCACGGCTGGAAACACCACTTTTCATAGACACCGGGATAGGGGACACACGACTGGAAACACCACTGTTCATAATCCCCGGGGAGAGGGGACTCACATCTGGAAACACCACTGTTCATAGACACCGGGACAGTGGACTCACTACTGGAAACAACACGGTTCATAGAAGCGGGGACAGGGGGACTCACTACTGGAATCACCACTGTTCATAGACACCGGGACAGGGGACTCACTACTGGAAACTCCACTCTCCATCGACACCTGGACCGGGGACTCACTACTGGAAACACCACTGTTCATAGAAACACGACAGGGGACTCACTACTGGAAACACCACTGTTCACAGACAGCGGGACAGGGGACTCACTACTGGAAACACCACTGTTCACAGAAACCGGGACAGGGGAATCACGACTGAAAACACCACTGTTCATAAACACCAGGACAGGGGACACACTACTGGAAACACCACTGTTCATAGACACAAGGACAGGGGATTCACTACTGGAAACACCACTGTTCATAGACACCGGGATAGGGGACTCACTGCTGGAAACACCACTGTTCATAGACACCGGGACAGGGGACACACTATTGGAAACACCACTGTTCATAGACACTAGGACAGGGGACACGCTACTGGAAACACCACTGTTCATAGACACCGGGACAGGGGACAAAGTACTGGAAACACCACTGTTCATAGACACCGGTATAAGGGACTCACTACTGGAAACACCAGTGTTCATAGACAGCGGGTCAGGGGACACACTGCTGGAAACACCACTGTTCATACACAGTGGGACAGGGGACTCACGACTGGAAACACCACTGTTCATAGACACCAGGACAGCGGACTCACTACTGGAAACAGCACTGTTCATAGACACCGGGACAGGGGACCACCACTGGAAACACCACTGCTCATAGACACCAGGGCAGGGGACTCACAACTGGAAACACCACTGTTCATAGACACCGGGACAGGAGACTCACTAATGGAAACACCACTGTTCCTAGACACTGGGGCAAGGGACTCACTACTGGAAACACCACTGTTCATAGACACTGGGACAGGGGACTCACTACTGGAAACACCAGTGATCATAGACACCGGGACAGGGGACTCACTACTGGAAACACCACTGTTCATAGCCACCGGGACAGGGGACTCACTGCTGACATACCACTATTCATAGACACTGGGACAGGGGAATCACCACTGGAAACATCACTGTTCATAGACACCGGGACAGGGGAATCACTAGTGGAAACACCACTGTTCATAGACACCGGGACAGGTGACTCACTACTGGAAGCACCACTGTCCATAGACAGCGGGTCAGGGGACTCACTACTGGAAACACCGCTGTTCATTCACACCGGGACAGGGGCCTCACTACTGGAAACACCATTGTTCATAGTCACCGGGACAGGGGACTCAATACTGGAAACACCACTGTTCATAGACAAGGGGACAGGGGACTCACTACTGGAAACACCACTGTTCATAGACACCGGGACAGGGGTCTCACAACTGGAAACACCAATGTTCATTGAAACCGGGACAGGGGACTCACTACTGGAAACACCATTGTTCATAGACACCGGGACAGGGGATTCACTACTGGAAACACCACTTTTCATAGACACCGGGACATGGGGCTCACTACTGGAAACACCACTGTTCATAGACACCGGGCCAGGGGACTCACTACTGGAAGCACCACTGTTCTTAGACACCGGGATAGAGGACACACTACTGGAAACACCACTGTTCATGATCCCCGGGACAGTGGACTCACTACTGGAAACACCACTGTTCATAGACACCGGGACAGTGGACTCTCTACTGGAAGCACCACGGTTCATAGACGCGGGGACAGGGGGACTCACTGCTGGAAACAGCAATTTTCATAGACACCGGGACAGGTGAGTCACTCCTGTAAACATTACTGTTCATAGACACCGGGTCAGGGGACTCACTACTGGAATCACCACTGTTCATAGACACCGGGACAGTGGACTCACTACTGGAATCACCACTGTTCGTACACACTGGGACAGGGGACTCACTACTGGAAACACCACTGTTCATAGACACCGGGACAGGGGACTCACTACTGGAAACACCACTGATCATAGACACCGGAATAGGGGACTCACAACTCGAAACACCACTGTCCATAGACAGCGGGTCAGGGGACTCACTACTGTAAACACCACTGTTCATTCACACCGGGACAGGGGCCTCACTACTGGAAACACCATTGTTCATAGTCACTGGGTCAGGGGAATCAATACTGGAAACACCACTGTTCATAGACAAGGGGACGGGGGGCTCACGACTGGAAACACCACTGTTCATAGACACCGGGACAGGGGTCTCACAACTGGAAACACCACTGTTCATAGACACCGGGAAAGGGGACTCACTACTGGAAACACCATTGTTCATAGACACCGGGAAAGGGGACTCACTCCTGGAAACACCACTGTTCATAGACACCGGGACAGGGGCTCACTACTGGAAACAGCACTGTTCATCGACACCGGGACAGGGGACTAACTATTGGAAACACCACACTTCATAGACACCGGGATAGGGGTCTCATCACTGTAAACACCACTGGTCATAGACACCGGGCCAGAGGACTCACTACTGGAAACACCACTGTTCATAGACATCGGGACAGGGGACACACTACTGGAAACACCACTGTTCATAATCCCCGGGACAGGGGACTCGCTACTGGAAACACGACTGTTCATATACACCGGGACAGTGGACTCACTGCTGGAAACACCACGGTTCATAGACGCGGGGACAGGGGGACTTACTACTGGAAACACCAATGTTCATAGACACCGGGACAGGTGAGTCACTACTGTAAACATTACTGTTCATAGACACCGGGACAGGGGACTCACTACTGGAATCACCACTGTTCATAGACACCAGGACAGGGGACTCAATACTGGAAACACCACTGTTCATAGACAAGGGGACAGGGGACTCACTACTGGAAACACCACAGTTCATAGACACCAGGACAGGGGTCTCACAACTGGAAACACCAATTTTCATTGACACCGGGACAGGGGACACACCACTGGAAACACCATTGTTCATAGACACCGGGACAGGGGACTCACGACTGGAAACACCACTGTTCATAAACACCGTGACAGGGGGCTCACTACTGGAAACACCACTGCTCATAGACACCAAGACAGGGGACTCACTACTGGAAACACCACTCTTCATCGACACCGGGATAGGGGTCTCATCACTGTAAACACCACTGCTCATAGACACCGGGCCAGGGGACTCACGACTGGAAACACCACTTTTCATAGACACCGGGATAGGGGACACACTACTGGAAACACCACTGTTCATAATCCCCGGGGAGAGGGGACTCACATCTGGAAACACCACTGTTCATAGACACCGGGACAGTGGACTCACTACTGAATACAACACGGTTCATAGATGCGGGGACAGGGGGACTCACTGCTGGAAACACCAATGTTGATAGACACTGGGACAGGTGAGTCACTCCTGTAAACATTACTGTTCATAGACACCGGGACAGGGGACTCACTACTGGAATCACCACTGTTCATAAACACCGGGACAGGGGAGTCACTACTGGAAACTCCACTCTCCATCGACATCTGGACCGGGGACTCACTACTGGAAACACCACTGTTCATAGACACCCGACAGGGGACTCACTACTGGAAACAACACTGTTCATAGACACCGGGACAGGGGACTCACTACTGGAAACACCACTGTTCACAGAAACCGGGACAGGGGAATCACTACTGAAAACACCACTGTTCATAAACACCAGGACAGGGGACACACTACTGGAAACACCACTGTTCATAGACACCGGGATAGGGGACTCACTGCTGGAAACACCACTGTTCATAGACACCGGGACAGGGAACACACTATTGGAAACAGCACTGTTCATAGACACTAGGACAGGGGACACACTGCTGGATACACCACTGATCATAGACACTGGGACAGGGGACACAGTACTGGAAACACCACTGCTCATAGGCACCGGTATAAGGGACTCACTACTGGAAACACCAGTGTTCATAGACAGCGGGTCAGGGGACTCACGACTGGAAACACCACTGTTCATAGACAGTGGGACAGGGGACACACTACTGGAAACACCACTGCTCATAGACACCACGACAGGGGACTCACTACTGGAAACAGCACTGTTCATAGACACCGGGACAGGGGACCACTATTGGAAACACCACTGCTCATAGACACCAGGACAGGGGACTCACAATTGGAAACACCACTGTTCATAGACACCGGGACAGGAGACTCACTACTGGAAACACCACTGTTCCTAGACACTGGGACAAGGGACTCACTACTGGAAGCACCACTGTTCATAGACACTGGGACAGGGGACTCACTACTGGAAACACCACTGATCATAGACACCGGGGCAGGGGACTCACTACTGGAAACACCACTGCTCATAGCCACTGGGACAGTGGACTCACTGCTGACATACCACGATTCATAGACACTGGGACAGGGGAATCACCACTGGAAACATCACTGTTCATAGACACCGGGACAGGGGACTCACTACTGGAACCAGCAGTGTTCATAGACACCGGGACAGGGGACTCACTGCTGGAAACACCACTCTCTATCGACACCTGGACCGGGGACTCACTACTGGAAACACCACTGTTCGTACACACTGGGACAGGGGACTCACTACTGGAAAAAACACTGTTCATAGACACCGGGACAGGGGGCTCACTACTGGAAACACCACTGATCATAGACGCCGGAACAGGGGACTCACTACTGGAAAAACCACTGTCCATAGACAGCGGGTCAAGGGGACTCACTACTGGAAACACCACTGTTCATTCACACCGGGACAGGGGCCTCACTACTGGAAACACCATTGTTCATTATCACCGGGACAGGGGTCTCACAACTGGAAACACCAATGTTCATTGACACTGGGTCATGGGACTCACTACTGGAAACACCATTGTTCATAGCCACAGGGACAGGGGAATCACTACTGGAAACACCACTGTTCATAGACAGCGGGACAGGGGGCTCACTACTGGAAACAGCACTGTTCATAGAAACCGGGACAGGGGACTCACTGCTGGAAACACCACTGTTCATAGACACCAGGAGAGGGGACTCACAACTGGAAACACCACTGTTCATAGACACCGGGACAGGGGACTCACTACTGGAAACACCACTGATCATAGACACCGGGACAGGGGACTCACTGCTGGAAACACCACTGTTCATAGCCACCGGGACAGGGGACTCACTACTGACATAGCACTATTCATAGACACCGGGACAGGCGAATCACCACTGGAAACACCACTGTTCATAGACACCGGGACAGGGGACTCACGACTGGAAACAGCACTGTTCATAGACACCGGGACAGGGGACTCACTATTGGAATCACCACTGTTCATAGACGCCGGGACAGGTGACTCACTCCTGGAAACACCAAAGTCCATAGACAGCGGGTCAGGGGAATCACTACTGGAAACACCACTGTCCATTCACACCAGGACAGGGGCCTCACTGCTGCAAACTCCATTGTTCATAGTCACCGGGTCAGGGGACTCAATACTGGAAACACCACTGTTCATAGACAAGGGGACGGGGGACTCACTCCTGGAAACACCAGTGTTCATAGACACCGGGACAGGGGACTCACTACTGGAAACACCATTTTTCATAGACACCGGGAAAGGGGACTCACTCCTGGAAACACCACTGTTCCTAGACACTGGGGCAAGGGACTCACTACTGGAAACACCACTGTTCATAGACACTGGGACAGGGGACTCACTACTGGAAACACCACTGATCATAGACACCGGGACAGGGGACTCACTACTGGAAACACCACTGTTCATAGCCACCGGGACAGGGGACTCACTACTGGAAACACCACTGTTCATAGACAAGGGGACGGGGGACTCACTCCTGGAAACACCAGTGTTCATAGACACCGGGACAGGTGTCTCACAATTGGAAACACCACTGTTCATAGACACCGGGACAGGGGACTCACTCCTGGAAACACCATTTTTCATAGATACCGGTAAAGGGGACTCACTCCTGGAAACACCACTGTTCATAGACACCGGGACAGGGGACACACTACTGGAAACACCATTGTTCATAGACACCGGGAAAGGGGACTCACTACTGGAAACACCACTGTTCATAAACACCGGGACAGGGGGCTCACTACTGGAAACACCACTGTTCATAGACACCAAGACAGGGGACTCACTACTGGAAACAGCACTCTTCATAGACACCGGGATAGGGGTCTCATCACTGTAAACACCACTGCTCATAGACACCGGGCCAGGGGACTCACGGCTGGAAACACCACTTTTCATAGACACCGGGATAGGGGACACACGACTGGAAACACCACTGTTCATAATCCCCGGGGAGAGGGGACTCACATCTGGAAACACCACTGTTCATAGACACCGGGACAGTGGACTCACTACTGGAAACAACACGGTTCATAGAAGCGGGGACAGGGGGACTCACTACTGGAATCACCACTGTTCATAGACACCGGGACAGGGGACTCACTACTGGAAACTCCACTCTCCATCGACACCTGGACCGGGGACTCACTACTGGAAACACCACTGTTCATAGAAACACGACAGGGGACTCACTACTGGAAACACCACTGTTCACAGACAGCGGGACAGGGGACTCACTACTGGAAACACCACTGTTCACAGAAACCGGGACAGGGGAATCACGACTGAAAACACCACTGTTCATAAACACCAGGACAGGGGACACACTACTGGAAACACCACTGTTCATAGACACAAGGACAGGGGATTCACTACTGGAAACACCACTGTTCATAGACACCGGGATAGGGGACTCACTGCTGGAAACACCACTGTTCATAGACACCGGGACAGGGGACACACTATTGGAAACACCACTGTTCATAGACACTAGGACAGGGGACACGCTACTGGAAACACCACTGTTCATAGACACCGGGACAGGGGACAAAGTACTGGAAACACCACTGTTCATAGACACCGGTATAAGGGACTCACTACTGGAAACACCAGTGTTCATAGACAGCGGGTCAGGGGACACACTGCTGGAAACACCACTGTTCATACACAGTGGGACAGGGGACTCACGACTGGAAACACCACTGTTCATAGACACCAGGACAGCGGACTCACTACTGGAAACAGCACTGTTCATAGACACCGGGACAGAGGACCACCACTGGAAACACCACTGCTCATAGACACCAGGGCAGGGGACTCACAACTGGAAACACCACTGTTCATAGACACCGGGACAGGAGACTCACTAATGGAAACACCACTGTTCCTAGACACTGGGGCAAGGGACTCACTACTGGAAACACCACTGTTCATAGACACTGGGACAGGGGACTCACTACTGGAAACACCAGTGATCATAGACACCGGGACAGGGGACTCACTACTGGAAACACCACTGTTCATAGCCACCGGGACAGGGGACTCACTGCTGACATACCACTATTCATAGACACTGGGACAGGGGAATCACCACTGGAAACATCACTGTTCATAGACACCGGGACAGGGGAATCACTAGTGGAAACACCACTGTTCATAGACACCGGGACAGGTGACTCACTACTGGAAGCACCACTGTCCATAGACAGCGGGTCAGGGGACTCACTACTGGAAACACCGCTGTTCATTCACACCGGGACAGGGGCCTCACTACTGGAAACACCATTGTTCATAGTCACCGGGACAGGGGACTCAATACTGGAAACACCACTGTTCATAGACAAGGGGACAGGGGACTCACTACTGGAAACACCACTGTTCATAGACACCGGGACAGGGGTCTCACAACTGGAAACACCAATGTTCATTGAAACCGGGACAGGGGACTCACTACTGGAAACACCATTGTTCATAGACACCGGGACAGGGGATTCACTACTGGAAACACCACTTTTCATAGACACCGGGACATGGGGCTCACTACTGGAAACACCACTGTTCATAGACACCGGGCCAGGGGACTCACTACTGGAAGCACCACTGTTCATAGACACCGGGATAGAGGACACACTACTGGAAACACCACTGTTCATGATCCCCGGGACAGTGGACTCACTACTGGAAACACCACTGTTCATAGACACCGGGACAGTGGACTCTCTACTGGAAGCACCACGGTTCATAGACGCGGGGACAGGGGGACTCACTGCTGGAAACAGCAATTTTCATAGACACCGGGACAGGTGAGTCACTCCTGTAAACATTACTGTTCATAGACACCGGGTCAGGGGACTCACTACTGGAATCACCACTGTTCATAGACACCGGGACAGTGGACTCACTACTGGAATCACCACTGTTCGTACACACTGGGACAGGGGACTCACTACTGGAAACACCACTGTTCATAGACACCGGGACAGGGGACTCACTACTGGAAACACCACTGATCATAGACACCGGAATAGGGGACTCACAACTCGAAACACCACTGTCCATAGACAGCGGGTCAGGGGACTCACTACTGTAAACACCACTGTTCATTCACACCGGGACAGGGGCCTCACTACTGGAAACACCATTGTTCATAGTCACTGGGTCAGGGGAATCAATACTGGAAACACCACTGTTCATAGACAAGGGGACGGGGGGCTCACGACTGGAAACACCACTGTTCATAGACACCGGGACAGGGGTCTCACAACTGGAAACACCACTGTTCATAGACACCGGGAAAGGGGACTCACTACTGGAAACACCATTGTTCATAGACACCGGGAAAGGGGACTCACTCCTGGAAACACCACTGTTCATAGACACCGGGACAGGGGCTCACTACTGGAAACAGCACTGTTCATCGACACCGGGACAGGGGACTAACTATTGGAAACACCACACTTCATAGACACCGGGATAGGGGTCTCATCACTGTAAACACCACTGGTCATAGACACCGGGCCAGAGGACTCACTACTGGAAACACCACTGTTCATAGACATCGGGACAGGGGACACACTACTGGAAACACCACTGTTCATAATCCCCGGGACAGGGGACTCGCTACTGGAAACACGACTGTTCATATACACCGGGACAGTGGACTCACTGCTGGAAACACCACGGTTCATAGACGCGGGGACAGGGGGACTTACTACTGGAAACACCAATGTTCATAGACACCGGGACAGGTGAGTCACTACTGTAAACATTACTGTTCATAGACACCGGGACAGGGGACTCACTACTGGAATCACCACTGTTCATAGACACCAGGACAGGGGACTCAATACTGGAAACACCACTGTTCATAGACAAGGGGACAGGGGACTCACTACTGGAAACACCACAGTTCATAGACACCAGGACAGGGGTCTCACAACTGGAAACACCAATTTTCATTGACACCGGGACAGGGGACACACCACTGGAAACACCATTGTTCATAGACACCGGGACAGGGGACTCACGACTGGAAACACCACTGTTCATAAACACCGTGACAGGGGGCTCACTACTGGAAACACCACTGCTCATAGACACCAAGACAGGGGACTCACTACTGGAAACACCACTCTTCATCGACACCGGGATAGGGGTCTCATCACTGTAAACACCACTGCTCATAGACACCGGGCCAGGGGACTCACGACTGGAAACACCACTTTTCATAGACACCGGGATAGGGGACACACTACTGGAAACACCACTGTTCATAATCCCCGGGGAGAGGGGACTCACATCTGGAAACACCACTGTTCATAGACACCGGGACAGTGGACTCACTACTGAATACAACACGGTTCATAGATGCGGGGACAGGGGGACTCACTGCTGGAAACACCAATGTTGATAGACACTGGGACAGGTGAGTCACTCCTGTAAACATTACTGTTCATAGACACCGGGACAGGGGACTCACTACTGGAATCACCACTGTTCATAAACACCGGGACAGGGGAGTCACTACTGGAAACTCCACTCTCCATCGACATCTGGACCGGGGACTCACTACTGGAAACACCACTGTTCATAGACACCCGACAGGGGACTCACTACTGGAAACAACACTGTTCATAGACACCGGGACAGGGGACTCACTACTGGAAACACCACTGTTCACAGAAACCGGGACAGGGGAATCACTACTGAAAACACCACTGTTCATAAACACCAGGACAGGGGACACACTACTGGAAACACCACTGTTCATAGACACCGGGATAGGGGACTCACTGCTGGAAACACCACTGTTCATAGACACCGGGACAGGGAACACACTATTGGAAACAGCACTGTTCATAGACACTAGGACAGGGGACACACTGCTGGATACACCACTGATCATAGACACTGGGACAGGGGACACAGTACTGGAAACACCACTGCTCATAGGCACCGGTATAAGGGACTCACTACTGGAAACACCAGTGTTCATAGACAGCGGGTCAGGGGACTCACGACTGGAAACACCACTGTTCATAGACAGTGGGACAGGGGACACACTACTGGAAACACCACTGCTCATAGACACCACGACAGGGGACTCACTACTGGAAACAGCACTGTTCATAGACACCGGGACAGGGGACCACTATTGGAAACACCACTGCTCATAGACACCAGGACAGGGGACTCACAATTGGAAACACCACTGTTCATAGACACCGGGACAGGAGACTCACTACTGGAAACACCACTGTTCCTAGACACTGGGACAAGGGACTCACTACTGGAAGCACCACTGTTCATAGACACTGGGACAGGGGACTCACTACTGGAAACACCACTGATCATAGACACCGGGGCAGGGGACTCACTACTGGAAACACCACTGCTCATAGCCACTGGGACAGTGGACTCACTGCTGACATACCACGATTCATAGACACTGGGACAGGGGAATCACCACTGGAAACATCACTGTTCATAGACACCGGGACAGGGGACTCACTACTGGAACCAGCAGTGTTCATAGACACCGGGACAGGGGACTCACTGCTGGAAACACCACTCTCTATCGACACCTGGACCGGGGACTCACTACTGGAAACACCACTGTTCGTACACACTGGGACAGGGGACTCACTACTGGAAAAAACACTGTTCATAGACACCGGGACAGGGGGCTCACTACTGGAAACACCACTGATCATAGACGCCGGAACAGGGGACTCACTACTGGAAAAACCACTGTCCATAGACAGCGGGTCAAGGGGACTCACTACTGGAAACACCACTGTTCATTCACACCGGGACAGGGGCCTCACTACTGGAAACACCATTGTTCATTATCACCGGGACAGGGGTCTCACAACTGGAAACACCAATGTTCATTGACACTGGGTCATGGGACTCACTACTGGAAACACCATTGTTCATAGCCACAGGGACAGGGGAATCACTACTGGAAACACCACTGTTCATAGACAGCGGGACAGGGGGCTCACTACTGGAAACAGCACTGTTCATAGAAACCGGGACAGGGGACTCACTGCTGGAAACACCACTGTTCATAGACACCAGGAGAGGGGACTCACAACTGGAAACACCACTGTTCATAGACACCGGGACAGGGGACTCACTACTGGAAACACCACTGATCATAGACACCGGGACAGGGGACTCACTGCTGGAAACACCACTGTTCATAGCCACCGGGACAGGGGACTCACTACTGACATAGCACTATTCATAGACACCGGGACAGGCGAATCACCACTGGAAACACCACTGTTCATAGACACCGGGACAGGGGACTCACGACTGGAAACAGCACTGTTCATAGACACCGGGACAGGGGACTCACTATTGGAATCACCACTGTTCATAGACGCCGGGACAGGTGACTCACTCCTGGAAACACCAAAGTCCATAGACAGCGGGTCAGGGGAATCACTACTGGAAACACCACTGTCCATTCACACCAGGACAGGGGCCTCACTGCTGCAAACTCCATTGTTCATAGTCACCGGGTCAGGGGACTCAATACTGGAAACACCACTGTTCATAGACAAGGGGACGGGGGACTCACTCCTGGAAACACCAGTGTTCATAGACACCGGGAAAGGGGACTCACTCCTGGAAACACCACTGTTCCTAGACACTGGGGCAAGGGACTCACTACTGGAAACACCACTGTTCATAGACACTGGGACAGGGGACTCACTACTGGAAACACCACTGATCATAGACACCGGGACAGGGGACTCACTACTGGAAACACCACTGTTCATAGCCACCGGGACAGGGGACTCACTGCTGACATACCACTATTCATAGACACTGGGACAGGGGAATCACCACTGGAAACATCACTGTTCATAGACACCGGGACAGGGGAATCACTAGTGGAAACACCACTGTTCATAGACACCGGGACAGGTGACTCACTACTGGAAGCACCACTGTCCATAGACAGCGGGTCAGGGGACTCACTACTGGAAACACCGCTGTTCATTCACACCGGGACAGGGGCCTCACTACTGGAAACACCATTGTTCATAGTCACCGGGACAGGGGACTCAATACTGGAAACACCACTGTTCATAGACAAGGGGACAGGGGACTCACTACTGGAAACACCACTGTTCATAGACACCGGGACAGGGGTCTCACAACTGGAAACACCAATGTTCATTGAAACCGGGACAGGGGACTCACTACTGGAAACACCATTGTTCATAGACACCGGGACAGGGGATTCACTACTGGAAACACCACTTTTCATAGACACCGGGACATGGGGCTCACTACTGGAAACACCACTGTTCATAGACACCGGGCCAGGGGACTCACTACTGGAAGCACCACTGTTCATAGACACCGGGATAGAGGACACACTACTGGAAACACCACTGTTCATGATCCCCGGGACAGTGGACTCACTACTGGAAACACCACTGTTCATAGACACCGGGACAGTGGACTCTCTACTGGAAGCACCACGGTTCATAGACGCGGGGACAGGGGGACTCACTGCTGGAAACAGCAATTTTCATAGACACCGGGACAGGTGAGTCACTCCTGTAAACATTACTGTTCATAGACACCGGGTCAGGGGACTCACTACTGGAATCACCACTGTTCATAGACACCGGGACAGTGGACTCACTACTGGAATCACCACTGTTCGTACACACTGGGACAGGGGACTCACTACTGGAAACACCACTGTTCATAGACACCGGGACAGGGGACTCACTACTGGAAACACCACTGATCATAGACACCGGAATAGGGGACTCACAACTCGAAACACCACTGTCCATAGACAGCGGGTCAGGGGACTCACTACTGTAAACACCACTGTTCATTCACACCGGGACAGGGGCCTCACTACTGGAAACACCATTGTTCATAGTCACTGGGTCAGGGGAATCAATACTGGAAACACCACTGTTCATAGACAAGGGGACGGGGGGCTCACGACTGGAAACACCACTGTTCATAGACACCGGGACAGGGGTCTCACAACTGGAAACACCACTGTTCATAGACACCGGGAAAGGGGACTCACTACTGGAAACACCATTGTTCATAGACACCGGGAAAGGGGACTCACTCCTGGAAACACCACTGTTCATAGACACCGGGACAGGGGCTCACTACTGGAAACAGCACTGTTCATCGACACCGGGACAGGGGACTAACTATTGGAAACACCACACTTCATAGACACCGGGATAGGGGTCTCATCACTGTAAACACCACTGGTCATAGACACCGGGCCAGAGGACTCACTACTGGAAACACCACTGTTCATAGACATCGGGACAGGGGACACACTACTGGAAACACCACTGTTCATAATCCCCGGGACAGGGGACTCGCTACTGGAAACACGACTGTTCATATACACCGGGACAGTGGACTCACTGCTGGAAACACCACGGTTCATAGACGCGGGGACAGGGGGACTTACTACTGGAAACACCAATGTTCATAGACACCGGGACAGGTGAGTCACTACTGTAAACATTACTGTTCATAGACACCGGGACAGGGGACTCACTACTGGAATCACCACTGTTCATAGACACCAGGACAGGGGACTCAATACTGGAAACACCACTGTTCATAGACAAGGGGACAGGGGACTCACTACTGGAAACACCACAGTTCATAGACACCAGGACAGGGGTCTCACAACTGGAAACACCAATTTTCATTGACACCGGGACAGGGGACACACCACTGGAAACACCATTGTTCATAGACACCGGGACAGGGGACTCACGACTGGAAACACCACTGTTCATAAACACCGTGACAGGGGGCTCACTACTGGAAACACCACTGCTCATAGACACCAAGACAGGGGACTCACTACTGGAAACACCACTCTTCATCGACACCGGGATAGGGGTCTCATCACTGTAAACACCACTGCTCATAGACACCGGGCCAGGGGACTCACGACTGGAAACACCACTTTTCATAGACACCGGGATAGGGGACACACTACT
This sequence comes from Somniosus microcephalus, assembly GCF_052327205.1. Lineage (NCBI taxonomy): Eukaryota > Metazoa > Chordata > Chondrichthyes > Squaliformes > Somniosidae > Somniosus > Somniosus microcephalus. Next base: position 58,853,079 of record NW_028225179.1, read on the forward strand.
GGAAACACCACTGTTCATAATCCCCGGGGAGAGGGGACTCACATCTGGAAACACCACTGTTCATAGACACCGGGACAGTGGACTCACTACTGAATACAACACGGTTCATAGATGCGGGGACAGGGGGACTCACTGCTGGAAACACCAATGTTGATAGACACTGGGACAGGTGAGTCACTCCTGTAAACATTACTGTTCATAGACACCGGGACAGGGGACTCACTACTGGAATCACCACTGTTCATAAACACCGGGACAGGGGAGTCACTACTGGAAACTCCACTCTCCATCGACATCTGGACCGGGGACTCACTACTGGAAACACCACTGTTCATAGACACCCGACAGGGGACTCACTACTGGAAACAACACTGTTCATAGACACCGGGACAGGGGACTCACTACTGGAAACACCACTGTTCACAGAAACCGGGACAGGGGAATCACTACTGAAAACACCACTGTTCATAAACACCAGGACAGGGGACACACTACTGGAAACACCACTGTTCATAGACACCGGGATAGGGGACTCACTGCTGGAAACACCACTGTTCATAGACACCGGGACAGGGAACACACTATTGGAAACAGCACTGTTCATAGACACTAGGACAGGGGACACACTGCTGGATACACCACTGATCATAGACACTGGGACAGGGGACACAGTACTGGAAACACCACTGCTCATAGGCACCGGTATAAGGGACTCACTACTGGAAACACCAGTGTTCATAGACAGCGGGTCAGGGGACTCACGACTGGAAACACCACTGTTCATAGACAGTGGGACAGGGGACACACTACTGGAAACACCACTGCTCATAGACACCACGACAGGGGACTCACTACTGGAAACAGCACTGTTCATAGACACCGGGACAGGGGACCACTATTGGAAACACCACTGCTCATAGACACCAGGACAGGGGACTCACAATTGGAAACACCACTGTTCATAGACACCGGGACAGGAGACTCACTACTGGAAACACCACTGTTCCTAGACACTGGGACAAGGGACTCACTACTGGAAGCACCACTGTTCATAGACACTGGGACAGGGGACTCACTACTGGAAACACCACTGATCATAGACACCGGGGCAGGGGACTCACTACTGGAAACACCACTGCTCATAGCCACTGGGACAGTGGACTCACTGCTGACATACCACGATTCATAGACACTGGGACAGGGGAATCACCACTGGAAACATCACTGTTCATAGACACCGGGACAGGGGACTCACTACTGGAACCAGCAGTGTTCATAGACACCGGGACAGGGGACTCACTGCTGGAAACACCACTCTCTATCGACACCTGGACCGGGGACTCACTACTGGAAACACCACTGTTCGTACACACTGGGACAGGGGACTCACTACTGGAAAAAACACTGTTCATAGACACCGGGACAGGGGGCTCACTACTGGAAACACCACTGATCATAGACGCCGGAACAGGGGACTCACTACTGGAAAAACCACTGTCCATAGACAGCGGGTCAAGGGGACTCACTACTGGAAACACCACTGTTCATTCACACCGGGACAGGGGCCTCACTACTGGAAACACCATTGTTCATTATCACCGGGACAGGGGTCTCACAACTGGAAACACCAATGTTCATTGACACTGGGTCATGGGACTCACTACTGGAAACACCATTGTTCATAGCCACAGGGACAGGGGAATCACTACTGGAAACACCACTGTTCATAGACAGCGGGACAGGGGGCTCACTACTGGAAACAGCACTGTTCATAGAAACCGGGACAGGGGACTCACTGCTGGAAACACCACTGTTCATAGACACCAGGAGAGGGGACTCACAACTGGAAACACCACTGTTCATAGACACCGGGACAGGGGACTCACTACTGGAAACACCACTGATCATAGACACCGGGACAGGGGACTCACTGCTGGAAACACCACTGTTCATAGCCACCGGGACAGGGGACTCACTACTGACATAGCACTATTCATAGACACCGGGACAGGCGAATCACCACTGGAAACACCACTGTTCATAGACACCGGGACAGGGGACTCACGACTGGAAACAGCACTGTTCATAGACACCGGGACAGGGGACTCACTATTGGAATCACCACTGTTCATAGACGCCGGGACAGGTGACTCACTCCTGGAAACACCAAAGTCCATAGACAGCGGGTCAGGGGAATCACTACTGGAAACACCACTGTCCATTCACACCAGGACAGGGGCCTCACTGCTGCAAACTCCATTGTTCATAGTCACCGGGTCAGGGGACTCAATACTGGAAACACCACTGTTCATAGACAAGGGGACGGGGGACTCACTCCTGGAAACACCAGTGTTCATAGACACCGGGACAGGGGACTCACTACTGGAAACACCATTTTTCATAGACACCGGGAAAGGGGACTCACTCCTGGAAACACCACTGTTCATAGACACCGGGACAGGGGCTCACTACTGGAAACACCACTGTTCATAGACACCGGGACAGGGGACTCACTATTGGAAACACCACACTTCATAGACACCGGGATAGGGGTCTAATCACTGTAAACACCACTGTTCATAGACACCGGGCCAGGGGACTCACTAATGGAAACACCACTGTTCATAGACACCGGGACAGGGGACACACTACTGGAAACACCACTGTTCATAATCCCCGGGACAGGGGAGTCACTACTGGAAACACGACTGTTCATAGACACCGGGACAGTGGACTCGCTACTGGAAACATCACGGTTCATAGACGCGGGGACAGGGGGACTCACTGCTGGAAACAGCAATTTTCATAGACACCGGGACAGGTGAGTCACTCCTGTAAACATTACTGTTCATAGACACCGGGACAGGGGACTCACTACTGGAATCACCACTGTTCATAGACACCGGGACAGGGGACTCACTACTGGAAACACCACTCTCTATCGACACCTGGACCGGGGACTCACTACTGGAAACACCACTGTTCGTACACACTGGGACAGGGGACTCACTAATGGAAACACCACTGTTCATAGACACCGGGACAGGGGACTCACTACTGGAAACACTACTGATCATAGACACCGGAATAGGGGACTCACAACTGGAAACACCACTGTCCATAGACAGCGGGTCAGGGGACTCACTACTGTAAACACCACTGTTCATTCACACCGGGACAGGGGCCTCACTACTGGAAACACCATTGTTCATGGTCACTGGGTCAGGGGAATCAATACTGGAAGCACCACTCTTCATAGACAAGGGGACGGGGGGCTCACTACTGGAAACACCACTGTTCATAATCCCCGGGACAGGGGTCTCACAACTGGAAACACCATTGTTCATAGACACCGGGAAAGGGGACTCACTACTGGAAACACCATTGTTCATAGACACCGGGAAAGGGGACTCACTCCTGGAAACACCACTGTTCATAGACACCGGGACAGGGGCTCACTACTGGAAACAGCACTGTTCATCGACACCGGGACAGGGGACTAACTATTGGAAACACCACACTTCATAGACACCGGGATAGGGGTCTCATCACTGTAAACACCACTGGTCATAGACACCGGGCCAGGGGACTCACTACTGGAAACACCACTGTTCATAGACATCGGGACAGGGGACACACTACTGGAAACACCACTGTTCATAATCCCCGGGACAGGGGACTCGCTACTGGAAACACGACTGTTCATATACACCGGGACAGTGGACTCACTGCTGGAAACACCACGGTTTATAGACGCGGGGACAGGGGGACTTACTACTGGAAACACCAATGTTCATAGACACCGGGACAGGTGAGTCACTACTGTAAACATTACTGTTCATAGACACCGGGACAGGGGACTCACTACTGGAATCACCACTGTTCATAGACACCAGGACAGGGGACTCAATACTGGAAACACCACTGTTCATAGACAAGGGGACAGGGGACTCACTACTGGAAACACCACAGTTCATAGACACCGGGACAGGGGTCTCACAACTGGAAACACCAATGTTCATTGACACCGGGACAGGGGACACACCACTGGAAACACCATTGTTCATAGACACCGGGACAGGGGACTCACGACTGGAAACACCACTGTTCATAAGCACCGTGACAGGGGGCTCACTACTGGAAACACCACTGCTCATAGACACCAAGACAGGGGACTCACTACTGGAAACACCACTCTTCATCGACACCGGGATAGGGGTCTCATCACTGTAAACACCACTGCTCATAGACACCGGGCCAGGGGACTCACGACTGGAAACACCACTTTTCATAGACACCGGGATAGGGGACACACTACTGGAAACACCACTGTTCATAATCCCCGGGGAGAGGGGACTCACATCTGGAAACACCACTGTTCATAGACACCGGGACAGTGGACTCACTACTGGATACAACACGGTTCATAGATGCGGGGACAGGGGGACTCACTGCTGGAAACACCAATGTTGATAGACACTGGGACAGGTGAGTCACTCCTGTAAACATTACTGTTCATAGACACCGGGACAGGGGACTCACTACTGGAATCACCACTGTTCATAAACACCGGGACAGGGGAGTCACTACTGGAAATCCACTCTCCATCGACATCTGGACCGGGGACTCACTACTGGAAACACCACTGTTCATAGACACCCGACAGGGGACTCACTACTGGAAACATCAATGTTCATAGACACCGGGACAGGGGACTCACTACTGGAAACACCACTGTTCACAGAAACCGGGACAGGGGAATCACTACTGAAAACACCACTGTTCATAAACACCAGGACAGGGGACACACTACTGGAAACACCACTGTTCATAGACACCAGGAGAGGGGACTCAGTACTGGAAACACCACTGTTCATAGACACCGGGATAGGGGACTCACTGCTGGAAACACCACTGTTCATAGACACCGGGACAGGGAACACACTATTGGAAACAGCACTGTTCATAGACACTAGGACAGGGGACACACTGCTGGATACACCACTGATCATAGACACTGGGACAGGGGACACAGTACTGGAAACACCACTGCTCATAGGCACCGGTATAAGGGACTCACTACTGGAAACACCAGTGTTCATAGACAGCGGGTCAGGGGACTCACGACTGGAAACACCACTGTTCATAGACAGTGGGACAGGGGACACACTACTGGAAACACCACTGTTCATAGACACCACGACAGGGGACTCACTACTGGAAACAGCACTGTTCATAGACACCGGGACAGGGGACCACTACTGGAAACACCACTGCTCATAGACACCAGGACAGGGGACTCACAACTGGAAACACCACTGTTCATAGACACCGGGACAGGAGACTCACTACTGGAAACACCACTGTTCCTAGACACTGGGACAAGGGACTCACTACTGGAAGCACCACTGTTCATAGACACTGGGACAGGGGACTCACTACTGGAAACACCACTGATCATAGACACCGGGGCAGGGGACTCACTACTGGAAACACCACTGCTCATAGCCACTGGGACAGTGGACTCACTGCTGACATACCACGATTCATAGACACTGGGACAGGGGAATCACCACTGGAAACATCACTGTTCATAGACACCGGGACAGGGGACTCACTACTGGAACCAGCAGTGCTCATAGACACCGGGACAGGGGACTCACTGCTGGAAACACCACTCTCTATCGACACCTGGACCGGGGACTCACTACTGGAAACACCACTGTTCGTACACACTGGGACAGGGGACTCACTACTGGAAACAACACTGTTCATAGACACCGGGACAGGGGGCTCACTACTGGAAACACCACTGATCATAGACGCCGGAACAGGGGACTCACTACTGGAAAAACCACTGTCCACAGACAGCGGGTCAAGGGGACTCACTACTGGAAACACCACTGTTCATTCACACCGGGACAGGGCCCTCACTACTGGAAACACCATTGTTCATTATCACCGGGACAGGGGTCTCACAACTGGAAACACCAATGTTCATTGACACTGGGTCATGGGACTCACTACTGGAAACACCATTGTTCATAGCCACAGGGACAGGGGACTCACTACTGGAAACACCACTGTTCATAGACAGCGGGAGAGGGGGCTCACTACTGGAAACAGCACTGTTCATAGAAACCGGGACAGGGGACTCACTGCTGGAAACACCACTGTTCATAGACACCAGGAGAGGGGACTCACAACTGGAAACACCACTGTTCATAGACACCGGGACAGGGGACTCACTACTGGAAACACCACTGATCATAGACACCGGGACAGGGGACTCACTGCTGGAAACACCACTGTTCATAACCACCGGTACAGGGGACTCACTACTGACATAGCACTATTCATAGACACCGGGACAGGCGAATCACCACTGGAAACACCACTGTTCATAGACACCGGGACAGGGGACTCACGACTGGAAACAGCACTGTTCATAGACACCGGGACAGGGGACTCACTATTGGAATCACCACTGTTCATAGACACCGGGACAGGTGACTCACTCCTGGAAACACCAAAGTCCATAGACAGCAGGTCAGGGGAATCACTACTGGAAACACCACTGTCCATTCACACCAGGACAGGGGCCTCACTGCTGCAAACACCATTGTTCATAGTCACCGGGTCAGGGGACTCAATACTGGAAACACCACTGTTCATAGACAAGGGGACGGGGGACTCACTCCTGGAAACACCAGTGTTCATAGACACCGGGACAGGTGTCTCACAATTGGAAACACCACTGTTCATAGACACCGGGACAGGGGACTCACTCCTGGAAACACCATTTTTCATAGATACCGGTAAAGGGGACTCACTCCTGGAAACACCACTGTTCATAGACACCGGGACAGGGGCTCACTACTGGAAACACCACTGTTCATAGACACCGGGACAGGGGACTCACTATTGGAAACACCACACTTCATAGACACCGGGATAGGGGTCTAATCATTGTAAACACCACTGTTCATAGACACCGGGCCAGGGGACTCACTAATGGAAACACCACTGTTCATAGACACCGGGACAGGGGACACACTACTGGAAACACCACTGTTCATAATCCCCGGGACAGGGGAGTCACTACTGGAAACACGACTGTTCATAGACACCGGGACAGTGGACTCGCTACTGGAAACATCACGGTTCATAGACGCGGGGACAGGGGGACTCACTACTGGAAACACCAATGTTCATAGACACCGGGACAGGTGCGTCACTACTGTAAACATTACTGTTCATAGACACCGGGACAGGGGACTCACTACTGGAATCACCACTGTTCATAGACACCGGGACAGGGAACTCACTACTGGAAACACCACTGTTCATAGACACCAGGACAGGGGACTCAATACTGGAAACACCACTGTTCATAGACAAGGGAACAGGGGACTCATTACTGGAAACACCACTGTTCATAGACACCGGGACAGTGGACTCACTACTGGAAACAACACGGTTCATAGATGCGGGGACAGGGGGACTCACTACTGGAAACACCAATGTTGATAGACGCTGGGACAGGTGAGTCACTACTGTAAACATTACTGTTCATAGACACCGGGACAGGGATCTCACAACTGGAAACACCAATGTTCATTAACACCGGGACAGGGGACACACTACTGGAAACACCATTGTTCATAGACACCGGGACAGGGGACTCATTACTGGAAACACCACTGTTCATAAACACCGGGACAGGGGGCTCACTGCTGGAAACACCACTGTTCATAGACACCAAGACAGGGGACTCACTACTGGAAACACCACTCTTCATAGACAGCGGGATAGGGGTCTCATCACTGTAAACACCACTGCTCATAGACACCGTGCCAGGGGACTCACGACTGGAACCATCACTTTTCATAGACACCGGGATAGGGGGCACACTACTGGAAACACCACTGTTCATAATCCTCGGGGAGAGGGGACTCACTGCTGGAAACACCACTGTTCATAGACACCGGGACAGTGGACTCACTACTGGAAACAACACGGTTCATAGATGCGGGGACAGGGGGACTCACTACTGGAAACACCAATGTTGATAGACGCTGGGACAGGTGAGTCACTACTGTAAACATTACTGTTGATAGACACCGGGACAGGGGACTCACTACTGGAATCACCACTGTTCATAGACACCGGGACAGGGGACTCACTACTGGAAACTCCACTCTCCATCGACACCTGGACCGGGGACTCACTACTGGAAACTCCACTCTCCACCGACACCTGGACCGGGGACTCACTAGTGGAAACACCACTGTTCATAGACACCCGACAGGGGACACACTACTGGAAACACCACTGTTCATAGACACCGGGACAGGGGACTCACTACTGGAAACACCACTGTTCACAGAAACCGGGACAGGGGAATCACTACTGAAAACAGCACTGTTCATTAACACCAGGACAGCGGACACACTACTGGAAACACCACTGTTCATAGACACCAGGACAGGGGACTCACTGCTGGAAACACCACTGTTCATAGACACCGGGATTGGGGACTCACTGCTGGAAACACCACTGTTCATAGACACCGGGACAGGGGACACACTACTGGAAACACCACTGTTCATAGACACTAGGACAGGTGACACACTATTGGAAACACCACTGTTCATAGACACCGGGACAGGGGACACAGTACTGGAAACACCACTGTTCATAGTCACCGGTATAAGGGACTCACTACTGGAAACAGCACTGTTCATAGACACCGGGACAGGGAACTCACTACTGGAAACACCACTGCTCATAGACACCAGTACAGGGGACTCACAACTGGAAACACCACTGTTCATAGACACCGGGACAGGAGACTCACTAGTGGAAACACCACTGTTCCTAGACACTGGGACAAGGGACTCACTCCTGGAAACACCACCGTTAATAGACACTGGGACAGGGGACTCACTACTGGAAACACCACTGATCATAGACACCGGGACAGGGGACTCACTACTGGAAACACCACTGTTCATAGCCACCGGGACAGGGGACTCACTGCTGACATACCACTATTCAAAGACACTGGGACAGGGGAATCACCAATGGAAACACCACTGTTCATAGACACCGGGATTGTGGACTCACTGCTGGAAACACCACTGTTCATAGACACGGGGACAGGGGACACACTACTGGAAACACCACTGTTCATGGACACTAGGACAGGGAACACACTACTGGAAACACCACTGTTCATAGACACCGGGACAGGGGACACAGTACTGGAAACACCACTGTTCATAGTCACCGGTATAAGGGACTCACTACTGGAAACACCAGTGTTCATAGACAGCGGGTCAGGGGACACACTGCTGGAAACACCACTGTTCATAGACAGTGGGACAGGGGACTCACTATTGGAAACACCACTGTTCATAGACACCAGGACAGGGGACTCACTACTGGAAACAGCACTGTTCATAGACACCGGGACAGGGAACTCACTACTGGAAACACCACTGCTCATAGACACCAGGACAGGGGACTCACAACTGGAAACACCACTGTTCATAGACACCGGGACAGGAGACTCACTACTGGAAACACCACTGTTCCTAGACACTGGGACAAGGGACTCACTCCTGGAAACACCACCGTTCATAGACACTGGGACAGGTGACTCACGACTGGAAACACCACTGTTCATAGACACCGGGACAGGGGACTCACTACTGGAAACAGCACTGTTCATAGACACCGGGACAGTGGACTCGCTACTGGAAACATCACGGTTCATAGACGCGGGGACAGGGGGACTCACTACTGGAAACACCAATGTTCATAGACACCGGGACAGGTGCGTCACTACTGTAAACATTACTGTTCATAGACACCGGGACAGGGGACTCACTACTGGAATCACCACTGTTCATAGACACCGGGACAGGGAACTCACTACTGGAAACACCACTGTTCATAGACACCAGGACAGGGGACTCAATACTGGAAACACCACTGTTCATAGACAAGGGAACAGGGGACTCATTACTGGAAACACCACTGTTCATAGACACCGGGACAGTGGACTCACTACTGGAAACAACACGGTTCATAGATGCGGGGACAGGGGGACTCACTACTGGAAACACCAATGTTGATAGACGCTGGGACAGGTGAGTCACTACTGTAAACATTACTGTTCATAGACACCGGGACAGGGATCTCACAACTGGAAACACCAATGTTCATTAACACCGGGACAGGGGACACACTACTGGAAACACCATTGTTCATAGACACCGGGACAGGGGACTCATTACTGGAAACACCACTGTTCATAAACACCGGGACAGGGGGCTCACTGCTGGAAACACCACTGTTCATAGACACCAAGACAGGGGACTCACTACTGGAAACACCACTCTTCATAGACACCGGGATAGGGGTCTCATCACTGTAAACACCACTGCTCATAGACACCGTGCCAGGGGACTCACGACTGGAACCATCACTTTTCATAGACACCGGGATAGGGGGCACACTACTGGAAACACCACTGTTCATAATCCTCGGGGAGAGGGGACTCACTGCTGGAAACACCACTGTTCATAGACACCAGGACAGGGGACTCACTGCTGGAAACACCACTGTTCATAGACACCGGGATTGGGGACTCACTGCTGGAAACACCACTGTTCATAGACACCGGGACAGGGGACACACTACTGGAAACACCACTGTTCATAGACACTAGGACAGGTGACACACTACTGGAAACACCACTGTTCATAGACACCGGGACAGGGGACACAGTACTGGAAACACCACTGTTCATAGTCACCGGTATAAGGGACTCACTACTGGAAACAGCACTGTTCATAGACACCGGGACAGGGAACTCACTACTGGAAACACCACTGCTCATAGACACCAGGACAGGGGACTCACAACTGGAAACACCACTGTTCATAGACACCGGGACAGGAGACTCACTAGTGGAAACACCACTGTTCCTAGACACTGGGACAAGGGACTCACTCCTGGAAACACCACCGTTAATAGACACTGGGACAGGGGACTCACTATTGGAAACACCACTGATCATAGACACCGGGACAGGGGACTCACTACTGGAAACAGCACTGTTCATAGCCACCGGGACAGGGGACTCACTGCTGACATACCACTATTCATAGACACTGGGACAGGGGAATCACCACTGGAAACACCACTGTTCATAGACACCGGGATTGTGGACTCACTGCTGGAAACACCACTGTTCATAGACACCGGGACAGGGGACACACTACTGGAAACACCACTGTTCATGGACACTAGGACAGGGAACACACTACTGGAAACACCACTGTTCATAGACACCGGGTCAGGGGACACAGTACTGGAAACACCACTGTTCATAGTCACCGGTATAAGGGACTCACTACTGGAAACACCAGTGTTCATAGACAGCGGGTCAGGGGACACACTGCTGGAAACACCACTGTTCATAGACAGTGGGACAGGGGACTCACTATTGGAAACACCACTGTTCATAGACACCAGGACAGGGGACTCACTACTGGAAACAGCACTGTTCATAGACACCGGGACAGGGAACTCACTACTGGAAACACCACTGCTCATAGACACCAGGACAGGGGACTCACAACTGGAAACACCACTGTTCATAGACACCGGGACAGGAGACTCACTACTGGAAACACCACTGTTCCTAGACACTGGGACAAGGGACTCACTCCTGGAAACACCACCGTTCATAGACACTGGGACAGGTGACTCACGACTGGAAACACCACTGTTCATAGACACCGGGACAGGGGACTCACTACTGGAAACACCACTGTTCATAGCCACCGGGACAGGGGACTCACTGCTGACATACCACTACTCTTAGACACTGGGACAGGGGAATCACCACTGGAAACACCACTGTTCATAGACACCGGGACAGGGGACTCACTACTGGAAACATCAGTGTGCATAGACACCGGGACAGGGGACTCACTAGTGGAAACACCACTGTTCATAGAGACCGGGACAGGTGACTCACTACTGCAAACACCACTGTCCATAGACAGCGGGTCAGGGGACTCAATGCTGGAAATACCACTGTTCACTCACACCGGGACAGGGGCCTCACTACTGGAAACACCTTTGTTCAAAGTCACCGGGACAGGGGACTCAATACTGGAAACACCACCGTTCATAGACAAGGGGACAGGGGACTCACTGCTGGAAACACCGCTGTTCATAGACACCGGGACAGGGGTCTCACAACTGGAAACACCAATGTTCATTGAAACCGGGACAGGGGACTCACTGCTGGAAACACCATTGTTCATAGACACCGGGACAGGGGATTCACTACTGGAAACATCACTGTTCATAGACACCGGGACAGTGGACTCACTACTGGAAACACCACGGTTCATCAACGCGGGGACAGGGGGACTCACTACTGGAAACAGCAATTTTCATGGACACCGGGACAGGTGATTCACTACTGTAAACATTACTGTTCATAGACACCGGGACAGGGGACTCACTACTGGAATCACCACTGTTCATAGACACCGGGAGAGGGGACTCACTACTGGAAACACCACTCTCTATCGACACCTGGACCGGGGACTCACTACTGGAAACACCACTGTTCGTACACACTGGGACAGGGGACTCACTACTGGAAACACCACTGTTCATAGACACCGGGACAGGGGACTCACTACTGGAAACACCACTGTTCACAGAAACCGGGACAGGGGACTCACTACTGAATACACCACTGTTCATAGACACCGGGACAGGGGACTCACTAATGGAAACACCACTGTTCATAGACACCGGGACAGGGGACTCACTAATGGAAACTCCACTGCTCATAGACACCAGGACAGGGGATTCACAACTGGAAACACCACTGTTCATAGACACCGGGACAGGAGACTCACTACTGGAAACACCACTGTTCCTAGACACTGGGACAAGGGACACACTACTGGAAACACCACTGTTCATAGACACTGGGACAGGGCCCTCACTACTGGAAACACCACTGATCATAGACACCGGGACAGGGGACTCACTGCTGGAAACACCACTGTTCATAGCCACCGGGACAGGGGACTCACTGCTGACATACCACTATTCATAGACACTGGGACAGGGGAATCACCACTGGAAACACCACTGTTCATAGACACCGGGACAGGGGACTCACTACTGGAAACACCAGTGTTCATAGACACCGGGACAGTGGACTCACTAATGGAAACACCACTGTTCATAGACACCGGGACAGGTGACTCACTGCTGGAAACACCACTGTCCATAGACAGCGGGTCAGGGGACTCACTACTGGAAACACCACTGTTCATTCACGCCGGGACAGGGGCCTCACTGCTGGAAACATCATTGTTCATAGTCACCGGGACAGGGGACTCAATACTGGAAACACCACCGTTCATAGACAAGGGGACAGGGGACTCACTACTGGAAACACCACTGTTCATAGACACCGGGACAGGGGTCTCACAACTGGAAACACCAATGTTCATTGAAACCGGGACAGGGGACTCACTACTGGAAACACCATTGTTCATAGACTCCTGGACAGGGGTTTCACTACTGGAAACACCACTGTTCATAGACACCGGGACAGTGGACTCACTACTGGAAACACCACGGTTCATCGACGCGGGGACAGGGGGACTCACTACTGGAAACAGCAATTTTCATAGACGCCGGGACAGGTGAGTCACTACTGTAAACATTACTGTTCATAGACACCGGGACAGGGGACTCACTATTGGAATCACCACTGTTCATAGACACCGGGACAGGGGACTCACTGCTGGAAACACCACTCTCTATCGACACCTGGACCGGGGACTCACTACTGGAAACACCACTGTTCGTACACACTGGGACAGGGGACTCACTACTGGAAACACCACTGTTCATTGACACCGGGACAGGGGACTCACTACTGGAAACACCACTGTTCACAGAAACCGGGACAGGGGACTCACTACTGAATACACCACTGTTCATAAACACCATGACAGGGGACTCACTAATGGAAACACCACTGTTCATAGACACCGGGACAGGGGACTCACTTCTGGATACTCCACTATTCCTTGACATCAGTCCAGATGAGTCTGTGCAGCAAAAAGCATCGCATAAGTTATAGTAAAATACGCAGTGTCGAAGGTGATGGCGAAGTTTTTCCTGAACTAGAGAAAGTGAAAGTTCAAAGATTACACATGCTGATGTGTTTAATGATCTGCTTATTATGCTCCATTCATCCAGCACAGTTAACGTTCATTTCCTTTTATTATTTACATATTAATTACAGACATGCTTATTCTCCTTTCATCCTCCCCTGCTGTTTCCCACGTGTTCTGACGTGCATCCAGCAGTCAATATGTCATTAACACATCAACCTAAACCTCAATGCTGGGTCTTGTATTTATTTGTGTCAAGGAATATAATTTAATTCAATTAAACCTTGCCTATTATTAGGTAGAATCCACATAATGATAGCTTTTCTACCATGCTCACTGACTCTGAAAAACAAAACGAGGGCCTTGTCAGATATTGGCCAGCGTTATGTCTGGAAACCAAGAAACGTAGAAATATAGAAGACAGGAGCTGGGTTAGGCAATTCAGTCCCTCGTGCCTGTTCCGCCATTGAATGAGATCATGGCTGATCATCCAAATGCAGTACCCTGTTCTTGCTTTCTCACCATAGGCCTTGATCCATTTAGCCCTAAGAAATATATCTAAATCCTTCTTGAACATATTTAATTGATTGGCCTCAACTACCTTGTGTGGTAGAGAATTCCACAGATTCACCACTCTCTGGGTGAAGAAATTCCTCCTCATGTCTGTCCTAAATGACTTACCACTTATCCTTACACTGTGACCCCTGGTTCTGGACTCCCCCACCATCAGGAACATCCTTCCTGCATCTAGTCTGTCTCGTCCTGTTAGAATTTTATAATTTTCAATGAGATTCCCACTCATTGTTCTAAACTCTAGCTAATAAACGTAATCGACCCAACCTCTCCTCATACGTCATTCCTGCCATCCCATGTATCAGTCTGGTGAATCTTCGCTGCACTCTGTCCATGGCAAGCACTTTCTTACTCTGATGAGGTGACCAAAACTGCACACAATACTCAAGGTGTGGTCTCACCAAGGCCCTGTACAACTGCAGCAAGACTTCCTTGCTCCTTTACTCGAATCCTCTCGTTATGAAGGCCAACATACCAATTGGCTTCTTAACTTCCTGCTGCACCTGCATGCTTACCTTCAGCGACTGGTGCACAAGGACACCCAGGTCTCGATCAACTTCCCCTTTTGCAAATCTATTGCCGTTCAGATAATAATCTGTTTTCCTGTTTTTGCCACCGAAGTGGATAACCTCGCATTTATACACATTATACTGCATCTGCCATGCATCTGCCCAATCGTCCAACCTGTCCAAATCATACTGGAGTTTCTCGGCATCCTCCTCACAGCATAGTCGCCCACCCAGCTTTGTGTCGTCTGCAAATCCAGTTCCCTCGTCTAGATCATTTATATATATATTGTGAATTGCTGTGGCCCTAGCACCGCTCCCTATGGTACACCACTAGTCACTGCCTGCCACTCGGAAAAATAACCATTTATTCCAAATCTTTGCTTCCTGTCTGCCAACCAGTCCTCTATCCAAGACTGTACCATACCCACAAACCCATGTGCTTTAACATTGCACGCTAATCTCTTATGCGGGACCTTATCAAAAGCCTTCTGAAAGTCCAAATGCACCACATCCACTGGTTCTCCCATATCTATTATACCAGTTACATCCTCAAAAAAATCCAGTAGATTAGTCAAGCATGATATACCTTTTGTAAATCCATGTTGACTTTGTCCGATCCTGTCACTGTTTCCCAAGTGTTCTGCTATTACGTCTTTTATAATGGACTCTAGCAATTTCCCTGCTACCGATGTCAGGCTTACCGTCCTGTAATTCCCCGTTTTCACTCCACCACCTTTTTAAAGTAGTGGGGTTATCTTTGCTACTCTCCAATCCATGGGAACTGTTCCAGAGTCTATAGGATTTTGGAAGATGACCAGCAATGCATTTACTATTTCTAGGGCTACTTCCTTCAGTACCCTAGGATATAGATTATCAGGCCCTGAGGAATTATCGGCCTTCAATCCCATCAATTTCCCCAACACTATTTCCCTACAAATACTGATTTCATTCAATTCCTCCCTCTTATTAGATCCTATGTTCCCCGACATCTCTGGGAGGTTATTTGTGTCCCCCTTTATGAAGACAGAACCAAAGTATGTATTTAATTGGGCGGCCACTTCTTTGTTCCCCATTATAAATTCCCGTGATTCTGATTGCAACGGACCTATGCTTGACTTTACCAATCATTTTCTCTTCACATATCTACAGAAGATTTTACAGTCTGTTTTTATGTTCCCAACAAGCTTACTCTCATAATCTATTTTCCCCCTCTTGATTAATCCCTTTGTGCTCCTTTGCTGAATCCTAAATTGCTCCCAATCCTCAGGTTTACTTCTTTTTCTGGCCAAATTATATGTCCTCTCCTTGGATCTTATGCTATGCCTAATTTCTCTTGTTAACCACAGTTGAGTTCATTTATTTTTTATTCTTATGACAAACTGGGATGAACAAACTCTGTAGTCCGTCCATGCGATCTTTAAAGTTGGCCATTGCCTATCCACCCTTTAAGAAACGTTCCCCAATCCATCTTAGCCAACTCGTGCCTCATACCATCGTAGTTTCCTTTATTTAATGCAAAAAGCAGAGGTCTGGAGAAGCCTGGGCAGAGATGGAGCCTGATGGGGTTCTTGTAAAATTTGGAAAGGACACAGGATGCAATATGAGATGCAATGCAGATCTAATGCTGGGAATCCCTCTGCTCTTCGCTTTGCTTAACTAGTTTAAATATCATTCTCAGTGGATATTTCATCCCAATCTTCAGCTGCTCTCTGAATTTAGTCTGGGTCACTGCATAAATACACGTGTTTGTGCAGCAGCTCAATAGCAGGAGCATGTAACTGGTTTGATCTGCGATATACATCGGGTCATTGAAACCTGTTGAATAATAACGGTTTGTAATTTGCACTAATAAGAAAACTATCATATACGTCATCCAGAGCAGTATGAAGTTTCCGGATATGGCGTAGAGTAAGATAATGGATTTCCTTCGGTTCTCCATTTCCTGATCATTGTGATTCGCATCATTCTTGCTGCCCCTCAGCCTCCTGCGGACTCTACTGGCCGCCAAAATGTGTCCTACCATCAGAGCATTGAGCAGCAACATCAGGAATATTGGGAGCAGTGGGGTGAAACAGCGGTGAATCCAGCTAAATGCTACCCACGCAGTTACAGTGTAATACTCTATTTTTCCATGACAGCCCCAGGGTAGGTTGTCGATTGTAATGTAGGGTTCAAATGCAAAGTACCAGGGAATATTTTTCAAACAGAACAGCGGGCACACGGTTCCTATAACCACGGCAGCAGTTTTCCCGGTGCAATATTTAGTCCTCAGCTTCTGGCAACAAATGGTAACAAAACGATCAAAGGTGAAAGCGATTGTTAACCAGACAGAAATATCTGTTGCTGCATGAATCAGGGCAGTGTGGAAAGAACACACAGGTGTGATGAACAGGAAGTTAGTAGGGAAATAATAATCATTAATCCGAAACAGTATTACATCAGTGATAATGACAAGTAGATCCGCCGCTGCCATGGCCACCAGATAGCGGGTGATACATCTGGAGAGACCGCACTTTCCCCGAGACAAGATCACAATTGTCATCACGTTAGCTGTAAATGGGAAACAAACAGAAACAAGGAATCAATTTTTAGGTTTCAGTTTGTTTCACAGTATTTGGTGTGAAATGTACTTTACTGCAGGATCTGTGGGGTGGGCGGGGGAGGGGGGGACTGAACTCTTTACCGCTTCTAGAATTGTGTAGTTGTAAATGATTTTCACAAAATTGCAATGTTAAGTATCTGTGAGTGTGGAGTAAATAAGTGAAAATAAACGCCATCAATAAATAATAAAGATTGAACAAAATGGATTCTGTAGTGATTTCCTCGCAGCTGCTTCCGTCCCGCAGCCGCAACTTCATCGCAAGTGTGAAGGAAACGCAACGGAACTCCGAGTAAATCAACGGCCCTTTAATTGTACGAGTAAATGGACAGCGAGATAATGCGTTATAAATAATTGTAACAAGTAGCAGTTCAGTGACGGAACACCGAATGAAAAGAAACATACCAAAACTAATTGAAAATAAGTAATGAGAGTTCAATTATAAATTGGGAGATAAATGATGGGTGAGGATGAGTGAGAAAGAAGCCTGGCCGAATGCAGTAAATACTAAAGGGGGACCACTGAGGGTGAGATCAACAAGCGGGGTTTGGATTCGTGGCCTGGGGAGGGGAGTAGATACTAGGCAGAGGTCGGACATGGCTCGGAGTTCTCATGTCGTATTCTCCGGCTGGAGGCTATGACTAACGACCATTGAAGAAACAGCTATCAAACACCATGTTAACAGTGGAATTGTTAGGTTTGAATTCAACCAAGTAGCAGCAGATTCTGTTTACAAACCGCCAGATGAACAGTTCACCTGATCTACCGACTTCATCTCGCGGGAAATCCAGGTCTTTTCATTAGCGCCTTGATAATTGCAAGATCATCTGGGCAAACTCGAACAATCAGCACAAGGGGGAGATGGTCAGGTGTGAGCAGCAATAAACACAATTACCATGTTCTGTGAACCCAGGAATAAAAGAAAATTCCAAAGTGCACAATGGAACAAGGACACAATCCCGACCTCGCTTGTGTCACCTCTAATAATGCAGGGAACTTCAGAAGGAGGTGATGGCGGCGAGCACTAGACCGCAGCAAAGACCAGTGCAAGGGACAATGGAGACTGCAGTCCAACCCAGAACATCAAATTACCTGCTGAGAAGCAGATTCAGAAAGACTGACTGGAAATGTCCAACCTCTGAATTGGCTGAATACATATGTAATATTAATCTGACACATCAGCAATATGGAGCATCTGCCCCCTGGCGTGGCAGCCTGTCAATAAGTACCTCCTGCGGATATGTGACAAGATATTTAACTGAGCTTCCAGAACATTCAATCAACAATGTAAGAAATATTCAGAAGAGTTTGACTCGAATCCCTTTGGTGTGTAGGATAATGTTTAAATAGCATCATGAGTTATTTTGTTTAGAAAGGGAGACAGACAGAGACAGCGAGATGGAGTACAACATATGCCAGAGACATATCTGAGCTGAATAGAGAACCTGAGAAGGATGAGGCAGGTGGTGTAGAAATAATTAACTATATTCCTGTGGAACTGCGTTCAGACAATCGAGTCTTAGATGGAAATATTATCACATGATTTTAGGCGTGTATAAGTTTAATATAGTTAACTGTGTGTGTGTGTGCGTTTGATGATTCGAGGGATTACCATGGATACAGAGGAATAGTGGAACAGTACTGAGACAGAAGAATGAAGTAACCCCGAATCAGAGATGAGATGTAATGCTGTGTGCTTTTGACAAGGTGGGGGTGAGCCTCCTTCTTGAACCGCTGCAGTCCGTGTGGTGAAGGTGCTCCCACAGAGCTGTTAGGTCGAGAGTTCCAAGATTTTGACCCTGCGACGATAGGAGGTGATAATATTTGCGAATGCTGCCAACACGTTGGAATTAGTAAAACCTTTCAGAAATGAATTTATCAAAAATATGCAGCCTGATAAATATAGCTGAAATAATTTCACCATATTCATTACTCATCAAACCACTATTTGTTAACTGGCTGCAAAATTATATTCGTGGACATTTGCGGGCACAGACCATAACTTCACTTGGTGCACGAATGCAGCTCCGAATAAATACATCAGCACTGTGGTTTCAGGAAATCCTTCACAACACAACAGTATTTCCCAGAAATACAGTGTAATATAACACTTGTAAGTTACATTCTAGCAGTGTTAATTTGGGCCTTCACCGCCTGTCAGCAGATAGTTACTACAACCTCTGAACTCACCTTGTACTGTAAATAAATGTGAATATGCACACAGCAAAGTCCCACAAACAGATCATCTGTTTTACTGATGTTGGCTGAGGGGTACTTTGTTCTAAACAGTGCCATGGGAAAGACAGCACATATGAATGTCAGCCTAGATTGTCGACAGGGACTCAAAAACATAACCATCTAGCTCAGACTGGGAGCGCTAGCACTGAGCCACGGCAGTAACAGTTAAAGGCGAGGGAGACAAGGTAACCAGAGAAAGTCAGCAGGACAACATCAGCCAGAGGTCACTGTCACTGCCACTGATTAACTGGAGCAATTTCTCAATCAAATAACATCCCATTGCTTGAATGCTGCGCTCATTCTCACTTAGAGCCACATCACTCTGAGACATTCAATGTAGAATATTATATGATTGTCAGTTGGAGATTAAAATGACATTATAGTATCAATAAACATGCCTTAATGTTTGGAGGGAAAGGAGGACAGATATTCTCGGAATTTCCAAAACTGACCCAAATCAGATAAATAATCACCTCAGGACTGACAGAGAGAATAGCCAGACCCGCAAGGAGAGCAGTAACACAGCGAGACTCGGATGTATTCAATCAGTAACCGGTTACAATGACTTGCTGGAAACTCTAAGGCCTGCAAGAATAACATTGGACAACATCTGTAACTGTAGCGGATTCAGTCACAATGAAAATGCGTTTGTGATTAATAGAGCTCGCATTGCAGAAATTATGATGACGACAGGGACACAGCAGTAGGTCATTCCACCCCACAAGCCTTTTCCGACATTCCATTATATCACGGCTAATCAGTCCCTTAATTTCATTACCCCTCTTGGTTCCATATCCCTTGATATTCTTACCTTAAAAAATCTATCGATCTCAGTCTTGAAAACCACAATTGACCGAGCATTGACAGGATTTTTGAGAGAACGAGTTCCAGATTTCCATTACCCCTTGTGTGAAAAAGTGTTTCCTGATTTCATTCATGAACGGCATAGCTTTAATTTGAAGATTATGCCTCCTCGTTCTCGATTACACCTCCATAGGAAACAGTTTATCTGCCTCTATGCTATCGAATCCCTTTATCAATTTAAAACTCGAATATATCACGCCTCAACCTTCTAAACACAAGGGAATACAAACCAAGGTTATGCAACCTGTCCTCACATTTGAATACTTTGAACCCTGGTATCAGTCTGGTGAAATTGCACTGAAGCCCCTCCAGGGCCAATTCAGCTATCCTGCGGCGCACATTTCTTCATCAGAAACCTCGAAGGGGTTTAGTAGCAACGGGTGGTGGAACTCGTTAGACTGAATGCGAGATTTCAGCTTCCCAAATGAAGTGGAAATTTAGTCAGTGGTAACGTAAGTGTTAAGCAACACCGGTTTCACACACTGGGCTCTGTGACACGAAACTGTAAATGTGAGATCGAAGAATGTAACACAGGCACAGATTACAGGGCGATATGACAGAAGTGTTTACAATTATGAAAGGATGGGAGAAGTTAGATAGAAGCAAATTGTGGGTTCAAGAACGAGGCGCCATAGGCATAAGATTAAATAGAAGGCATTGGATGAGAGAGAACAGAGAGTTGGAGAAGCGTCTTCATAAAGGGATTTGACAGGCGGAGGAGTTCAGTTACAGGGATAGTGATTGAGGCAGAAACTGAAGGGAAATTAAAATGAATTTGTACGGAGCAGCGGTTTGAATGGGCAGATAGGGTTGCTAAGAGTGCAGCTGGTGTTGTGCCCGGTTAGTATAAAGGGACAATAATCCAGCATCGAATCGGTTCTATTTGTAAAATATGAATGGTGGAAACCTATTCAGGTTTCTCAAATGGAGCCAAACACAGGGCAGTATCACAGAGCGCCGCTGCATTGTTCCAATCGCTCTCTCAGTGCAGAAAGGGATGTGGAAGATTCCAGCTGCCTCCCACCGGCTGAAGGCAGCACAATGCCCGCCTGGTGGGTGAAGAGGAGTCTGAGAACAGGCTGGAGCCCGGTCAGTGGAGAAGATCAGGGGGAGAGTCTGTGTCCCTGCATGGAGCACAAACCCACCCTTGGCATGGATTGTGATCACCAGGAATAACATCCAGCACTTTGCTGGAAACAGAGCGAGAGCAGCGGGAAGATTCTGATTAATGGGACTGAGCAAATCTCAGCCCAGACTGTCCGGATTCCCAGGTATATGTCCAGGAGCGGTCGTCAAGGGATCGGTCCCCAGTGAGAAACAGAGGGAGAATTTTACAACACAGCGAATGTTCAATAAAATATAGCCTTTGTCAGATATTAACGAGTGCTAATGGAAAGAAGGGGAAGAGAGAAAAACTGTTCGGGCACAGAAGCAATTAAATTAAAATATCCCATTCCAAAACACAGTGCACGGGTTCTCAGTTAAAATGGAATAAATTGAAGGACATTAAATGAATAATATAATCTACAATTGTTATGGGGGTTTAAAGTGCATTAAAAATTCAACAAGTGATCAGTCAATGAACGAGCTAGAGCTGGAAACACAGTCACTGAATTTCTGCCTTTCAATTGACTTGGGGAAAAAACAGTAAAAAAAGGACTGTTACCAAGATAAGAGCAGGAGCACAGTTAACCCCTAATTCAGGAATTTAGTAACAGAATATAATCACTTACCGGGTATTCCAATGGATGCTATAATCGGATAGTAAATCATTACTGTCTGTATAACTGGTGGTAACACAGTAAATGGATATGCACTGTACGGAACTCTCATTCTGTCTGAGGAGTGATGGTTACTCTTGACACTGGACACAGGGCTCAACTGAGTCTGTGAGATGAGAGATTAAGGGAAAATCCTTATTTTTAATTGATGAACACTTTCCGTGGGATCAGGAAGCAGCAGGAGTATTGACATTACTTCCAGTCATTTGCGCAGTGCATCAACTCCCTTCACTGTAATGTTTGTGTTGCACTAATTATATCCAAATTGATATTGCAAGTGTTTTGAAATGAAAGAACACAATGATTGGAATAATATTTTGCTCACACTTCTATCTGTCAATGTACTGAAAGCCAGGCTCTGACGGCATCGCTGCAACACCTTAAGCAGATGCAGCTTCATTTTCCCCTCGGTGACGTCACACGGTTCACACCTGTCGATGCACCAACTGAATTCCACCATTTCTCAAATATTTTTCAATGTTTATACCGCCCCCGGTGCTCCAAACTCAGCCGTTTGAATGTGGGAGTTGAGGCTGGCAATTGAGTGAGGATTTTATGTCTTTATGACGGGACGTGGTCGGGCTTTGCACCAACACCTGGAATAAATTAAATCTAAAATCTCAGGTAGAAAGTTGTAACCATTGACACGGGCTCGAAATTTCCTCGGTTTCACTGAAATCCACATTCTTTAAAGGTTACAGGTGATGCTCTTTCTGTTTTAAGATGGATAACCCAGGTATAGTGTACTGTACAATATTGAAATAGGTTGAGACTCATTTTGGAGCAGAATCTCTGTGGAAATCTCTATCCCCCATTAAGGACTGAGATAAGGAGTAATTTATTCACCCAGAGAGTGGTGAACCTGTGGAATTCTCTACCACAGAAGGCAGTTGAGGCCAATTCATTAAATATATTCAACAAGGAGTTATATATATATATCTTAAGGCTAAAGGGATCAAGGGATATGTGGAGAAGGCAGGAACACGGTACTGAATTTGGATGATCGGCCATGATCTCATTGAGTGGCGGAGCAAGCTCGAGGGGCCGATCGGCCCACTTCTGCTCCTATCTTCTATGTTTCTGTTCTGTGTGCTGCGGTGGAGTTTCGAGTTTCTGCTCAGTTCATTATTTTCTATTATTATCCATTCCCGCTAGTTTCTCTTTGATCTTTCCAGTGATATTATCGAAGAGCAGGCCGTTGAACACGGGTGCAGTCAGACCAGGAGTCGGTCATTCAGCCTCCAAGGCCTGTTCCGCCATTCAATTTGATCATGGCTGATCTGCAGCTCAGCTCCATTTCCCCTGCTTTGCTACTTATCTCTTCATATCCTCACCTTACAACAATGTATCGATCACAACCATGAAAGCTCCAAATGATCCCGAGCATCCGCAGCTTTTTGTGGGTTAGAATTTCTAATTTCCACCACCCATCGGGTGAAAAAGAGCATCTTGCTTTCGCTCCTGAATGACCGAACTCTAACTTTAAGCTTATTGCATGGAATTACATACAATATACAGCACAGAAACAGGCCATTCGGCCCAACTGGTCCATGCCGGTGTTTCTGCTCTGCACGAGACTCCATTCATCCCATCACCATGAGCTTTAATTAATTTCACTCTCATCTGTTTATCCAGCTGCCCCTTAAATACATGGTGCAATTCGACTCAACAAATGCTTGTGGTAGCGAGTTCTACAATATGACCGTTGTTCATGATTCTTGCACCAGAGGAAATTGTTTCCCGATATCTACCCTATTGAATCGTTTGACATTTTAAGCATTTCTCACAGATCAGCCCTCAAAGCAATGCATCCTGACATCATAATTTAACGCTTTTAGCGCAGGCAATACTCTGGTGATTCTGCGCTTCACACACTCCAAGGCTTATATATAAACAGTGAGGGGCTCTGTAGTCGGGGGAATGAAAGGAAGACTGGCGAATGGGATTGGAGGTGGATGGGGCCTCGGTGGAAGAGAGGTGCAACGGGGGTCAGAGGATGGGGAGGTTCGAGAATGAGGGGTCATAGAGAGATTGGGGGTCAGAGGTAGAGGGGAAATGGGGGTCAGGGAGAGGGTAATTGGGTCAGAGAGAGGGTGGAAGAGGGCCAGCAGCAGGCACATGGGGTCAGCATGCAGGGAAACTCCAGAGGGCTGTAGATGCTCAGTCAATGACTATCTTCAAGACTGAGATCAATAGATATTTGGGCACTAAGTGAGTCAAGGATTATGGAGATCAGTCAGGAAACTGAAGTATTGGTAGAATTTCAGCCATGATCTTATTGAAAGGCGGAGCAGCTTCGAGGGCCTATATGGCTCCTTTTTCTTAAAGAAACATAGTAAAATAGGAGCAGGATTAGGCCATTCGGCCCTTTGAGCCGGCTCCACCATTCAATATGATCATGGCTGATCCTTTATCTCAATACCATATTTCTGCTCTTTCCCCATGCCCTTTGATGCCTTTTCTGTCCACAAGTCTATCTATCTCCTTCTTAAGTATATTCAGTGACTTGGCCTCCACAGCCATCTGTGGTAGGGAATTCCACAGGTTCACCATAAGAACGGAAGAAATAGGAGCAGGAGTAGGCCATTCGGCTCTTCGAGCCTGCACCACCATTCACAAAGATCATGGCTGATCTTCTGCCTCAACTCCATTCACCGGCCCTATCGCCATATCCCTTGATGCACTTACTAGTCAAAAATCTATCGACTTCTGTTTTGAATATACCCAATGGTTGAGCCTCCACAGCACGCTGGGGTAGAGAATTCCCAATATTCACCACCCTCTGCGTGAAGAACTTTCTTCTCATCTCAGTCCTGAATGGCATACCCTTTATCCTGAGGCAGTGGCCCCTGGTTCTACACTCCCCAGCCAAGGGAAACGCTCTCCCAGCATCCACCCTTTCAAGCCCTGTAAAAATTTTGCATGCTTCATTGAGAACCCCTCTCATTCCTCTGAATTCAGGAGAATGCAGGCCTAGTATACTCAATCTCTGCTCATACGACAGTCCTGCCTTCCCAGGAATCAATCTCGTGAACCTTCGTTGCACTCCCTCTGTGGCAAATATATCTTTCCTTAGCTAAGGAGACCAAAATTATACACAGTACTCCAGGTGTGGTCTCACCAAAGCCCTATATAATTGGAGTAAGACTTCTTTACTGCTATACTCAAATCTTCTTGTAATGAAGGTCAGCATACCATTTCCCTTCTTAATGGCTTGCTGGACCTGCACATTCAATTTCAGTGATTCGTGTACATGGACACCCAGGTCTCTTTGAGCATCTGCATTCCCCAATCTTTCACCATTTAGGAAATACACTGCCTTTCTGTTTTTTCTACCATAGTGGATAACGTCAAAATTATCCACATTATATTCCATCTGCCATGTTCTCGCCCACTCACTGAGCCTGTCGAGATCCCCTTGAACCCGCTTCACATCGTCTTCACAACTGACACTGCCACCTAGCTTTCTGTCATCATCAAATTTGGAAATGTTACATTTAGTCCCCTCATCCAGATCATTGATATAGATTGTGAATAGCTCGGTCCCAGGCCCCACACTTGTGGTTGCCCAGTAATCACAGCCTGCCATCCTGAAAAATACCCATTTATCCTTACTCTTTGCTTTTATGTCTGTTAACCAATTCTCAATCCATGCTAGTATATTACCCCAATTCCATGTGTCCTAATTTTGTTCACCAACCTCGTGTGTGGGACCTTATCGAAGGCCTTCTGAAAATCCAGATACACCACATCTACTGTTTTTTATGCCCTAGAGGAATATATGTTTATTGCAAATTATGCATTATTTCCTTGAATGTTAGCCGTTGTATGTCCACCTTCATGCCTTTTAGCGTAGTCTCCCAATCTACCATGGCCAATTTGTCCCTCAAAAACTTGTAGTTTCCTCTGTTTAGATTGAAGACCTTAGTTTCAGATTGGAATACATCACTTTCAAACGTAATGTAAAATTCCATCATATTATGTTCACTTTTCCCTAAAGGCCTCATTACCACAAGATTATTGATTAGCTCTATCTCATTACACAGTATCAGATACAAAATAGCCTCTTTCCTGGTTGGTTCCTCTACATACTGTTCCAGGAAACCATCTCGCATGCATTCCAAGAATTCGTCCTCCACACCATTAGTGTTAATTTGATTTGCTGAGTCAATATGTAGATTAATGTCCCCCATGATTACCGTATTACCCTTGTTACATGCACTTCTAATTTGTTGATTGATATTGTGCACTTCATTACTACTACTGTTTGAACCCTCTGAATGAAGACATTTCTCCTCATCTCAGTCCCAAATGTCCTACCCCCGTTTCCTGAGACTGTGACTCATCGTTCGAGACCCCCCCAGCAAGGGGAAGCATCCTCTCTGCATCCAGTCTCTCTAGTCCTGTCAGAATTTTATTCGTTTTAATGAGATCCTCTCTCATTCTTCTAAACTATAGTGAATACAGGCCTAGTCGACCCAGTCTCTCCTCATACGATAGTCCTGCCATCCCAGGAATTAGTCTGGTGAACATTCGCTGCACTCACTCCATGGCAAGTATATCCTTTCCTTAGTTAAGGAGAACAAAACTGCACACCGTACTCCAGGTGAGATCTCACCAAGGCCCTGTATAACTGTAGTAAGACGTCCGTGCTCCTATACTTAAATCCTCTTGCAATGAAGGCCAAAATATCATTTAACTTCCTAACTCTTTGCTGTACCTGCATGTTTACTTTCAGTGACTGGTGTACAAGGTCACCCAGGTGCCTTTGTACATCCACATTTCGCAATCTATCACCATTTAAATAATACTCTGTCTTTCTGTTTTCCTAGTAGTATGGATAACTTCACATTTATCCACGTCATACTGCATCTGCCATGTATTTCCCCATGTGTCTAAATCGCCTTGAAGCCTCTTTGCAGCCTCATCACAACTCACAATCCAACCTAGTTTCGTGTCGTCAGCAAACCTGGAAATATTACATTTGATTCCCTCATCGAAATCATTGTTATATATTGTGAAAAGATTGGGCCTGCGTTACACCACTATTCAACGCCAGCCACCACGAAAAAGACTGACTTATTCCTACCCTCTGTTTCCCGTCTGTTAACCAATTTTCAATCCATGCCTGTATATTGCCACAAACCCAAGAGCTTTAATTTTTCGCACTATGGATGGGCCACATTTCCTTTTGTGTTTTTCCACCAGAAAGGAATGTGTAACTGTTGCAATTCATGCATTCGCTCCATAAAGGTTAGCCATTGCCTATCCACCTAAAAGGAAAAGGAGGTGGGTGGCGTTGTTAGGAAAGGATGAAATCAGCACAATAATGAGAAATGATATTGGCTCAGAAAATCAGGATGTAGAA
Organism: Somniosus microcephalus; assembly: GCF_052327205.1. Lineage (NCBI taxonomy): Eukaryota > Metazoa > Chordata > Chondrichthyes > Squaliformes > Somniosidae > Somniosus > Somniosus microcephalus. Next base: position 58,881,245 of record NW_028225179.1, read on the forward strand.
TCAGTCTGGGTGGAGATTAGAAGCACGAAGGGGCTGAAAACATTGATGGGAGTTGTCTATAGGCCTCCAACCAGTAGTAGTAATGTAGGCAATGGCATCAAACAGGAAATTAGAGATGCATGTAACAAGGGTAACCTTTTAATAAAGCTCCCCAATCTATCATATCCAACTCACTCCTCATACCTTCAGAGTTTCCTTTGTGTAGATTTAGGACCCTAGTTTCGGATTGGATACTTCACTTTCCATCTTAATGAAGAATTCAATCATTTTATGATCAATCTTCCCTAAAGGACACCACACAACACGATTATTACTTAACCCCTTCTCAATGCACAATACCCATTCTAGGATAGCCTGTTCCCTAGTTAGCTCGTCAACGTACTGTTCGAAAAAAACATCTCGTACACACTCTAGGAATTCATCCTCCACAGTATCATTGATAAATTGATTTGGCCAGTCTATATGTAGATTAACGTCACCCATGATTACTGTAGTACCCTTGTTACATGCATCTCTAATTTCCTGTTTGATGCCATCCCCTACATTACTACTACTGGTTGGAGGCCCATAGACAACTCCCACCAATGTTTTCAGCCCCTTCGTGCTTCTAATCTCCACCCAGACTGATTCTACATCTTGATTTTCTGAGCCAATATCATTTCTCATTATTGTGCTGATTTCATCCATTCCTAACAACGCCACCCACCTCCTTTTCCATTTTGCCTGTCCTTCCTAAATAGCGAATATCCTTGGATATTCAACTCTCGTAGTCACCCTGCAGCCATGTGTCCAAATAATCTCAACTACATAGTATCTGTTTACATCTAAGTGCTAGTAATTCGTCTACCTACAAAGGCCTTTGACACCGTTAAACATGAGGGATTATGGAGTGTCCTCCTCAAATTCGGCTGCCCTCAAATGTTTGTCACCATCCTCTGCCTGCTAAACGACGACATGCAAGCCTTGATCCTGAACAACGGATCCAGCACAGACCCAATTCAAGTACGGACCGGGGTCAAGCAAGGCTGTATCATCGCACCAATGCTCTTCTCGATCTTCATGGCTTCAATGCTCCATCTCACCCTCAGTAAGCTCCCCGTTGGAGTGGAGCTAATCTACAGAACAAACGGGAAACTGTTCAACATCCGTCACCTCCAGAGAGGATCCAAGGTTGTCCCATCCGCTGTCATCCAATTACAGTATGCAGACTTGGTTTGCATTTGCGCATATTCTCAGGTGGAACTCCAAACCATCGTCAACACCTTCACTGAAACGTGCAAGAGCATGGGCCGTACACTAATCATCCATAAAACAAACGTCTTCGATCAACCTGCCCCCGCCACACAGTAATGCTCCCTGATTTCAAAATCCAGGACTATGTCTTGGACAGAGTCGAACACTTTCCATACCTCGGGAGCCTACTGTCAAAAAGGGCTGATGTCGATGATGAAGTCCAACACCGACTTCAGTGTGCCAGTGCAGCCTTCGGTCACCTGAGGAAGAGAGTGTTTGAAGACCACAACATCAAACCCACCACCAAGCTCATGGTCTACAGAGCAGTAGTGATACCCGCCCCCTGTATGGTACAGAGACATGGACCATATACAACAGGCAACTCAAAGCACTGGAGAGGTACCACCAACGCTGCCTCCACCAGGACCTTCAAATCTATTGGCAGGAACAGCACACCAACGTCAGTTCTCTCGCTCAGGCCAACATTCCCAGCATCAAAATTTGACCACGCTCGATCAGCTCCGATGGACGAGCCACATCATGCACATTCTCGATATGAGACTCCCAAGACAAGAGCTCTACTCGGAGCTCTGACACAGCAAGAGAGCCCTGGGTGGGCAGAGGAAACGCTTCAAGGACACCCTCACAGGAACCTTGAAAAAGTGCAACATCCCCACTGACACCTTGGAATCCGTGGCCTATGACCGCACAATGTGAAGCAGGAGCATCCGGGAAGGCACAGAACGCCTCCACCCTCTTTACTGGGAGCAAGCATAAGCCAAGCACAAACAACAGAAGAAGTGCACGTCAACCCAAGCAACCCACGCCCCCCACCCCTTCAACCACCGCCTGTCCCACCTGTGACAGAGACTGCAGGTCCTGCATTGGTCTCATCGGTCACCTGAGAACTCATTTTTAATGTGGAAGCAAGTCATCCTCGGTTCCGAGGGATGACCTAAGAAGAAGATTACGAATGCTTCGTGCATGCAGAGACAGTGCCTTTAGATTTGTCTTTTTAACATTTTTAGACATCTTAACATTTTTTGTACAATGGCCCTATTTGTCTTATTACCATTTTTTATTACCCGGACCCTATTTGTTGTTGCACTCTTTTGTTTGTACACTCTGTTCCTTCCTGACACCACCTGGTTATCCTTACCCCAATCACTTTCCTGCACAGCTTCCTTGTCTTTATCTTTAGCATTCTAGATTTCTCTCGACAGGGATCCTCCCCCCGCTTACTTAGTTTAAAGTCCTCTCTACCTCCCTAGTTATTCATCTACCTCCATATTTATTATGTTCTTATAAAACTTGGAAGCCAATTTGCGCACTGCAAGGTCCCAGAAAGAGCAATGTGAAAATGACCAGGTAATCTGGTTTATCTGTGTGGATTGCAGAATAATTATTGACCCACACACCGGGAACAATTCATCTGCTCTTTCCCAAAATAGTGCCGTATGATCTTTTACGCCCACATGAGAGAGCAGATGGGGTCTGGGTTTAACGTCTCAGCTAAAACATGGCAGCTCCAACATTGCAGCACTCCCTCAGTGGAGTGCTCAAGTATCTGAATTGGGACCTGAATCAATATCTTTCTGATTCACGGTGTCACCAACAGCCACGGCTGACACATGGCCTCCCTGAAGGCCCGTGTCAATGCATCCAAACGGATGTGGAGCTTCCCGGATAGTTGGAACCGACAGAACGCACGTGTCCTGTTGAGCAAAATAATCTCTCTGAGAAGAAGGGGAAGGCAATTGGGGAAATTAAAGGAAATGGTTAATGGGTGACCTGCCATACAACCAAACCATGAATGACGGATTGAACCAAATATTGGAAAGAAGAAACTCTACGGGTACCTGTCCGGTACTTCCTGGAACATCGCAAAATCATCACAAATAATTCTACCTGTCTCCTGGCCGGTATATCCACGATACATTAATTTCATGGAAACTTTGCCAATAAGTCAGACAAAAGTCAGAAGAGGGCAGCGTGAATCTACATTGGTCTGAATGTATTTTCATCTATTGTTTTCAAAATTACCTCACAATATTTATAAAATGGGGCGCACAGTTAAGATGAAGAGGGGCCGTCGGACTGTGGATTCCACCACGGCTGCTGCTCAGCAATAAATGCCTTCATTGTGTACAGTGAGCAGAAAGGAATTGCTGCTGTTTCTTCACATTTCCCACTGCACTCATTGTCATTCTGCTTTAACAGAATGTGCTTGGATCTCCTTACATATTTAAACAATAAAACTCGGGCTGATAGTATAACAATACAATAATATATACATGATGTGTTTTCAATGGAGAAGTGTTGTCCATCTGCTGTGAGCAGAGAGCTTGGTGAAGACATCATTGAGTGAATCTGCTAAACAGAGTGGTGATGAGAAGTTGCTGAGAGTGGGACTTCGGTGCAGAGGGGGAAGGAGCTGTTCAGTAATTTAAATCAAGTAGAACAGTAAATTTACAAAAATAAAGTAACATCCAATTTTAACCCATGTCAACGGGCTGCTGAGACCCGTTGCCAATAATTCTTGTGGCATTCAGCAGCTCCAGAAAATTTCCTGTGTCCTGGACAAACAGGTGTGCAGGAAAAGCCTACAGTTGCACGAGCTCAGGGTTTCTGAGACTGAGGAGCGGCGGGAGTCACTGCTGGGCATTCGGGATGCTGGCAATTCCCCGCAGAAATGTTGCAGGAGGTGGTAACCCCGCAGTTACAGAGAGTTCAGGTGGGGAGTGAGTGGGTGGCCAAACGACAGTTTAAGAAGTGATAGGCCGTGCAGGATTCCCCCGCGAATCTCGCACTCTCAACCCGGGTTTCCTTGCTGATACCGGTGACGGTGAAGGCACCTCGGGGGAGTGAATCCTAGAGCAAAGAGCTTGCTGAAGAGAGAGTTGCTGGAATCTGCTAAACGGCTTCGTGGGGCAAATGGCTGCACAGGGGGCGTAGCAAAGCGACCACATACAGTAGTCCTTGGGGATTCAATATTCAGGGGGGATAGACAGGAGTTTCTGCATCCGTCGTAGTGAGTCTCGCAGGGTGTGTTGCCGCCCTGATACCAGGGTGATGGATATCACTGATAGGGTGCATAACATGTTGTGAGGGGAAGTTGAACAGCCAGGAGCCATGATCCATGTTGGAACCAATGACGGTGATAGGAAAACGGGCTGTGGTCCAACAGACACATTTTCCGGAGCATGCGAGGAAGTTAAAGAGCAGGACCAAAAAATGTAGTAATCTCTGGATTACTGCCAGTGTCACGTGCTAGAGCGTATAGGAGAAATAAGATAATACATGTTAACGTGCAGATGGAGAACTTGTGCAGATGGGAGGTGTAAGGCATTCTGATTGTTTGACTGTTTATAGAGTTCAGACTCGTGGTACAGACAACAGAAAGCCCAATGAATCTGTGAAACTTCTTTTACTTATAAATGCACAAGAGGTTTCAAGTAATTAGCAGAATTCAATGTGTACTCAATTCATGCAATTATCAGACACAAGCATCTAAAATCATATACTTTAATCTCAGGGGATTATAAGGAAAACCACATGCATACAACACCTGGTTGGGTGTGGGAGACGGTGGGCAGTGGGTGAATGGTTGGGTATTGGAGTCGTGGAGCAGTGGGTGAATGGTTGGGTACTGAGCCAGAGGGCAGTGTTTGGTAATTGTAGCGGTGGTGGGAGTAATGGTTGGGTATTGGAGCCTGGGGGCAGTGGTTGGGTGTTGTGGCTGTGGTGGGATCAGTAATTGTGTATTGGAGCCGGGAGGCAATGGTTGGATATTGTAGCTGTGGTGGGAGCAGTGGTTGGGTATTGTTGCTGTGGTGGGTGCAGTGTTTGTGTATTGTAGAAGGGGGGCAGTGGTTGGTTATTGGAACCGGGGGAACTGCCAGGTGCAATGGGATGGCCATTGATTCATTGGATGAGAGTGAGGGATAGATGCTACGGCAGCTTACAGGAATGTTGATGAAGGGGAACCAAATGTTCAAGGACCAGGGACGGGAGGTTAGACAAGTGTTTTCAGACCGAGTGTCCAATAAACATAGAATGTAGGACAGAATTAGTGCAACATCCAAAAGTGAAGCCTCAAAGGGAGTTGCTTGTAGTATATATGGGATATTCCATCTTTCCCCAATACAGCAGGGATTGGATGATATCGAGAACAACCTAATCCCCACCTTTGTGATAAATAAACAGCTGGCAGAATGGAAGGTGTCGACTTCACGCTTCCCATTTGTGAACTCAGAAGGTTGGGTGGTGTCTGGCTACGTCTCTCCCGTGCCAGGATAAACATAAGGGTCTGGGAGGGATCATTCCTGCCCTGCCGATAATAGCAACCCGTGTGTCCGTTAAAGTATGGTCAGTAGAATCAGCAAAGATATTGGAGGAGATAATTGCATCAGAATATCAGTCCTTCCCACTGTACGTGGTGCAACTAAATAAAAGAGGGAGAGCGCCAGACATGGCAGGATGGCCTAGAAATTCACTTTGGGCCCGCCAGCTGGCGTGCACCCAAAAGTTAGCGCTGAGCGCGGAGCCAGTTGCGACCGTCAGATATTCAGTTCTTGCGCCCCAAGTCAGAACCGGGCGCTATTCCAGGGTGTGCCCGCCCCCACTTGGGGCGCTGAAACTGAATTTCAGCGCTCTAGGTGCCGCTGCGCCACCCGCTGTGGAGCGGCAGGCTGTGGTACTGCAGGCCTCCTCCTTCTCTTAAGGGGGAGGTGCCTGCAATGGGGAGATCGCCGCTGGATAGTGCCGGCAAATGAGCCCGGCACCACGGAGAAGTGCCAGGTTCGTGGAAAGCAGCCGGCAATGCCGCGGGGGGGGGGGGGGTGGAGGAGGCCGGGGAAGGAGGTGCAGGCAGGCGGCCGCCGAAAAAGCGGCCGGCCGCACCTCCACCTTAAAGCGCCCCACTAAGGCTACAGTACGGCCCCGTTTTCTGATCGCTGTTTGCGGCCGCTGCGGAAGAGGCGGCTGCAACTAAATATGGGGGTCGGGCCGGTATCGGGGCAGAACCGGGGCACTGCGCACACCGATGACGTCATCGGTGCCGGCGCAGCGCTAACGGCTACCGCCGCAAACTCCTCTATTGGTGCAGAAGCCCTCTTTGGGCGGTAACTGGCTGCAAAGCTGTCGGCGCCTTACTGAATTTCTAGGCCGATGTTCATTAATCAAACGATGTGTCGATATCACCCGAGACAGTTAATAAAACACCATGGGGGCTTTGTTTGGAATAAAGAAACTCAAAAGTGCACCATGTCTGGAACAAGCTTGCACCAGAGACAAACTAAACCTCATTGTGTCGCACAGGGGTGCTATTGTGTCACTACGGCCGCAGCCTCTGTGAGTACAGAGCCCTCACCTGCCCTGTCACTCACTCCTCTTTCTGCTTTGAACTGACCCGGGTAACCAAGATAGATCATAAGATCCTGATACCGGTGACCAAGCATGATGTTACTAACATCACAGTACTCGGTGATATGCTCTCAGCCACTGACAAAATGTTGATTGGATTTGGAAACCCAATCACTTCCCAGACACTAAAACAAAAAGAGATTATAGAATGAATCGAAGATCAACAGCTGCTGACAGAGTGCAGGCGGTGCGAAGGAAATCACGGCGTGAGCCCATCAATAACAGCTCGATACACCCATTGGTAGGAATTAGTTCACAACTGTTAGTTATATTCCAGAGCCGTCTATTGGTCCTGGTCATCATCGTGTATGCAATGCTTAGACAAACCGTTACAAAATTGAACAGGAAAACAAGGATCCGGGTCAGCAGAGAGCTCTCCCAAGAATGCGGGGGAACTCATGAATAATTGTCAACAAATGAAATAAGACCAAAGGAACCGTTGGAGCCGTGTGGACATGTTCGGTGTGCTGACATCAATGTAACAGTGATCGACTGTAAACGCCAAGCAGATCAAGGGTAAAGACAGAAAGAAATTTAATTGACCCAGAGTGATTGCTTAAATTCCGCTTCTAAATGGGAGGAATGTTAGAATGATTTAAGATGACTTATGTTAGAATGCGTTAAGATGATTCACTGGTCCAACTATTCCAGCACCACTTCACGCAGCTTTGCCTTAATGGCCCAGTAATTCCGTTCCAAACGCATGAGTACGGTCGGGGTAATCAAGCGTCTGGCCGGAGGAAATGCCGGTTTTCAGCATGCACAGCGCATGCGGGGAAAACTGGCATTTCCTGTCCTCTGAACGAAGGGGTTCAGAGGCAGAACACGTGCGACTGCACAGGCAGCGCATGCGCAGTAAAATTTGCCGGTTTCATTCATGCTTTCAGTGAGGTTAAGTCCTCACAACTTACACATGAAAAAAGCATGAGTACAGTTGCTCCAGAGGCTGCGGAGGAAGATATATTTTATCGTGGAGCTTCTGAAAGGCAATATTTTTGTTTGGCAAAGGGAGAAAAGTTATTTTAAGAAATGCTGAGGTAAGTTTTAAAGTTTATTTTTGTTTTTTAAAACGGGTTTTCAGTACTGGAGGTAGAAGGAGCAATTGTGGCTATGTGAATTGAATTTGCTGTGTTTATTAAATGTGAAAATGACTCCAACATTTTTAAGAAAGAAACTTTTCATCAATAATATATTCTTTTAAGTAATAATGTATGTATGTCTGTATATATTCCTTTGCGTATATGTATTGCATATATATATTCCTTTACTTATGTGTATGAATGTATGTACTTAATTATGACTTTCAGAGAAAGTAAATTATTGGAAAATCATCTCGGGCTGTGAAATTGATCAGGCAGGTATGATGTATTACCAAGACGATAACGCATTTCTCCTGCCATAGGCCGGGGTGATTTTCTAGCCAGTCACTTCATTAAAATTACTTTAACAACTCTTTCCATTTCTTCCTTGCATGGACGTCTGTGTAAGGAGGAGGCCTGTGAGCGAGAAAAATGCCCGGGAACTGCTAGTAGCCAACACCTTCACGAGCGAGTGGCGCCTTGTACCTCCCCCTCCCTCCGCAAGGCAAAGAAAGGAGCAGACACGATTTAAAGTGAAGCAGTGAACTTTTATTGCATCATAAAACAGTTTTCAGGGTCAGTTTTGATGTAGATAGTTTATAACTTTAAAATGTTAACTAGCTATTTCCTGCTTTTCAAACATTTGTAAACATGAATAGTTCAGAAAAAATGTGTTAACAGTTTAAAGTGACTTTTTCTGTTTTCTTAGTGCAATAAAGACATTCATGGTGGAAACTAGCTATGTTCTAATTTTCAAAAAGTTGTTGTAAAAATACTTTGGCTCCAATAAAAGTTGCTAATTTTTTTCAAACTGACTACAGGCTGCACTGTTTAAAGGAAAAGGTTACATATCCTTTCAGTCACAAATCAACATTTCAATGAAAAATGCAAACACAACATTTTACATGTCAATAAAATGAAAAATTTAACAATTGCACAATTTGCCCCCTCGCATCTGCGACTGAGGGTCCAAGGAGGTGCATTGTGCAAGAGGTCATCGTCGTACATGTCCTCGCACTGTTCCCTTTCGGGAACTGTATGAAGTGGTGGAAGAATTTCTGGCCATGTTAATTCTCCTTCCGTGACCATAACCATCTTCATACCAGCCATTAGGATGGTTAGTCCTATGGTGCGAGGTTTTTACGGGCTCCCACAACCCATACAAGGGGGGTGGGGCACCCACACACACGGACGCAAGTATCCTGCTGGATGTCCACCCAGAATTTATAGTCAGAGCTCCGACTCCACTTGCTGGCACTTTCTGGAGCAGGGTTCTAAACCCTACTCCTTCTGGCCCAGCGGTGGGGATGCTTACCGCTACGCAAAAGGCCCACTCTGCGCAAAAGGTGACACCCATATATTTCCTGCGCCTTTTCTCTCCCCGTGACTGGAGCCCTATGCTGCCAATTGAAAGACCAAGCTATCATCTGTCCTTTTTGCGGTGCCTTGGACTTCTAATTACCAATGATGAGCAGGCGCTGCACCTCCACCTCGTTGAGGAGATTGCTGAGGACATTGTTAGTTCAATTGTGAGTTCTTTTAATGCCGTGAATTGTGCTAATTCCAGCCATTTCACATTGCTAATCGGAGTGGGCCTTTGGCGTAGCGGTAGCAATCCCGCCTGGTGAGCCAGAAAGCATAGGGTTTGCGAACCCCGTTCCAGACAGTCCTGGTAAGTGGAGTCGGAGCTCTGGCTCTAAATTCTCGGTTGACATGCAGTGGGATATCTGTGTCCGTGTCCGTGGGTGTGGGTGTGGGTGCCCCCAACTCCCCAGTATAGGTTGTGGGAGCCCGTAAAACCCTCCTGCCATAGGACTAACCACCCTAATGGCTGGTACAAAGATGGTCATTGAAGGAGCGTTAATCACAGCCAGAAATCCTTCCACCACTTCATACAGTTCCCCAAAGGGAACAGTGTGAAGACATGTATGACGACGTTGCTAATTAAATAAATGGAATAAAAAAAAGCTTTGAGGGTCTTTAAATTGCTTTAATTCTGTTTAAAACGACTTCAGATTCTTCAAAATAATGTAAAAGTTACCAAAAGCTTCATAAAAATACCAAAAACCTATTTAAAATGCTGCTCTGCATGTAAAAATGCTTTGCAGCTTGTGAGAAATATTGGGGGCTGTCCTATTAAAATGTGACCTCAAGGGGCGTATCTCACTTGCACTGCGCGCTCCAGGCTTCGCACTGGCTACACTCCTGGGCGGCGTGACGTGAGACGCTGCCCGGGAGTCATCATTTTGAAACAGGAATTCCAGGCGTCCCTGAAGCTCAACGGCCGGTGCGTTGGGTAAGTGCACATCGGGGGCTTGCATGCGCGGCAAGCCCCCAATCCTAATTTCTGCCCCATTATCTCAACATGGAAGAACGAAGCAGATTCAATAGTAACTTTCTAACGTGAATTGGAAAATACTTGATGGGAAAAAATGGCAGGGCTATGTGGAAGTGCAGGGCTATGGGTCTAATTGGATAGACTGATCACAAAGCTGGCACAGACATGATGGGCCGAATAGCATCCTTCAGCTCTGTGTCACTCTACGATGCTCAATCCTCTGCCTCGATGTGGTTTATTTAGTCCTGTGAGAAACAAATATTAATGTTCTGGAGCAGGTGACTTCAGATAAAAACACTTAGCACAGGATTGGGAAAATCAACAGACTGAGGAGCTGATCTTCAAAGTCATGGGTAAGCGGACCTGCTGAATTATTACCAACTGGAATCATGATGGGATGCTCGGAGTAACAGGAGGTCAACAAGTCACTTTTATGAAGACACAGACAAGCGTTGAACGCGCACTTTTCGCTTCACAGAACTGACACATTACTGGTTGATAACCCAGCCTCCCATCCACTGCACTGATGGTAATTTTTTCTGAAGCAAAATACGGTGGATGCTGTAAATCTGAAATAGAAACCAAAATTACTGGACAAACTCAGCAGATCAGGCAGCATTAGTGGAGAGAGCAACTGCATTAACGTTTCAGGTCGATAAAAATTCATCAGAACTGGAAAATGTCATAAATGTATGCAGGGAAAGGGGTCGGGTAGGAAAGAACAAAATGGAAGGCCTGTGACAGGGTGGAAGGCATGTGTGATTACATGACAAAAGGGAAAGGGGATGGGAATGAGCCGCGTAAAGAAAAACATGCACCGAGAGGAAGTGTAAAAGGGAACAGCAGAATAATTACCAACAGCAACTGTCCGAAAAAATGGGAGATGTGTTTAGAATCTGAAATTACTGAACTCTCTGTTCAGTCTCGAAGGCTGTAAAGTGCCTATTCGAAAGATGAGGTGCTGTTCCTCGAGCTTCCATTGAGCTTCATTAGAACAGGGTCGGAGGCTGAGTACAGAGAGGTCAGAGTGAGAGTGGGGCGGAGAAATAAAATGAGAGGCGAATGGATGCTCAGGGTCACGCTTGCGGACAGAATTGAGGTGTTCCGCAAAGCATTCACCCAATCTCTGTGCGGTCTCCCCAATGTAGAGGAGTCCGTAACGAATATAGTTTAGTAAATTGCAAGAAGTACAAGAAAATCGTTGTTTCACCTGAAGGTGTGTTTGGGTCCCTGGACAGTGGGAAGGGAGGCGAGAAAAGGGCAGGTGTTGCATCTCATGCGCTTGCACAGGAAGGTGCCATGGGAAGGGGAAGGGGTGTGGGGTGCTGGATGAGTGGACCAGAGCGTCGCAGAGGGAGCTGTCTCTTCTGAATGCTGAAAGGGGAGGGGAGGGAAAGATGTGTTTGGTGGTGGGATCACGCTGGTGATGGAGGAAATGGCGGAGGATGATCCGTTGAATGTGGAGGCTGGTGGGGTGAAAGGTGAGGACAAGGGGAATCCTATCGTGCTTCTGGGAGGAAGAGGAATGGGTGAGAGCAGAAGTCCAGGAAATGGAACGGGCACAGTCGAGGGTCCTGTCCACCATGGTGGAGGGGATTCCTTGGTTGAGGGAAAAGTAAAACATATCGGAAGGCGGCATCATCAAAAGAGATATGATGGAGATGGATAAACTGAGAAAAAGAAATATAGTCCTTACAGGGATCAAGGTGGTAGGAAGTGTCGTCAAGTTAGCTATGGGAGCAGCTGGGCTTATTTGTTTGAAGTGAATGGATTCATAGAAACAGAGAAGATAGGAGCAGGAGAAAGCCATTCGGCCGCTCGAGCCTGCTCCGCCTTTCAATGCGATCATGGCTGATCATCCAAATTCAGTACCCTGTCCCTGCTTTCTCCCCATACCCCTTGATCCCTTTAGCCTTAAGAAATATACCCAACTCCTTCTTGAACATATTTAATGATTGGCCTCTACTGCCTTCAGTGGTACAGAATTACACAGGTTCACCACTCTCTGGGTGAAGAAATTCCTCCTCATTTCTGTCCTAAATGGCTTACTTCTTATCCTTAGACTGTGACCACTAGTTCTGGACTCCCCGACCATCGGGAACATCCTTCCTGCATCTAGTCTGTCCACTCCTGTCAGAATTTTATAAGGTTCAATGAGATCCCCTGTCCTTCGTCTAAACTGCAGCGAGTACAAGCCCAATCGACGCAATCTCTCCTCATACATCTTTCCTGCCATCCCAGTTAACAGCCTGGTGAATCTTCGCTGAACTCCTTCCATGGCAAGAACATCCTTCCTCAGATAAGGCGACCAAAACTGCACACAATACTCAAGATGTGGTCTCATCAAGGCCCTGTACAACTGGAGCAAATCATCCTTGTTCCTGTACTCAAACCCTCTCGCTACGAAGGCCAACATACCATTTGCCTTCTTAACTGCCTGCTGCACCTGCATGCTTACCTTCAGCGACTGCTGCACAAGGATACCCAGGTCTCGTTCCACTTCCCCTTCTCCCAATCTATTGCCATTCAGATAATAATCTGCCTTCCTGTTTTTGACACCAAAGTGGATAACCTCGCATTTATCCACGTTATATTGCATCTGCCATTCTTCTGCCCAATCACCCAACCTGTCCAAATCATCCTGGTGTTTCTCGGCATCCTCCTCACAGCACACACGCCCACCCAGCTTTGTGTCGTCTGCAAACTTGGAGATAAGACATCTAGTTCCCTTGTCTAGATCATTAAAATATATTGTGAATAGCTGGGGTCCAAGGACCGATCCCTCCGGTACCTCACTAGTCACTGCCTGCCATGCAGAAAAAGACCCGTTTATTCCAACTCTTTGCTTTCTGTCTGCCAACCAGTTCTCTATCCAAGTCAATACCTTGCCCCCAATCCCATGTGCCTTAACTTTACACGCTAATCTCTTATGCTGGACCTTATCGAAAGCCTTCTGAAAGTCCAAATACACCACATCCACTGTTTCTCCCTTATCTATTTTACCCGTTACATCCTCAAAAAATTCTGGTAGATTAGTCAAGCACGATTTACCTTTTGTAAATCAATGTTGACTTTGTCCGATGCTGTCACTGTTTTCCAAGTGCTAAGTCAAAGGAGAATTAGTTCAATGTATGTTCAGTACAAGTTCCATCAGGTGGAGGAGGGGACTAATGGATGGTGACTGTGTTGGCCTCCGTTCCAGGAAGAAACGGCGGGCATTCCTGCCGTCCTGATGGTGGATGGATGTGTAGAGGGATTGGACGCCCACAGTGAAAAGGAGACGGCGTGGACCTGGAAACTGGAAAGTAAATGTTGTTATTTTTTTCCACAGCAGCTTTCAAATCACTGGCATTATCAATGGATTGGTATTTTGATGTGAAAGGATTTTGTTGAATTGTGTACAACTGCGCGTCGCTGTTTAAATCACCAGGATGGTCGAGCGGTTGAGGGATTCGAGCATGCGTCAGTTCGCGTGGGTTCGAGAACTGCTGCTGGTGAATGTGATAATTCGGTCGAGAACTGTAACCATTGGAATGGAAGTTTTAACATTTATGTCTCACATTTCCAGGCAACGTTCCTACATTTACAGCAGTCGCTCTGCCGATTGACAGAAAATAGAAACAGGACTGGGTCATTTAACCCTTCGAGCCTGTTCCGCCATTCAGTGAGAGCATGTCTGACCTGGATCTTAACTTCATCCTCCTGCTTTGACTCCAAATCAATCCCTACCTTGTCTACCAAAAAACTATCGACCTGTGCTTTAAATTATTAATTAAATTGGCAAAAGAACCAGTGGTGAGATGATGAGATTGTTTTATTACTCAGAGGATGAGATTGTTTTATTACTCAGAGGGTAGTTATGATCTGGATTGCATTGTCTGAACTGTTGGTGGAAGCAGTTCCGATCGCTGATCCAATAGTCACTTTCAGAAGGGAATTGGATAAATACTTGAGGACGAACAATGTGCAGGGCTGTGGGGAAAGTGCGTCATTCTATGGTTCTATGATGCAATAATCCTCTACCTCAGTGAGCTTGTGTTTTCACCAGTAAACCTCAGGTCACGGCTCTAATTCCCATCCATGCCGGTAAGGACTTTCTCTCCTTAAATGTGATGTTTCTCTTTTTCTCGCTCTATGATTCGCTCTATTTCTCTCTGTTGCTGTATTTCTTTCCTTGTGTCAGTCTCTCTGTATGTCTCACTCAGTCTCAGTCACTTTCTTTAAGCTTTTCAAATTGGGTCTCTGTTTATCCGTCCAACTATTACTTTCTCTCCGTCACTCTCTCCATCGCCCCCCCCACATCATTTTACTCTGCACCTCATGAGTTAACCCTTTAAGCACTGGCTCAGTTTAGAGCTTGCTGATCCTGAGTGTGTGACGTGCATTTTAACATTCTTCCTTCAAACGAGTTCGGTGTTGACGGGAGGGTTGCATGTTCTGTGGGCTAAAAGCCGAGGGGTGTCTTGTCTAGTTACGAACGGTCAGTTCAATGTGTTATTTGCCCAGCTGCTGTGCTTTTGCAATGTAGCTTTTCACCGTCTGTAGTTTTAGAAAATAACTTTACCCTCTCACATTTTCAGATTATGTTGATGTGTAATTATGCTCTGCGCTGAAAACTAAATGTAGAGCCTGCAAGGAATTTATCGAATTTTTAAGCACTGCGCGGCAAAGCTGCTTTCACCAGGGTGGCCGAGTGGTTAAGGCGTTGGACTTAAGATTTAATGGACGCGTGTCCGCGTGGGTTCGAACCCCACTCCTCGGTAGATGTTCAGGCAACAGAGTTGAGAGTAAAACCTAAAGCTCTTTTTGGTATGAAAACGCTTATGACGTGTGCAAGGGATGGTGCCTATTTATAATTCACCCTTCAAGGCAGCGTTTCTTCATTTACAATTGGTGTTCTGAACATAGGAACAGGAGGAGACCATTCAGCCCCTTGAGACTGTTCGCCATTCACTGAATTCCTGTCTGAGCTGTGTCTTAACTCCATCCATCTGCTTTGGCACCACATAATTTTAACGCATGTCTAGCAAAGATGTACCCATCTCAGATTAACATTATTATTTGAGCTGGCATATACTGCTATTTTATGGGAGAGAGTTCCACACTGCCACTAACCTTCACGTGAAGAAATGCTTCCTAACTTCTGTCCCAAATGACCTGCCTCTGATTTTACGATTATGTCCCCTTGTCCTAGACTCTGCCACCAACAGTGATAAAAGGTTTCTCTCTATCTACCTTATCAATTCGTTCAAAATCTTAAAAACCTCAATCAAATCCGCACAACCTTCTATATTCCAGGAAGTACAAGCCCAGTTTATGTAATCTCTCCTCAGATTTTAACCATTGGAGCGCTGGTAACGTTCTGGTGAATGTGCACTGCACTTCCTCCAAGGTCAATCTATCCTTTTATCAGACGGTGCCCAGAACTGTACACAGAACTCCAGATGTGGTCTAACCAGATCTTTGTAAATCTGTAGAATAACTTCCTCTCCTTTATATTCCAGCCCCTCGTTATAAAGCCTAACATGCTGTGAGATTTCTTGATTATTTCTGTACCTTACTGCTACATTTTAGTGGTCTGTGTACATGGACTGAAATCACTTTGAACTCCACTGTTCCGAGCTGTGCACCATGTTATTAATACTCGTATCTACTTTGTTGGTCTAAAATGAATGATGACATACTTACCTGCGTTTAAATCCATCAACCACTGTTTCGCCCATTCGCTTAATCTATCAATATATCTTTGTAATTATATGCTGCTGTCTACATGACTTACCGTACCAGCAACCTTTGCATCATCGGCAAACTTGGATATATGGCTCTCTATTGTGTTTTTTAAGTCATTAATAATTGTAGAAGTGTTGTGGAGTATTTTAAACCAACACTCGACAATCAAGTGTCTTTATTACACTGTTGGGGAGTCAATCTGCTCTGTGTTAGCCAGACTTCTCCAAATTGGTACAGCAAACACTACATTTTTATACATTACAACACATATTTCCAGCTCATTCAAAATTCATTTCTACCACCTGATTGGTCCTTGGCCCGTATGCATCTTCACTGATAAGTTGCCTATGCTGCATTACATTAAAGTGCCGCCTTTATTATCTGAAATGTATATTTCCGTTATCCCCCAAGCTGTTGTTGCACCTATGACCTTTGTTTATGCCAGACGGGGTCTCATCAACATTGTACTTCTGACTCATTGTCCTCGTTTCCTGCCTCTCTTGGCCTCTTTACTTCCAACTCATTGTATTACTTTCCTGCCAGAACAGAACTTACATCCTCTAGGCATCTTATGGGTTCCACATCCGACTATTTGCAATTGTCTCTAAGTGACACAGTATGCAGTTCTAACACTACTGCTTAGGTTATCTCAACTGCCAGTTCAGCAATTTAGAAGAAGCTTACTACTGCAAAGACCTATTAGATTATTGTCTGTATTAAACCATTCAGTGAAACTGCCAGCGATGTCAGTTTAACTCATTCCCCACTGCAATCCACCCTTTTGGTACTTGGTCCTTGCCCAAGTTAAACCACATGTATAAGCATCACAGTGCCACCTGCCCCATGCGGTGATCAGGCGCTGGTTCGGAAGGCCCTGCATACCCATCATGTTTAGAGCAAACTTGTGTTTTCCAGCTCTTTCCAACTCACATAGCTCTTTGTTTGGTCCGTTTCTTTTTACAAGCAGGGCATGCTGCTACTCCCCACCCTATAAGCATGACTAACTGTACTATCACTAATATATGAAAAATGATGCAGATGCATGGGTGTATGTTGACATTCATCCCCCAATCCCACAGCTTGTCATACCACGGGACTTCCTGTAGCCCTACCTCTATGGCCCTTTCTAATTCCCCAAGATTCCTTTGCCACAATATGTATTGTTTCACCATCTTACTTAAATCTTCTTTTATTTCTTGCAGAACCTCTTGCAGGTGGGGTATTGGGGCCCCTACCGGATCTTCATAATTGACCAACTCGTCCTTTAGACTATCTGGCAGATTTAGTTTTATCTCCTCCCTTGAATGCACATACACCAATCTGTGTGTCCAATTGTCACATGGATCTTTGGTGTAAAGTAGAAGTTAGGCATTGTGATTGCACATACAAGGTTACTATATTGGTACTCAGTCTCTGTGGTGGCTATACAATACTCCCCTTCTCCTCTATATCCTGAGCAGGTGTGATTGTGATCAACATGTGATAATTCCAACACACACCCCTCTGTCTTATTATAGCCGCACTCATCATTCGGGCTTCTGCTACCGGATGTGGGCATATCGCAAGCGTGCCTTTCCCGTGGCATCCGTTTAGGGAGGCTCCTCTCATAGTACCATTCTTTCTGATGGCATAGGTATCAATTGGATAGTATTGAAGGCATATCTCTCCCCTCACTATGCCTATGTTTGTTACTTGGTACTGTGAGTATGGAGTCATGTCTAGTCCCACCACTGGTATCAGGAGTACCATGCCTATCATTGCTGTCACGTCTGCTTTACATTTTTGTATCACTGGCTTTACTCTGGGCATCCCTTTGAGGGTACAAGTACTCAGAGGGCCTTGATTCTGCCTCAGGCCATGGGCCTGTGTGTTGTTAATCCAGTCTGGTACCTCACCTCGCTGTATCTTTGCCAGATTGTGTTTCAAATGTCCGGTGATCCATTGGCCATAGGCATGACACAAGCCTCTCCCTACCCCGTCTTTGGCCTGTTCCTCATCTCTATGGTTTAGTTTGTTGATAATGCTAGCATGGCCCCCTATAACCTTGATTCCCTCTAGTAATTTCCTTATTGTATGTCCTCCCAACTCTGATCCTTGTCGAATCAAGCCAGTTTCCTTCCCTAAAATCTGTAGTTTTGCCCTTTGTAGTCGTTCCACACTACTTTGGACTCCTTTTCTATATAGGGCATTAATGAATGATGTCCCCGTGTTTATTCCCGTGAGTATATCGGTTTCTAAGTTCCTCCTAATCCTTTGGTGGAATGCAGCATGTCCCATAAAATTAGTAGTCCCTGTCGCATCAGCAGCTTGGTTAATTACATTCTTTATCATATATGCATACAATTCTCTAGTTTTAGTAAACCTTTCACAATGTCCTGGCCTTTGTAACATGGTTAAGTTCATTAGTACCGGTACAATTTTGTGTCTCACGTTATCATACAATTGTTCTCCCTCCTCAGTGAATATCATGAGTCCATTTTCAAGCCCAGGCTTCAATTTCGGCCCCCTCGTTCTTCAGGTATTGTTGTGATTGTGGGTGTTGTTGGTTTTATGGTTAATCCTTGTTGTGTGGTCCTTGTTGTTGTTGGTTGAGGTGTTGTAATGCCGTGTACAATAGTCCATCTTATAACATTTTCCGCGCAGCTCAGGACATAACCTCCTCCTACTTGACCCAACACCTGCCAGTGTCTATTACATCTTACCACAGTGTTGGCATTTGTCATTCTACAGGGTCTGCGTGGTTGTTGATCCAAGTTCACCCAGGTACCGTTATACCTGTAACATTCTTTCCCTTGTTTTTCACACTCGTAACTGTGTGATATGATGAAGCCTCCCATGAAGTCGCCATTATGGGATCTTAACTTGCAGTCCATTTCTTCCAGCCCATTATTTGGACTTATAAATTCTGTCATCGGGGTAGTTATGATAAACTATCTTACAGGATGCATTTTTTTCTGTAATTTAAATGGAGGACTGGTCGTCACCAGAGGTTAGCTCATCTCTGGTGTTTATTCCATTGTTTCTGTGAGATTCACGATCAGATGGGTTATTGTTGTACCGTTTTAGTTCCCCTCATATCCATACATGCGCACATATCGCTGGTCATGATAAACTCAAATGGTCCGGTCCATCTAGGTGAGAATCCCGATCTCTCTGGCAATATTTTAACACATGCCTGCTCGCCAACCTTGGGTAGGGGCTCCGAGGAACCCTGCCTTCTTGTATTTTTATCTCTAATGTCTTGTTGTTCTTTACCTTCTTCTTTGAGTTCTTTCAATTGATTATCCAATGTTTGTACGTATTTCCTAATTTTATCTTTTAATGGTCCTAGTCCCTCGCTACCAGATGCTACTCCTTCCGGCAGACACATTGCTCGTCCAGTCATGAGTTCATAGGGTGTCAGTCCGGTCATCCTGTTTGCGTTGGCTCTCAGCCTCATCAGGATACACGGAACGACATCCACCGACCCCTGTCCAGTTTCGGCTATGGCCTTGCTTAAGGCTGTTTTCAGGGTTCTGTTCATTCACTCTACCATGCCTGAGCTTTGCGGATGATAGGGGATATGCAACTTCTGTCTTACTCCCAGTAACTTACAAGCTTCTTTCATTACCTTTCCTTTAATGTGGGTACCTTGATCTGAATCTATTTGCAACGGGACCCCCCATCTCGGTATCAAGTTGTATGCAAATATTCGGGAGTATGGGCCATCTCTAAACAGGACTACAGACTAACTACAGTTAACCCTATCATGATACCCGGACCGGAGCACAAGGCGCATAGACATTACCCGATAAAACCAGCAGCCAAAGAGGCTGTATTCAGGACAGCAGCCGAGTTACTGAAACAGGGAATATTAAAAGGAACCACAGCAACCACAAACTCACCAATTTGGCCAGTAGGTAAACCACAGTCTGAGCACTACCATCTCTGGTAGGGAATGCTTCCACCCACCTTGTAAAATGGTCCAGGATCACTAAACAGTACTTCTTCCCTCTACTGTTAGTTAGGGGTCCAGTAAAGTCTACCTTTGGCTGCGTCTCTATTGCGTCTCCTCCTGCTCCTCTATTTCAGTCTCCTCTTGGATTCTTTTAATGTTCACTTCCTCTGCTGTTATTCTACCTGCTGCTATTGGTGTATGTATCTCTGTGTCCGCTGCTGCTCTTGCTGCCTGATCAGCTACCACATTTCCTTTTTGTTGCTCGCTCACTATCTTGTGGTGTGCCTTTATTTTAATCACTGCTACATCTTCTGCTCCTTTAACCGCTTCTACTAGGTCTCTCACTACTTCCTCATGCTGTCTTTGTCCTCCTCCAGAGTTTACATATCCTCTCCTATTCCACGCTATCATATAATCATGCACTATGCCAAACGCATATCTACTGTCTGTGTATATATTTACTTGTTTTCCTTTTGCCAATTTTAATGCTTCTGTGAGAGCCAGTGGTCAGCCTGGTTTTCCTACTGGCCAAATCGGTGAGTTTGTGGTTGCTGTGATTTCTTTTAACACTCCCTGTTTCAGTAACTCGGTTGCTGTCCTGAATACAGCCTCTTTGGTTGCTGGTTTTATCATGTAATTTCTATGCGCCTTGCGCTCTGGTACGGGTATCATGATAGGGTTAATTGTAGTTAGTCCGCAGTCCTGTTTGGAGATGGCCCATACTCCTTCTGCCACCTGGGATAGGACTCCACATATTCCATCTTGTTCCCAATCCCTTTAATATTACCGATCTATATCATATAACAGCCCATATTCCTGGCTTCAAATTTACCATCAATTACGCGCTTTCATAATACAGTCCTGTTTTGTACATCAATCACCAGGTCGAGTTCACTTCATATATCCACTCCTAAGATTGTTCCCTCTGGGTTATCACATACCCATAACTGGACCAGGAGAAAAATTCCTCCTAGTTCCAATAATTGTGTCTCGCTTTTGTAAGCGCGATTGCTCTTCCTGCCCACTCCTTGTATCATTATTGAGGTTTTTGTGCGCGTGAGGTCCAAATTGGTTATAGACACTGATGCCCCTGTGTCAACTAACATATCACATGGCTGGCCCCCTATCAGTGCTGTTAGATACAGACGGGGATCTGTGCCCCTACCGAGGGCCGACACTAACTAGCGGGATTGTGACAGGGTTTGGATTATATCGATCAGTTGATTCTTATTCATATTGGCCACGTCTGTTATCTTCTCGCTATGAGCTGCCTCTTGTTGTCTTGGGCCTTGGCCTTGCCTTTCCTCCTCCCTTGGACCAACCGTCTCACTGTTTGTGTCCAGGTATATTACAGTTTTTACATCTCCTTCTTGTGTTTTTCCTAGTTAATGTGCACTCATAACTCTTGTGCCCAAGCCAATTGCATTTAAAACAGACTTTCATCTCCTTTACTGCAGCTATCTTTTCCTCCAAGGCAGTCACCTTAACTTTCTGCTGGTTGTCTACCTCGGTCGCCCATCTGATCAATTCATCAAAGGTCTGCATGGTGACCAATCCAGTTTTTACTATGGCTTGATGGGCACCACTCAGCCATTCCATGTACATTTTTAAAAATGCCAAATTGTCTCGTTGCGGTGCTATTATACCTGAGTGGCTATAAAACTAGTCCACTTCCGTTCTCCATAGTCATAGGCGGACTCCCCTTTACCCTGACTAATTCCCATGACTAGTCCCCACTTTACTGGTGCTAATCCTAAGACTTGTGTAACGGCGGTCCTAAGTGCTGTATAATCCACATCTCGTTGCTGGTTTGTAGGGGCTACATCTTGACAACATGTCCTGTCCCTATATTATTGAGGTAATTGATCCCACATATCTTCGCTCATTTTCGCCTTCACTAGTCCATCAACATCCCTGTTGTGGAAGTTGTGACATATTCTCATTTCTCTTAGTTTCCGCCAGAATATGGCATTACTCTGTCGGGGCTTAAGTTCCGGCAGTAGTTGAAGCAACTTGAATTTATCACCTGGGGAGAAAGATACAAAACTGGTGTTTATCTGAATTGGTACTGCTGGGATGGCTACGGTGCCTGGGGGTGCCCCTACCAGTATAGGCACCGCCGTGGTGCCCGGAATAATTTACACCTTAATAGGTGCCGCTTTTACATCATCATATGTGGGCAGGATTTCTCCATCATTATAGTCGGGGTCATGTTCAGCCGCTTTTCGGCTTAGTGCATCCCAATCTCTCCTGTCCTTGTCTACTCCTTTCACCTCTGATGGCGCTACAGGAGCTGTTGCCATTCCTGGTACTTGGGTACAATTTTTGCACACGTTTTTGGTCCAAATTCGAGCACGTCTGCTGAACTCATAAAATGCATGAGCCACTAAAATGATGGTCTTTTTTTCCTTTAGTTTTGTTTCTTTAGCCCACCATTCTCTTTGTTTGCCTGGTGGGACATTCGGTTGCCAATCGTTATTAATCATTTTGTCTATTAATCTTTTATTTCTGTCCACTAAATAGCGTGTCAGAGGCCCCACCAGTCCCCTCTCGAGTTTTTTACTTCCCATGGTTAAGTGTTGTCAGCGGTACATCTCTTACTTTACTCTTGTAGAGTGAGATGGTACTTGCAACCGCAGTTGTCAGAGATACCTCCCTTACTTTACTCTCACAGAATGAGACAGTACTTACAACCGCAGTTGTCAGAGGTACCTACCTTAATTCCTCTCGCAGAGTTACACCATACTTGCAACAATTTTGTTCAGGTAATTTGTTGTCAGAGGTATGCTTAGCACTACTTGCAACTGGAGTTGTCAGAGGTATGCTTAAACTTTCTGCACTACTCGCAACTCGAGTTGTCAGAGGTATGCTTTGGACTTTTACTCCAAAATTAACGCACTACTTGCAACTCATACCACACCCATACTTCCACGTGTTCCACCTGAACACCAAGACCACTTGACTTATCGATTCAAACCTTTTAGTTCTTTGATACCAAAGGGGGTGGTGGATACGAGACGGTGTTGCCTTGCGCTAACTGTAAGTACTATTTAAAAGTACTCACGTTTTTGGCTCAGCTTCACTCACCCGTGCCTCCCGTCTGTGTGGATCATGTTCATGATGCCAATTGTTGTGGAGTATTTTAAACCAACACTCGACACAAGATTTTTAGATCAATAGTCAAGTCGTCTTTATTACACTGGTGGGGAGACAATCTGCTCTGTTTTAGCCAGACTTCTCCAAATTGGTACAGCAAGCCCTAATTTTTTATACATTACAACACATATGTCCAGCTCATACAAAATTAATTTCTGCCATTTGATTGGACGTTGGCCCGTATGCATCTTCACTGATTGGTTGCCTATGCTACGTTACATTAAAGTACCACCTTTATTATCAGAAAAGTATATGTCCGTTATCCCCCAAGCTCTTCTTGCAGCTATGACCTTTGTTTATGCCAGATGGGGTCTCATCAACATTGTACTTCTGACTCATTGTCCTCCTTTCCTGCCTCTCTAGGCCTCTTTACTTCCAACTCATTGTTTTACTTTCCTGCCAGAACAGAACTTACATCCTCTCGGCCTCTTATGGTTTCCACATCCAACTATTTGCAATTGTCTCTAAGTGACACAGTATGCAGTTCTAACACAACTGCTTAGGTTATCTCAACTGCCAGTTCAGCAATTTAGAAAAAGCTTACTACTGCAAAGATCTATTAGATTATTGCCTTTATTACGCCATTCAGTGAAACTGCCAGCGATGTCATTTTAACTCTTTCTCCACTGCTGAAGGTACCATTTATTTAATATCAACATTTATAAACGGGCCATGCTGGGACAGCCTGGCAAGATCTGTGGGGAGAGGAGGGTAGGTTTATGGTTTCAGCTCGATGAACATCTTTACCTACAAATAAACATCACGCAAATGTAACTAGTTTTTAAATAGTAAAATAGAGAACTCACACTCCTATAGCACATTTCATGACCATGGAACGTCCCAATTGCTCACTAATGCTCAGCATGAGTCCCGACAGGACCACTAGGTTCCAGACCTCATTACAGCCTTGATCCCTTGATCCTAACATGGACAAAAGGAGCTGAATTTTAAAGGCAAGGTGAGAGTGATTGTTCTTAGCATCAAAACAGCATTAGACCAAGTGTTGCATCAAGGAGCCTGAGTCAAATTGATGTCAATGAAATCTGTGGGGGGACACGGGGGAAAGGCCACCTGGTTGGTGTCATACCTAGTATAAAGGAAGATGCTTCTGGTTGTTGGAGGCCAATCATGTCAGCACCGGGACATCACCACAGGAGTTAATCTTCACCTGCTTCATCAATCACCATCCCTCTATCATAAGGTCAGACGTGGGGATGTTCAGCGATGATTGCACAGTGTTCTGTTTCATTCTCCTCTCATCAGATAATGAAGCAATCCTGGCTTGCATGCAGCAAGACCTGGGCAACATTCAGGTTTGGGCTGATACGTGGAAAGTAACTATTGCGCGACACAAGTGCCAAAGCTTCTTCCACAGCATTTCCCAAAACCGCGACCTGTACCTCCTAGAAGGACAAGAGCAGTTAGCGCATGGGAACACCACCACCTGCAAGGTCCCCTCCAAGGCATGCACCATCCTGACTTGGAAATATATAATCGTTCCTTCATTGTCGCTGGGTCAAAATCCGGGAGCTCCATCCCTAAAAGCACTGTGGGTACCTTCATCTCACAGACTGCAGTGGTTCAAAAAGACGCTCATCACCACCTGCTCAAGGGCAATTAGGGATGTGCAATAAATGCTGGTATTGGCAGCGGCACCCACATCCCATGAATGGCGAATTTTTTTTAATTGCTTTACAGAAAATGAAGTACTTTTTGAAGCGTAGTCACTGCTTATAATGTAGGAAAACACGGCAGCCAAATTCAACACAGCAAGATCCCACTGGTGATGTTGGCTGTTTGACACAGATAAGCCCGGGATTCCAAGGCGAATGCACTACCTCTTCGAATCATAGAGCCTTAGAACTGTAAGGCACAGAAGGGGGGCCATCTGCTCTGGTCGAAAGACTTATACAGCCTAACGCCACTTTCCAGCTATTAGTCCGCAGCCCTGCAGTTTATGGCACATCAAGTGCATATCCAAGTACATTTCAAATATGACGTGGCTTTCTGACTCTAGCACCATTTTAGTTACTGAGTTACAGAACCCCACCACCGTTTGGGTGAAAAAAGTTCTTCTCAACTCCCTTCTAATCCTTCTACCAATTACTTTAAAACTATGCCTCCTCGTTATTGACCTCTCTGCTAACTGAATTGGGTGCTTCCTATCCACTCTAGCTCGGCCCCTCATAATTTGATACACCTGAATTAAGTCTCCCCTCTGCCTCCTCTGTTCCAAAGAAAACAACTCTAGCCTATCCAATCTTTGCTCAGAGTCAAAATTCTCCAGTCCTGGTAACACCCAGAGGACAACAGAGGGCACAGATTCAATGTAATTGGCAAAAGAATCAAAGGGGAAATGAGGAGATTTTCTTTTTTACATTGCAAGTTATTATAATCTGTAATGCTCTGCCTGAAAGGGCGGTGGAAGCAGATTCAATAGTAACTTTTAAAAGGGAATTGGATAAATACTTGAATTGGAAAGCTTTTCAGGGATATGGGGAGCGAGCTGGGAATAATTTGGATTGCTCTTTCAAGAGCCCGACGGGGCAAATGGCCTCCTTCTGTGATGTATGATTCTGTGATTCTCTGAAAGGTTTTATTAAAGGATTCATGAAAATTAGGCCGTCATTTGCCGGCTCCACTCTCTAATTTTATTTCTGTATACAAGTGTTTGTTCTGTTTCCCCTCAACCGCTACCTCATTCAAATGATTCGGGGTTCGGTACCAGTGAAGCTCAAGTCACATTTAAGCTTATGGTGTGATGGCCAAGTGGTAAGGCGTCGGTCTTTTAAACCAATAAGTCATGGGTTTAATCCCCATCTGTGCCTGAGTAGATTTAATATGACTTTTTAAAGATTTCTCCTTTTAATCTCTTTCAAAACCATTCATAATTTTGAACATTTCCCTCAACTCTCCTTTTGACATTCCCTGCTCTAAGGAGTAAATTCCCAGCTTCTCCAGTCTCTTCGCATAAATGAGCTCCCCCATCCCTGGTACCATTCCAGTAACTTTCTTTTGCACTCTCGACAAGGCCTTGACTTCTTTCCTAAAGAGTGCTGCCCAGAATTGAACGCAATACTCCAGCTGTGGCCTCACCAGTGCTTTATCAATGTTTAGCATAATTTCCTTGCTTTTATGCTCTATTTAGATATTAATAAAAGAAAAGATCCCAAATCATTTTAACAGCCTTCTCACCTTCACAGATGTGTGTGCACACAGCCAATGTTTCCTTGTTCCTGCACCCTCTTTAAAATTGTACCATTTAGAGCTGGTTAATAAATTGCAGGGGAGTGCATTGAGAGCAGTTTAAGGGCCAGTGATCACCAGAGGAAGCGATAAAAGGAAATAATCGGCCCCATTAAAGTTCTACCATTTAATTTGCATTGCCTCTCCTCATTCTTCCGACTAAAATATATCACTTTGCACTTCCCTACGTTAACTTTCATCTGCCATGTGTCTGCCCATTTCACCAGTCTCTTTCTGTTCATAATCCCTCTTTGTAGCTCTTACTGTCTGCTCTTACTATCTGTCCTTTGTATCTTTCCCATTCGCCAGGATCTGTGCTATGTTTAGCATTTTTGTTTGCTTTTTATTTTATTTTAACGCTCTCTGTCTCTTACCTTTTTGGTCGTCTATGCCTGTTTTTTTTGTCCAGTATAGATCTTGCCCCTCAGGGGTATAAACTGATTCTGCAACATGTTAAATTTATTTTGAACACCTCCCACTGATCTTCTGTCATTTTACCTATTAACAGATTTGCCCAGTTTAATGTGGACAGTCTCTGTCTCATCCGTTGAAGTCGGCTCCACCCAAATCTAGAATCTTAGTAGCTGTATCGCGTTTCTCCCTTTCAAACACTACGTTGAACTCGATCATGTTATGATCACTATTAAATAAATGTTAATGCACACTAAGTCTGTTGAGTAAATCTGACTCGTTGCTCATTACTAAATCGAATATGGCCTGCCCGCGTGTTGTTTCTAAGGCATATTGTTGTAGAAAACTATTCCGGACGCACTCACTAAATTAATTAACTTTCTGATAGGTGCTAGTCTGCTTAACCCTATCTATATGAAAATTAAAATACTCCATTAAAATCACTCTGCTTTTCCTACAAGCTTGTCTAATTTCTGCATTTATAAAATCTATCATTGCACAGCTGCGACCAGGGGGCCTCTACACAACTCCCACTACAGTCTTAATTCTTTTCCTAGCACTTAATTCTACCCAGAAAGTCTCCATTGCCTGCTTATCTCTCGTTATATCCTCTCTTAGCATTGAAGTGATTTCACCCTTAATCACTAAGACTACTACTCCCCCTCTATCATTTCCCGACTTTTCCTGTAGACGTCCAGCAGACCTTCCACCACTCCTTATTACCGCCAACTTGAGATGAAGGCTACAGTTCCATGAACCTTTCGTTTTCTTTTGTACCTGTCCAGTAGTTTGAAGTAATTATTCTACATGGACTTTTAACACTTTCTGCTCCTCCACAGTTCCTATCTCCTCACCTTTTTGTACATACTCTGATCTATATTTCTCAGGGCTAAAGTGGATGATCTCACATTTCTCCACATTGAACTCCATCGGCCACAGTTTTGCCCACTCACTTAATCTATCAATGTTCCTTTGTATCTTTCTGCTCCCACCTACACTACTTACAGTGCCGCCTAACTTAGTGCTGGAAGCAAAGTTGGATATAGGATGGGCGTCATCGAAATTTGAAAGAGGGCTGGAAACGGGAATAGATCTGCTGGCTGAGCTGACAGGACATTAGAATTCGGGATGTATAAAATGCAGTCTCCAATGCTGCACTTATTTGCATCAGACTG
This sequence comes from Somniosus microcephalus, assembly GCF_052327205.1. Classification (NCBI taxonomy): domain Eukaryota; kingdom Metazoa; phylum Chordata; class Chondrichthyes; order Squaliformes; family Somniosidae; genus Somniosus; species Somniosus microcephalus. The sequence continues at coordinate 58,908,974 of NW_028225179.1, forward strand.
AAAGTAATTAGTAATACATCATCGATCCATATTGGTCACTGTAACCTGAGGTTGTAGCTCGGTGTTTCAGTTTGGAAAGGGTTGTGTCTCTGTGGCACAATTGGTTGACATGGTTGGCTGTCAGCTCAAATAATTGATGGTTCCATTAACGATCGGGTAATTTTTACCTTATTGTCTCACAGTTTCAGGTTTCAACGAAAGAAGACAAATGTGCTGCAAACATTGCCAGCTGGGCCCGGCTGGTATTCCCAAAATTTACCCTGCGGTCGGATAGCACGCACATCAAAAATATATAAAAGCCTGAGACTGGCTTCACAGAAATCAGAATTCATCTAAACAGACAAGGCCCCGAAAGGCCGGATGGGAGGCTGCACTGGTTGCAGGTTCGCAGGTTCGCTGTGACATGGATATTTCCGCAGTGAGCCACACCAGACTCTCTCCGTGTTTCCACAATGAAGGTCACACCGTTTATTTTGGAAAAGCAAAATGATATTCACATTCTCACTGGTTTCAGTTGATTTGTGAGAGATCATGATAAGATCCTGCAGGGCTGCCGCGGTTAATAACAACTGTTTTAAGCTGAATTTCAGACACGGCAACAAATCTATCATTTTGTTGCTGTTTGCAGAGCCCGGAATGAGTGAGGCCGCGAAAAGCAGCTCTCTTCAATAACCCACTGCTGGCAAATAGCAGCGAATGTGGCCACAGACAGCGCATTACAGCCTATCTCTGGGGAACAAGATCCCACTGAAGCAGAGTTGTGCATCTCTCAGCTATAGGTGACGTCGTGGAGGTCGATATCATAGAATCATAGAATATTACAGCACAATAGGGGGCATTCGGCCCATCGAGCCTTTGAAAGAGTGAACTAATTAATCCCACTCCCTGCGGGTTCCCCATAGTCCAGCATATTTTTTAATTTCCAAGTGTTTATCTAATTACCTTTTAAATGATAGTATTGAATCAGCTTCCAGTACCCCTTCAGGCAGTGCATTACAGATCATAAAAATTCACTGTATTAATGTTTCCTCCTGTCACTTCTGTTTCAGTTCCAAATACTGTAACTCTGTGAATTCAGGTAACCCACCCTCTGGTCACTGGAAACAGTTTGTTCTTCTTAACTCTCCCCAAATCCTTCAAGTTTTTAATCACCTCGCTCAAATCTCCCCTTAATCTTTTCTGCTCTAACGAGAAAAATCCAGCTTCTCTAGTCTCTGCACATAACTGAAGTCTTTCATCCCAGGTACCATTCTAGTAAATCTCCACTGCACACTCTCTGAGGGCTTGACATCCTTCCTCACTGTGGTGCCCAGAATTGGCCACAATACTCCAGTTTGAGCCTAATTAGGGTTTTACGAAGTTTGAATATAAATTCCTTGCTTTTGTCCACTATTCCCCGACTTATAAAGTCAAGGACCGCGAATGCCCTTCTTACAGCCTTCTCAACTTGTCCTACCACCTCCAGAAACTTGTGAACGTACATCCCCACGTAGCTCTGTTTCTGCACCCACTTTAAATGTACCACGTGGTTTATTTTGACTCTCCTGATACTTCCTACCGAAATTAATTAATTTGTCAAATTTCATCTGCCATGACCATTTCGCCAGTCTGTCTATGTCCTCGTGAAATCTGCCAATAAAATTCTCACTATTTACTATGTTGCCAACACATCCACAAACTTTGAAATTTAACTCCCTATACCCAAGTCCAGGTCATTTATAAATAACAGGAAAAGCAATAATCCTAATACGCATCGCTGGGGGACCCATTGCAGCGAAGGCAGCGCATTACTGCCGGTGAATCAAGATACCACATGGCCCAGCGAGACCTCCACATACACAGAGCACATTGACAGTGAAATCCGGGGAATTTGTATCCTTGTCAATCGGCCTTCCAGCAAGTTCGCATTTTGTTTACCTCAGTATGTAAGTGCATGGACATTGCAATTGGTAGCGGGAAGTTAGGATGGTCGAGCGGTTTAAGATGCTGCGTTCAGATTACGGTTTTGGCGTGGTTTCAAATCCCACTTCTTTCATTTTGTCCTTTACTTGTACGGAACGATTTTATCTAGATGAGCTGGAGGTAATTTTTCGGCCCAGTTTCTTTATTCCTTCCAGAAAACGAAGCCCACTTCCATCCAAGGCAGGTTTGTTGTATTGGTTGTAAGTATGTATTGTGTTGGTAGTCAGCAGGGCAGGGCCAGTGGAATCAATCCATTGTGCTTCAACCTTGCAGTTCCACATCATAAATTCTCAGACAGAACCAAATCATTCCACAGCAATCTCCAGTGGCTTTGGAAGAAGGTTAATGTAAACTACCATACTTACATCAGGGCTTTAAAGACACACAATTAAAGTCTTTTGGTAGCAATCAATTACCTGCGATCCTTGTAAATATATTTGGGTGTGTCCATGTTAGATACACATGTATTTGCGAGTTGCTAATGTGTTGAATGTAAATGATTGTGCGTCTCTGTTAGTTATAATATACTTAGATGTGTCTGTATTATTATTTAATGTATTGGATGGGGGAACTGTGTCAGTTATAAATGTATTTCTGAGCGCTGCAAATGTCCAGTCCGACCCCATTCTACCTTCTCATTGTTCCCACTTAGGACACGGCAGACCATCTGTTACATTCGGATTCAACTTTGCTTTCATTAACCATGTTGATATTAAGAAAATGTGATGTTTAGAAGATAACAGCTCTTGTTCCACCAGCCTCGCTGCTACCACCTAAGCGTTCCTCAATCTTTCTGATAAAACCTAATTTCCCACTCTGATATCTCCAGAGCATTGGTTACTCTCACTGATAGCTCCTCAGCGTCCCTTACCCTCTTCGATACATTCTGATCTCCCCTTACTCACTCTCATACCTCCCGAGCGCTCATTAACCTCTCTGATACCTCCTGAGTTCCCTTTACCTCTACAATACCTCCTGAGTGTCCGTTACTCTCTCTGGTATCCATTTAGAGCCTTCGTACCCACGTGATACTATCTCAGAAACCCTTCAATTCCCTCACAGTCCCTGAGCTCCCTTTGCTCTCGCAATCCCCACTAAGAAACTCTGAAACTCCCTGATGCCAGGAGCAAAGTGTGTTTGGAATGTCATGGCGCAGGACAACGTGGGCAGGAACGGCTGCCTTTAAAGCGTGCGTGGGGAAAGGTAAGCACGATCTTGTGTGTGGGAAGAGCACAGGAACGTTATGCCTGAAGCTGCACCCTTGAGGCAAGTTTTGTGTTGTTGGGTAAACTGCTATAGTGAAAGCACCAAATTAAAAACAGAAAATGCTGGAAATATTCAACAGCTCAGGCAGCTTCTGAAGAGAAATTTTCCTTTTACCAGGACGTCACTGTTCACTTTCAATTACAATTCACGTAACTCTTATCTTACAATTTCAACACCTCCATGAAGGAACAGTTGGGGTTGAAATGAGGACTTTGCTGATTTGAGCAAATAGAGTGAGGCTGCAAAACAAAACTTCCCATTGCGGATTGGGCAAGGAAAGGACTCAGATACAGGAGTCTTGGATGTGTTGAAAAAGATCTAGGCTTAAATGCAATAATGGTAGAATTCGAAACAACGCGTGTAGAGCATAGACAATTGGCGACCCACCGCCTTAACCTTACAACCACCTCGCACCATGAAGACAGCTCAGAAAGCTCTTTCATTTCTTTCTTTCTCAATGCAAAGCCCTTGACTCAATGGAAAAGCAACAGGAGAGCCGGCTTTCAATTATCAGTCACCAGCATCGCAACTGAGGCTTGGTTGCTGTGGCTGAGCGGTCTAAGGCACTGGATTTAAGTTCCAGGCGCTGCGGGGGCGTGGGTTCGAATCCCGCCACTGCCATAAAATTGTGTTGGTTTTGTTGTTGTCCGAAGAAATGCTGGATGCAAAGTTCAAAATAAAAAAAAGATAATGGAGGGAACGTTGATCAGTTCAAGCAGCATCCAGTGAGACAGGCACTTCATCAACAATCCCTTTATTAAGCAACATCATGTGCGGAAAAACTGTTCTTCTTATTCCTTCCTGGAATGTGGGCCTCTCTGACAATCCCTAATTGTCCTTGAGAAGGCGATGGTGAGCCACCTTCTTGAACCACTGCACTCTGTGTGATGAAAGTACGCCCACAATGCTGTTAGAGAGGGAGTACCAGGATTTTGACACAGCAACGATGAAGGAACGATGACATATTTCCGACTCAAGCTGGTGTGTGACTTGGAGGGGAACTTGGAAGTGATGGTGTTCCCATGCGCCTGCTGCCCTTGTTCTTCTAGGTGGTAGAGTTCGTGGGTTTGGCAGGTGCAGTTAAAGAAGCCTTGGCGAGTTGCTGCAGTGCATCTTGTAGATGGTACACACTGCAGCCGTGGTACGCCGCTGGTGAAGGGAGTGAATGTTTAAGGTGGTGAATGGGATGCCAATCAAGTGGGCTGCTTTGTCCTGTATGGTGTCGAGCTTGTTGAGTGTTGCTGGAGCTGCACTCATCCAAGCAATTGGAGAGTATTCCATCACACACCTGACTTGTGCCTTGTAGGTGGTGGAAAGGCTTTGGGGAGTCAGGAGTTGAGACAATCACTGCAGAATACCCAGCATCTGACTTGCTCTTGTAGACACTGTTTTCAGCGGCTCCCAGGCATGGCTCAAGCCAGGACTGGCAGCTCTCCACCGGTAGTGGCTGGATTAGAGAGCGGGGATCCTGTGCTGTTGTTGAAGCAGTCTGGCTGCTGCTGCTTCTGCCTTTCACACTCCGAGAGCCCGGGTGGCGGTCCGCACTGATTCGACATCACTTGCAAACTGTGGACCTAGTGGTGGAACGCCAGTGTATCTGCTTTCGCAGTAAAATGCTGTGTTTTCGAATCATGGCGGGATCACTGAGCTTTCACAGTGTGCGGTCCTGAGTTTATATCAGGGCAGTGTTTGAAGGATTGAATGTCCAGTGTTTGGGCAATAATGATTTTCAGAATTAAGTGCTCTTTTTCTGTTACTTTTGATTACACTCTCAGTTTTTAAAATGTTATATTGGAACAATGTTTAAGCGATGTGCTGCGCTCACTGATTGTAAAATAACTCTCTCACCCACTTGATATAGTTTTCTGATGAGGCAACAGAGAGGGTTGATGAGCGCAATGCTATTGACGTGGTTTACATGGACATCCAAAAGGTGTTCAACAATGTGCCACATAAAAGGCTTGCCAGCAATGTTAAAGCCCATGGAATAAAATGGACAGTGGCAGCATGAATACGAAGTTGGCTAAGTACAGGACACAGACATTTGTGGTGAACTGTTGCTTTTCGGACTTGAGGAAGGTATAAAGAGTTGCTCCCCAGGGTCGGTTCTAGGACCACTGCTTTTCTTGATATATATTAATGATTGGGCCTGGGATTTCAGTGCACAATTTCAAAAGTTGCTGTTGACGCAAAACTTGGAAGTACAGTGAACAGTGAGGAGGATAGTGACAGGGTTCATGAGGTCATAGAGTCTGGAGGAATGGGCGGACACGTGGCAGGTGAAATTTAACGCAGAAAAGTGTGAAGTGATGTATATTGGTGGAAATAATGAGGAGAGGAAATGTAAACTAAAGGGTACAATCCTGAAGGGGATGCATGAACAGAGAGACCTGGGGGTATATGTGCACAAATCGTTGAAGGTGGCAGGGCAGGTTGAGAAAGCAGTTAAAAAATAAGCTGACGGGATCCTGGGCTTCATGAATAGAGCTATACATTACAAAAGCGTGGAAATTATGATGATCCTGTGTAAAACACTGGCTCGGCTCCAAGTGGAGTATTGTGTCCAATTCTGGGCACCGCAATTTAAGAAGGATGTGAAGGCCTTAGGGAGGGTGCAGAAAAAGATGTACGAGAACGCTTCCTGGGATGAGGGACTTCAGCTATGTAGACAGACTGGAGAAGCTTAGGTTGTTTTCCTCAGAGCAGAGAAGATTGAGAGGAGATCTGATAGAGGTTTTCAAAATCATGAGGGGTCTAGATAGAATAGAGATAAACTGTTCCCATTGGCAGAAGTGTCGAGTACCAGAGGGCACGGATTTAATATGATTGGCAAAAATCCAAAGGCGACTTACGCACAACCTTTTTTTAATGCAGCGAGTGGTTAAGATCTGGAATTCACTGCCTGAAATGGTGGTGGAGGCAGATTCAATCATGGCTTTAAAAAGGGAGTTGGATAATATCTGAAGGAAAAAAAATGCAGGGCGGGAGCATGGGGCTAGTTGAAATGCTCTTGCAGAGAGCCGGCACGGCCTCGACGGGCTGAATGGCCTTCTTCCATGCTGGAACATTTGAGGAACAAAAAGTGGTTTTCTATAGGCCTCAAAATAGTGAGAGGGAGGTAGAGGAGCAAATCTGCAGGGAAATCGCACAGATATGCAAGAGCTATAGAGTGGTGATTTTGAGGGACCTTTATTACCCAAATATCGATTGGAATAATGCTAGGTTAAAGGGAAAGCAGGGGAGGAATTTCTGAAAGGTGTTCAGGAGAATTTCCTTGACTTATATGTTCTTGGCCCAACTGGGAAGGAGGCATTGCTGGATCTGGTGCTGGCGAATGCGATGGGCTGGGTCGATCAAGTGTCTGTGCGAGAACACTTGGGTACGAGTGATCATCGTATCATAAGATTTAGATTAGCAATGGAGAGGAGCAAGGAGCAATCTAGAGTGGAACTTCTAAACTGGAATAGGGTTAACTTCAATGGGATGTGAAACGATCTCGCCAGGGTAAAATTGAACCAAAGACTGGCAGGAAAATCTGTAACAGAACAATGGGTGATCTTTAAGGAGGAGGTTTTCCAAGTACAGCCTTAGTACTTTCCAACAAGAGGGAAGGGTAAGGGAACCAAATCAAGTGCTCCTTGGATGACAAGTGAGATAGAGAAGATGGTGAAACAAAAAAAGAGGGTGTGTGATGCATGTCAGGTGAATTCTTCAAGGGAGAACCAGATCAAATGCAATAACTTGAGAGGGGGTGTGAAGATGACCGTAAGATTGGCAAAGAGAGAATATGAGAGTAGAATGGTGGTTAACATAAAAGGAAACCCAACAATCTTCTACCGGCATGTAAACAGTAAGCGGGTAGTAAGAGGCGGATTGGGCCTATTAGAGACAAAGAAGGTGATATATGCTTAGAGGCGCAGGGCGAGGCTACAATCCTCAATGAGTACTTTCTATCGTTGTTTACTAAGGAAGTGGATGCTGACAAAATATCGGTAGAAGTGGAAAAGTAGAAGCAATGGAAGGGTGAAAATGGATTGACAGGATGTACTAGAAAGGCTGGGTATCCTTAGAGTGGACAAATCGCCTGGTCCAATGGCTTGCATCCCAGGTTTCTAAGGGAATTGGGGGAGGAAATTGCTGAAGGGTTTGCCATAATTTTCCAATCTTCCCTAGATGTGGGAGAGATGCCTGAGGATTGGAAAGTGGCAAATGTGGTACCATTGTTCAAGAATGGTTGTAAAGACAATCCTAGTAACTACAAGCCGGTCAGTTTAACATCAGCGGTGGGTAAAGTTTTAGAAACAATAATCAAGGAAAATATAAACGGACATTTGGAGAGGTTTAAACTAATTAAGCCAACACGGATTTGTAAAAGGCAGATCGTGTTTGAATACACTAATTTATTTGTTTCATGAAGGAACGAAGAGGATTGATGAATGGAATGCAATGGATGTTTTATACATGGATTTTCGGAAGGCATTTGACAAAGTACCATGTCGAAGGCCAGTTAACGAAATTGAGGCTCATAGAATTGGTGGGTCAGTGGCAGCTTGGAAAAGGAATTGGCTTAAGGACAGAAAACAGCGAGTTGTGGTAATTGGCTGTTTTTCAGATTGGAGGATGGTAGACAGTGGTTTTCCCCAAGGATCTCAGCTGGGGCAACTGCTTTTTTTGATATATATATATATATATATAAATGACTTGGATATTGGAATACAGAGAGAAAATTCTAAATTTGCCGATGACACCACACTTGAGGCTGTGGCAAACAGGGATATTGATACCAATCGACTGCAATGGGGCATAGAAAGGCTATCAGAATGGGCAGTCAAGTGGCAGCTGGAATGTAATACTGAGAAGCGTGAGGTGATGCACTTTGGCAGAAGAAACAGAGAGAGACAATATACACTTTATGGCCCAGCTTTAAAGAGTGTGCAGGGAGAGTGGGACCTGGGAATTAATTTGAATAATTCCCCGAAGGAGGCAGAACTTATTGAGAGAGTGGTTAAAAAAACATATGGGATCTTGGGCTTCATAACTAGAGGTATTGAGTACAATATTAGAGAAGTTATGCTGAACATTTATAAAGCGCTGGTTGGGCCACAACTGGAGTATTGAGTCCAATTCTGCTCACCACACTTTAAGAAGAATGTGAAGGCCCTTGAGAGTGTGCAGAGGAGATTTACCAGAATGGTTCCCGGATGGGGGATCTTACCTACATGGACAGGTTTGAGAAGCTGGCCTTGTTTGCATTAGAGCAAAGGAGGTTGAGGGGTGATTTGATAGAGGTATACAAGATTATGACGGGTTTGGATAGGCTAGACGGGGAAAGGCTGTTCCCACTAGTTGATGGTACAAGAACTAGGGGACACAGATTTAAAGATTTTGGCCAATTGTTACAGAGGGGATGTGAGGCAAATTATTTTTACGCAGCGCCCGGTGATGACCTGGATTTTGTTGCTGATGGAAGTCATGGAAGCGAATGTTTTCAAGGGGAGACTGGATAGGCACTTGAGGGAAATAAATTTGCAGAGCAACAGGGATAGAGCGGGGGAATGGGGCTGACTGGATTGCACTTCAGAGAGCCAGTGCGGACTCCATGGGCCGAATGTCCTCCTTCTGTGCCGTTATGACTATGACTATAAGAACTGTTTTCTGATGAACACAGTCCCAGTCTGGCCGACATGTGCAGCATTGGGATTCATAGGCCAAAAGACAAGCGAAACAGATCAAGATAAGAGCGTTTCAGGGAACTTCTTTAATTTAAAACATTTACCGAAATACATTAGTAAAATTTGGAGACTTGCAATGGCCGCGGATCGAACCCGGGCCCGCTGCTGGGCAGGCGAGATTGCTACCCCTGAACCACCAATGCTCACATGTCAGGGAGTTTAACTTTCGAGACCCCTAATTACTTTATGCTTTTTGTTCATCCAACGGGAAGCACAATTGAACATAAGGCAAAATACTGCAGACGCTGAAAATGGATTCAGAAAATGCTGGAAAAACTCCGCAGATCCGGCAACATCTGTGGAGAGAGAAACAAAGGGTTAACGTTACAGTCGATGGGCTCTTCTGAGGACTGAGGCTTTGCAGCAATCCAAAGTATTGCAGATAATTTTATTGGAATTGCTTTTCCCATAAGAATTTAAGAACATAAGCATTAGGAGCAGGAGTAGGCCATGCGGCCCCTCAAGCCTGCATCATGTTTCAATAAATCATAGCTGATCATCGACCTCAATTACACTTTCCTGCCGATCCCCATATCCCTTGATTCCCCAAGAGTCCAAACATCTACCTCTCTCAGCCTTCAATATAATCAACGATTCGGCATCCACAGCACTTTGGGTAGAGAATTCCAAAGATTCTCAAACCCTCTGAGTGGTGAAATTCCTCCTCATCTCAGTCTTAAATGGCCGACCCCTTATCCTGAGCCTATGCCCCCTAGCTCTGGACTCTCCAGCCAGGGGAAACAATCATTCACTATCTATGCTCTGAATCCCCTTCAGAATCTTATATGTTCCATGCTGTGTTCTGTGTGACAGTCTGCAGAACACTTTCGGAATTTGGTCAAGCCTCGCAGCATGCCTTCCTCAACAGTTAGTTTATTATTTCCTGCATTGAAATAATACTCTTAATCTGGCTCAGCTCACTTAGCAGGTAATTAGTGCAGCTTTCTAGCCAATACTTTAGTATCATTGAAACCGGCACTGAAATATCTAACAGCTTCAAAGTGGAGCGGACGTTGGGATTCGTATCGCTCTTCTTCGGCCGAGACAGACACGATGGACCGAATAGTCTCGTTCTGTGATTCTGAAGAAACAAACTACATGATGCATTGCGTGCAAATCCGCTGCGATCAGGGATAGAATCTACGCAGGGAAACCCCTTTGAATTTGAATTTCAGTGCCTTACCCACTCGGCAATCACAGCTGCATAAAGGTATTCTCCAACAAATTAAATTCTCAAATTACTGACGCTGAGCTGTGTGCTTAAGCTTGGCAATTACAACTTCGCTGGTTTGTGTCCTGGGATAAACACGTGGTTTGCAGCTGCCAATCATGACATGGATTGGAGGGAACTTCCTGTATTAATCAAACCGCCAACAGCCTCCAGCTGTCAATCAACTCTCCCCGTCAGAGAGAGTGAGAGAGAGACTGTCAGAGAGCTTCCTGCATCCAGCCCTGAGCCTGTTACACTCACCAACTGCTCACCCACACTCCGCTGTCAGAAACTGAACTTTTTACCGACACCCTTCAAATACAGTCTATAAAATGAGAAAATATCAAAGTTCATCACAATTCAGTTGAATGGAACAAAAGTTAATAAACTGTTCACTGTCACTCGGTGACCACATTCGGCATTTGTTCAATTGGTAGCATAAATTATCGGCTGAATCACTTAGATGGTAAAGAGACCTACATCAGAATGCTGTTCATAGATTACAGCTCAGCATTCAACACTATCGTCCCCAACAAGCTGGCCACCAAACTCCACACTCTTGGCCTGAACACTTCCCTCTGCAACTGGACCCTGGACTTCCTAACCAACAGACCCCAGTCTGTCAAATTAGGTAACCACACCTCCCCCCCTGACCCTGAACACGGGGGCCCCACAAGGATGTGTGCTGAGCCCCCTCCTCTACTCCCTCTTCACCCACGACTGTGTGGCTGTTCATGGTTCCAACACCATCATCAAGTTTGTGGATGATACCATGGTAGTAGGCCAGATCACCAACAACGATGAGTCAGCCTACAGGGAGGAGGTCCAGCATCTTGTGAAGTGGTGCGCCGATAACAACCTGGCCCTTAACATCAAGAAAACCAAAGAAATCATTGTGGACTTCAGGAAGTCTAAAGGCGGAAATCACACCCCATCCACATTAATGGGGCTGTGGTGGAAAGGGTGGACAGCTTTAAGTTCCTCGAAGTCCACATCACGGAAGGCCTCTCCTGGTCCCTCAATACCTCCTCTCTGGTGAAGAAGGCGCAGAAGCGCCTATATTTCCTAAGGAGGCTGAAGGGATGTTACCTGTCACCCCTGATCCTCTCTAACGTTTACCGCTGCACAATAGAGAGTATCCTGACGAACTGTATCACAGTATTGTATGGCAGCTGTAGCTACTATGAGCAGAAAGCCCAGCAGCGGGTAGTTAAAACTGCCCAACGCATTACCGGCACCCGGCTACTGACCATAGAGCACATATACCAGAAACGCTGTTTACGGAGGTCACGGTCCATCATCAAAGACCCTACCCACCCCAGTCACAGTCTGTTCGCTCTCCTGCCATCTGGGAGGCGCTACAGATGCATTCGCACCCGTACGACCAGATTTATGAACAGCTTCTTTCCCAGGGCTGTCATCCTACTGAACTCCACAAATAAACTCTAAAGCCTGCACATCTGCCAATGCACTTAATTATGGTTATGTTTATGGTAATGTATTACAAGCCAAATGTATGTTGAATGTTTAAATGTCTTAATCTAAATGTACACTCTCGGGAGCCGCAAACCTACATTTCGTTGTACTGCACTTGTGCATTAACAATGACAATAAAGTTGATTATGATTACGATTATGATTATGAATTGTGTCCATTGGGTTGAATAACTTCTGTGCAAGGAATATTCCAGCGTCGTAAACCAGGGGAATGCGCTGACCGAGCTGTGCCTTGATCCTTCTGGGCAGTCGGACAGTTCGCCCTTCATTCTGCTCTGATTCACTTCCCCAAAGCGGATCGACAGGTTCTCAAATCTTTTGACTGGGTTTTCTGTTTTATTGCTTCCTTTCGATTTTTCCCGCTCGCGACTGGCAGTGTATTCCAGACCTCGTAGCAACCCTCCCCCTTGCATCGTGTCCCAGCCTCGATTGAAAGCGACCCACAGCAACCCCAACCACATCACCTACCCGCTGACAGTCACACCGCGGTCACACTCTGCTTCAGTAAGATTTATGTCCAGAGTGTGTTCAAGGTCGAATGCAATTTACGAACAGGCAATCCTAGTGTATGTTAAAGCCGCAGGATTTAAAAAAAATAATGTTTACGTTTCATAACTTTCTGCACAAGGTACAGTATTTGTTTAGAAGTGAGAATTATCAGTAATGAATTTGATTCCCACTATATAAGCTAAATCTGCTTGTATTTTAAAGGCTGTAGTAATGAAGTAAGGTATTAAATTAAATGAATGAAAGATAATCTGCTTCCTGATTGGAGAACCAGGCCCACGTGATCCTAGCATTTCAGGCCTTTCTCTTATAGCTATTTTTGAGGGTGGGCCTGATGTAAAATATGGACAGGGCCATTTAACCTGTATAGGCTCTTCCGAAAAATTCAGTGCCCAATGGCACGTCGAGTTATTTGTCTCATTTCTTAGCTGATAGCCTTCCCTCAAAGGGGTTTCATGTCCTTTGCCAATTTATCTTTCTTGTTTTCACATTCTGAAGGTTCCTTCATTGGAATTGGTCCTAGTTTCTCTTTGTCTCTATCCTCCCTGGCACGGCAAGTACAAGGCCTGACCTCGTACCCTCTCCATCAAGGGGGACACCTCAGCTTTGTCTTGCTCGTCCTGCCGTTCTCCAAACATTCTCCCTTTAACCTAACAGACCTTAACACGCCTAAATTCCCTTTATTCTATGTATGTTATACTAATTAACTTCAAGTTATCTAACAAGCAGTTCTAGTAAGCTAACTCTGATTCCTACTTAATATTATAAAATTATTATTAGTAATGATACAAGAAACGTAGGCATTGGGCCTTAGTTATTGCAGTTAGAGATACATAAACAAAGTAGAAATCCTAACTGGAGAGCAGCTGATAGCTAGCTTCAAAGCAAGATTGTTTATGAACGTCACCGTACAGAATGCTATAACATCCACAGAGAACCAAAACACAAGCAGATTCTGAGCATCTATCCAATTATTCTAATACTAGTCTGAAGAGACGTTTTGTCTCCAGTTTTAATAGCATCGAGTAAATACAGCATTATTCGCGTCACAATTTTATCCGCATAACCTTATACATTTCGGACACCCCTGATTTCTAACATTCTTTAAAAGCAGATTCGGGGCCAGTGCTTTACAGGTGATATTTCCTGTGGCTCTCCTGCCTCTCTCTCCACTTCCTCCCACACCCTGCCGGTTTTTAAACCATGTTTAAATCTGCTGCTCTGGGCCAGTGCATTCCACAGTCTCACAACCCTTTCTACAAATACCCTTTCACTGCATGACTTCTCTGTTTATTAGTTGTGAATCATCTTGAGTTGCAATTGCGGCGTTTGTGACGTCAAATTAAAAGGCGGCCGATTGGAAGCATGCTGGGATCAAAGTTTCTTTTTGCACAGAATTATAAATGTTGGCTCATTAATTCCCCAGTGTCAGGGGAAGAATTGTCTGATCCCCTCATTTATTTCATGCAAGAAACAAACACAGGTATTCATTCAGAATCACCCACAGACTGAAACTGAGATAAACAACGTGAGAGATACAGACAGCATCGGGGCACATGGCGGGATAACAAGAGAGATGGATCAATAGAAAGCGGCCTCAGACTCCAAGAGGCAGTGACAGGTAACTGTTAGATATCAGTGAGAGGAGGGGCGAGTTTCACCGCTGTCATTTGGCTCCGTGGCTCAGCTGGTCAAAGCACCTGTTTTGTAAACAGGCGATCCTGGATTCGATTACAACCAGAGCCTTCTTTTTGTCTTTATGATCCTCTAGCGGTAAGTTTCTTCCCGTGTGAAAAGGTTACAATCCTTTTAAATGTAACTGCGGCTGCATTAGTTCCCATTCTGGTTTAATGCTCCAGTCGCTGCGGGGCGTAGGGCGAATTCCACTGCTGCCATAATATCAGGCGGTGCTGATTTTGGCCTCTTCACCAAAATTCCATGTTTTCTAACTGTGCCGTGTGTGACTTTACTGTGGTCAGAGCAGCCCAAAGACGTAACAGCTGCTGTGTGGCGCCGTGATCGTATAGTGGTTAGTATTTTGCGTTGTGGCCGCAGCAACCTCGGTTCGAATCCGAGTCACAGCGGAACTCACTTTATATCTTCTGTTATTTGCAGCACCGGCTAATACAACGCAGTAAAAACTCAATCTTTACTGCATGAAACAAGCATTTTTGGCGGTAAAAAGTAATTTACTCTTTCAAAGCCCCGCGCTCTCACATGCCTGAGCCTGATGCTCCATAATTCAAACCTACCTCTGCTCCCAGCTTTTTTTTCCTTCACAATCAATAGCCCTCCATTACTTTCCTCCTTCCATTTCATTGTCAGTTTCCTGCGGTATTACCTTAATCTAACATTCACTTTCGCCTACTTGAACCGTTAAGGTTGCTCTGTTCCCACCGCAGTACCTGGGAGCACATGTCCCATTCGCACCACTCTGAATTGGTGCTTTGAAACAATTCGATACCTTTAGACCGGCGGGACCGCTCGACAGACAAGCGTTGCGAAAGCAGGGCTGGCCTTCGGAAGCAAATAAAACGGATTTCAGACGAAATATCCTTGGCCTAATGGATATGGCGTCTGACTTCGCTGCTAATTGTAATCGTGATTTTGTCAGACTCGGATCATTCTGTGTCTGTTTAAAACGGGTTTCCTCAAAGTCCCGACTCACTGTGTATTAGTCTTTTAAAAAAGAGTGCGATTTCTGCTGTGGTGACCGAGTTGTTAAGGTGTTGTGTTCGAATTTGCATTGGGTTTCACTGGACAGGTGCGAACCCAGCTGTTCATTAATTGGAAATATGATCATCTTTTGCTAAATTCACTTCTTTATATGAGCTGTTGCCCTGAATTTGCTCACAATTCTCTCAATCAACTAGTCGCTTACAGAAGACAGCAGCCACGTGGCCTAATGGATATGGTGTATGATTTCGATGCTCAGCGGGATGTTATCAGAAATTTCCAATTCGAGTTCTGCCGCGGTCTTCTCCTTCACAGGTGAATCTTTTCTGTTCTGAATCTGTCTTCAAACCAACCATTTCTGACAGTTCCTCACCTGAAGTAACGGAAGGCCTTTTGCTTACAGAAGCTGATTGCACATTTTCAACATTGTAGATCTGGGTGAAAGTGCAGGGCATGTGGTGAAGGGCACTTTCTTGCAGAGAGTTTCTGTTTGGATGCAGGAAATGGAATGGCTGAGTTGAAGAAAGCCGTGAGACGAGGTGACTGGCAGGTTAAGGCGATGGACTGCTAATCTAATGTGACTCTGCACGCGTGGATTCTAATCGCATCCTTCTCGTTAATGTGCTCAACTTCTGATGCAGATAATCATGTCACTGTATTTTACATAGAATAGGCTTGGTTCCTCATCTTGCCAGTGGGGATTCTGCTCTGTGTCCCTGCATTGTTTCTAGTTTATTAAAATTAAGATGGACAATTAGAATTAGGTGGAACAGTGATCAGAAACGGGAGGTAGAACTTTCTCTCCTTCACTTCCTTCCTGCTTCCTTCCTCTGCGATTGACACCGAATGATAGACGAGCGAGAAAAAATTTAGGATTAGTGAGCAGAAATATAGGCCTAGAAATTCAGTTGCGTTCGCCAGCCGTTAACGCCATAAGAGGGGTAGATTTCCAGCGCTAGGCACTTAGCGCCCAGGCGCAGCGTGATCTGCGCCTCGCCCCAACTTCAGTTGATATTTAGCGCCGGCGCAAAGTGTTAGCGCCCGCTCAGCTGCGCGTGCAGCTTATGACGTAATTTCGTCGTGCAACGCTGTTTGTGCGCCCCAGACCGGAAATTCAGTGGCGCCCGCCCAATGTGGGCGTGGCGCTGTTAAGAACTGTGAAGTGGAACGCAGCAGAGGCCCTGCGGGCCTCGGGGAGCGCTAATTAAAGGGCACTTTCACTGAATTATAAAGGCCAGCCATTTTGCTGCAATGACTTTAGTGCTTTGGATTTCTGGACACAGACCAAGGAACAGACCTTACTGATTTGGGACAACATAGGAGAGGTATTTTTGGCTTCTGGCCAGAGCTTGGAAATTTGACTCATTGTGATTTCACTGTTTGCAAGTTCATTATGGGGGCTGCATTGGGCTCCAACCCTCTGTTCCAGCATTATGTGCAAAGGGCTCGCAGACGCTGTGTGAGAGGGCCAGCCATGCCTAGACGCAGAGGGCTCATCAGGCGTCGGCAACGTAGGCCTTACCCACTCAGGGAATACCGGCAGCAGGTGTCCTATCTCACGATGACTGCCGCGCATTGTGTTAAGAGGCTGCACTTCAGAAGGGAGGTGGTTGCAGAGATCTGCCAGCAGCTTCACAGAGATCTGCGTCCACAGCTGATGTGCAGGACCTCTCTGTCGGTGGAAGTGAAGGTGATGGTGGCTCTGAACTTTTATGCAAGCGGCTCCTTCCAAGCCGCTGCTGGGGACATAGCGAACATCTCCCAGTTCGCCGTTCATCGCTGCATCCGGCAGGTCACTGATGCCTTTTTCGCAAGGAGACAACAATTCATCTCCTTCCCCATGACCCTAGAGAGGCAGGAGCAGTGTGCAGTCGGATTTGCCAGGATCGCCGACTTCCCCATGGTGCAGGGCGCCATTGACTGCACGCATGTGGCTATGCGGGCACCTATCGACAATGCCGAGGATTACCACAACCGGAAGGGCTACCATTCCCTTAATGTACAGCTGGTGTGTGACCACAGGCAGCGCATCCTAGCTGTCAATGCCCGCTTTCCAGGAAGCAGCCACGATGCATTTATCCTGCGCCAGACTACTGTGGCTGACATGTTCGAGTCACAGCCTCCACCAAGGGGATGGCTATTTGGGGACAAGGGCTACCCTTTGTGTACATGGCTCATGACCCCGCTCCACGCGCCCAGGACCCCTGTGGAGGAGGCATACAACGAAAGCCATCAAGCCACAAGGAACATCATAGAGCAAACGATTGGTGTCCTGAAGCAACGGTTCCGCTGCCTGGATCGATCCGGCGGATCTCTACAGTATTCGCTGGATAGAGTCTCCCAGTTCGTCGTCGTTTGCTGCATGCTGCACAACCTGGCTATCCGCAGGACTCAGGCACTGCCACCTCACGTTGGGCCACCACCTCAGGAGGACGAGCACGAGGACCATGAGGAGGAGGAGGAGGAGGAGGAGGAGTACCAGCCCAGAAGGGAGCCACAAGGTCCAAGGGCCGTCCGCCGGCGGCTTATTGAATGACACTTCTAGGCCCCCTGTCAGGGAATGGCTTGTGGCAATGAACGCACCTGAATGCAGCCGCTCCGCAAGCCCTCAGCCGGTTAACGCAACAACCACTTGAAACATGACACCTGGACAAGCTGAATAAATAAAAAGCTTTATTTAACAAACTCAGGGCCCTTCCCACATGAAGCAGAAAAACAGACAAGACCCCCAAAAAACAGTGAAAAACATATCTCACTCCCACAACCTGGGGAGGAATAACAAAACTTGTCAATCCAATTGGCCTTCATCTTCGGCCTTTCCAAAATAAGCCCCCCCCTCCAGAACACAAACACCCCCATATAAAAAATACAGTTGGCCACACCCTCTACTTGGTGTGCCGAGAGGTCGAGTCCTTGTGCAGGCTTCTCCGGCCCCTGCCCGACCTTTTGCTCCACCTCAACCTGGGCCCTGTGGGTGTTGGAAGGCTGGGGGAAGGCTCCTGAGGGGCACCAAGCGTATCGGCAGATGCCCTTGGGGGTCGGCCTAGACGATGTCCGGCCCTGGAGGGGCCGGCTGCTGACTGCTGCAGCTGTGGCTGGGCAGCATCAGTCTCTGCAGCAGCTCATCGCACCTTGGCTGGGGGAGTGGCAGTGGCGGCTGCAGCAATGGGGGCAAGCTGGCTGATGCCAGGCGCTCGCTGGTCGCCAGAGACACAGGCACTCGGCCGGGCTGGCACTGCAGCAAGTCATAGAGTCATAGAGTTTTACAGCACAGAAAGAGGCCCTTCGGCCCATCGTGTCTGCGCCGCCCATCCATCCCTGTCCAGTCTAATCCCATTTTCCAGCATTTGGTCCATAGCCTTGTATGCAATGGCATTTCAAGTGCTCATCCAAATGCTTCTTGAATGTTGTGAGGGTTCCTGCCTCTACCACCCTTTTAGGCATTGAGTTCCACATTCCAACCACCCTCTGGGTGAAAAAGTTCCTCCTCAAATCCCCTCTAAATCTCCTGCCCCTTACCCTGAATCTATGCCCCCTTGTTATTGACCCCCCTACTAAGGGGAAAAGTTCCTCTTTGTCTACCCTATCTATGCCCCTCATCATTTTGTACACCTCAATCAGGTCCCCCCTCAGCCTTCTTTGCTCCAAGGAAAACAACCCCAGCCTGTTTAGTCTTTCTTCATAGCTGAGGCGCTCCATCCCAGGTAACATCCTGGTGAATCTTCTCTGCACCCTCTCCAAAGCAATCACATCCTTCCTATAGTGAGGCGACCAGAACTGCACACAGTACTCCAGCTGTGGCCTCACCAGCGTTTTGTACAGCTCCATCATAACCTCCCTGCTCTTATATTCTATGCCTCGGCTAATGAAGGCAAGTATCCCATATGCCTTTTTAACCACCTTATCTACCTGTTCCACAGCCTTCAGAGATCTATGTACATGTACACCAAGGTCCCTCTGACCCTCTGTACTTCCTAGGGTCCTACCACTCATTGTGTATTCCCTTGCCTTATTTGTCCGTCCAAAATGCATCACCTCGCACTTTTCAGGGTTAAATTCCATTTGCCACTTTTGCGCCCAACTGACCAACCCGTCTATATCGTCCTGTAGCCTGAGGCTTTCCTCCTTGCAATTTACCACCCCACCAATTTTCGTGTCATCTGCAAACTTACTGATCATCCCTTTTACATTCTCATCCAAATCATTTATGTAGATCACAAACAACAAGGGACCCAGCACCGATCCCTGAGGTACCCCACTGGACACAGGCTTCCAGTCACAAATGCAACCTTCGACCATCACCCTCTGCCTCCTGCCACTCAGCCAGTTTAGGATCCAACGCGCCAAGGCACCCTGGATCCCATGGGCTCTTACCTTCTTTACCAGTCTCCTATGCGGGACTTTGTCAAAAGCTTTACTGAAGTCCATTTAAACCACATCCACAGCATTTCCCTCATCCACCTCCCTAGTCACCCCCTCGAAAAATTCAATCAGATTTGTCAGACATGATTTACCCTTGACAAAGCCATGCTGACTATCCCCGATTAATCCTTGCCTCTCCAAGTGGAGACTAATTTTGTCCCTCAGAATTATTTCCAATAATTTCCCTACCACAGATGTTAGGCTCACTGGCCTGTAATTCCCTGGTTTATCCCTGCTACCCTTCTTGTATAATGGTACTACATTAGCTGTTCTCCAGTCCTCTGGTACATCCCCTGTGGCCAGAGAGGTTCTGAAAATTTGTGTCAGAGCCCCTGCAATCTCCTCCTTTGCCTCCCACAGCAGCCTGGGATACATCTCGTTCGGGCCTGGGGATTTATCCACTTTTTGGCCTGCTAAAACCGCTAGCACCTCCTCCCTCTCGATGCCAATATGTTCAAGTATGTCACAGTCCCCTTGCCCGATTTCTATGTCTGCATCGTCTTTCTCCATAGTGAACAGAGATGCAAAAAATTCATTTAAAACCCCGCCTACATCACCTGGCTCTACACACAGATTGCCACTTTGATCCCTAATGGGCCCTACCCTTTCCCTGGTTATCCTCTTGCCCTTAATATACTTATAAAACATCTTAGGATTTTCCTTTATTTTGCTCGCCAGTGTTGTTTCATGGCCCCTCCTCGCCCTCCTAATTTCTTTTTTAAGTATGCCCCTGCACTTTTTATACTCCTCTAGGGCTCCTTCCGTCTTTAGACTTTTGTAACTGCCAAAAGCCCCCCTTTTATTTCCAGTGCATTTTTGTATCTCCCTTGTCATCCAAGGTTCCCTTTGCTTGTTGGTCCCACCCTTGACCTTTACAGCAACATGTTGGCGCTGTACTCTCTCTATTTCCCTTCTGAAAGTCTCCCACTGTTTTGATGTGGATTTTCCTATAAGTAGCTGCTCCCAGTCCACTTTGGCCAGATCCTGCCTTATCATATTAAAATCAAGTGCAGCAATCTGGTGGAAGCCAGACCGCTGTGCTGCAGCAGGTGGGCGGGTGCCCTGTCGATGCTTCCATGTCACAGCGAGTGTGGCAGAAGTGAGTGCCCGAACTGCCCTGTTCTGTGCCCGCATCAGATCAGCCAGTGACTGCAAGGCACCACTCATGAACTCGTGACTTGCGTCCTGTGCTGCCGCGAGTTGGTCGACACCCCTGGCCTGTGCTGCAATGAGTTGTTCCACACCCCTGGCCTGTGAGTCCCCGAAAGCGGCCACACTATGAGCCAGGGACTCAATGGCCTGAGGCAACTGTCCCACAACCCCCATGAACTCGTTGTGGCGCCGCTCGGAGGCCACGGACATTTCATCAAGGAGATGCAGCTCCTGGGCGAGGACCGTCTCCGGACTGGAGGGCGGACTCTCCATCTGGGGAGAATGCCGCCGCGCTGCCCGACCCTTCCCACGTGCCTGGACGCCACTGGGCCCAGGAGCTGCACCCCCCTGCAACACAACCCCCCTCTGGGGTGAAGGCTGCCGTGCTGCCCGACCCTTCCCGCGTGCCTGGACGCCACTGGGCCCAGGAGCTGCGCCCCCTTGCAACACTTCCCCCCTCTGGGGTGAAGGCCGCTGTGCTGCCCGACCCTTCCCGCGTGCCTGGACGCCACTGGGCCCAGGAGCTACACCCCCCTGCAACACCTCCCCCTGGCTCTCCTCCAGGCAAGACGTGTCCCCTCCATTGCCATCCCCTGGCGCGGATGAGGGTTCCCCCGATGTGCCACCTTCCTCTTGGCACTCGACGTCCTCCTCTTCCAAGGGGCTGGCACACTCAGCTTCATGGACCTCCTCCTCACCAGCTGAAAGCAGGAAGGCACATGAGTAGCTTTAGAGTGAGGACAGGGCGTCAGCGAGGGAGGCATGAGTGGTGGCATTATGCGCATTGGTCGGACAGTGGCAAACGATGTAGATCTGAAGCGCAAGGGGAATGAAAGAGGTCCAAACGGTCATGTCCTTACCATTGTGGCCCAGCACAGGGTCGGCATCTCCAACAGCAACGGGGCCAACCACCCGGCCACGCATGAGTCGAGCCACGCGCTCCTCCAGGTCACTGAGCTCCTGGAACTGGCCATGGCCTACCCCGGTGACATTCCGGCTCTTCATATTCTTCGCCAGCTTGGCCTGCAAGAGAAAGGATGGCCTCTAAGTACAGTGTGTTGCCCTGTTGTTGTGTGCACTGCCTCCCATGGTCGAATAGCTTGGCCAGTGTGGGGCCCTGTTGTTGTGTGCACTGCCTCCCATGGTCGAATAGCTTGGCCAGTGTGTAAAGTGCAGAAAGTGCTATTGATGATCATGCCAGTGCCATAGCTGCTGGAGGAGGGCTGGCCATTAGGCCTTTGAGGTCCCTTTGCCCATAATGTGAGGTGCACATGCAAGGATGAGGAGGACACTGGAAAGGGTACTCACCCTGACCATCCGAGTGAGGTCGTTGTACTTCTTGCGGCATTGTTCCGCACTCCTCGGGACATCGCTGGTGGATGACACCCTGTGCGCGATTTCCCTCCAGGCTCTCCTGTACTGCCTCCTGGGAGCCTTCTTGCCACTGTCCGGGCACAAGATCTCTATTCTCTTTTCAAAAGCCTTAAGCAGCACCCTCAAAGCATGCTCTGAGAAGTGCTGCGCTCGTTCACGGGCCTTCTGCATGGCTTCAGGCGCTATTTTGGTCCACCAGCAGTGTTCAGGCCTAGCTGCAGGGCTCCACTATCCAGGGCGTGGCAGCAGACCAAGTCGACCCTTCCCCCTTTAAGAGCTGGCCGGCGTCAGGGTGTCTGCTGTCAAGCAAAACATGACCGCACCTGCGCTGCGCCCGGCCTTGGCGTTATCAGTCCACACCGCCGGCTTATCGCCTAAAGATAGGAGTGCAACACCAGTTTCAGCGCTCGCCCAAACTCCTTGGCCAAATCTACTGAATTTCGGTGAAGTGGCCTACACTTTCCGGCGGGCGCTAACTTTAGTGCCCACCCGACTTTAGCGCCCCAAAAGTGGCGCGACTGAATTTCAAGGCCATAATATTTTGGGAAGAAATTTTACTTCAAACAATTTGGCCAATCTTAATGATCAGATAATCTGTTTAGTGTCCTTAGTTGAGTGATAAAAAATGGGCACTGCATTAGGAAGAATACTCAAGTCATTTCGAAATATTGCCATGGGATCTGAGGCCTCCAGTAAATGTCTCATCAGAAAGTCGGCACCGCCGACACTGCAGCACTCCCTCAGTACTGCACTGGAGTATCAGCCTGGATTATGAACTCAAGTCTCTGGAGTGGGGCTTGAGTTTGCTGTCGCTGAAACACGGCTGACACCTAAGCTCAGTTCATTCGGCTGGAGTGAAATGACGGAGATAAAGGGTAAAATGATAATGGAGTAAAACTTCAACTTGGCGCCCAAGAATAAACCGGAAATCATTATCGCCTGTCCATTATAGAATCCGCCCGATTAATGCTGCAATCGATTTCATAAGCAATGAAAATCATGCAATGTCTATAACAAGCGCTGGATCGATAGAATCATAGAAATGTTGCCCTGTATACCCAAGTCCAGGTCATTATTATACATCAAATAGAGCAGTGAATGTGGCCTCAGATAGCACATTACAGCCCATCCCTTGGAAAGGATATACAGCGGCCCGGCCAAACCTTCCCGACATGAGCACAGCAAAAACAGGCACAGCAGCATTTGCTGAGGAACCGGAGTGAGTAAAATCTTCTTTTATCTGTGATAGTTGTAAATATATTTGCCGTCTCTGTGATAGTAACAAATGTAGTTGTGAGTTGTTCTGTTGTATATAAATACTTTTTGTTTATTTCTGTTGGCGTTTATGTGTTTGAATTCAATAGTTTTATTTAAAATTGTACTGCGGCGCATCTGTATTCATTATAACTGTATTTTTGTGTATATGTTTGTATTTATGTTACTTGTAAATAAATTGTAAATAAACAAAAATACAATTATAACACAGCGATACATGCAGCGATGCTCTCCGGCCACCCAGCACCTGCCGCTTGCAGCTGCGATGGCCGGAAGGATTAATGCGTTGGGCTTGAAATCTACTCGGGTTTCCCTGCTCGCTGCGATACTGTTTAAAGCTCCGTTCAATGCTCGAATAAATAAGAGCTGGAGCTGCCAGGCTGCATTTACATGGATCGCCAGGGCTGATCTAACCCGCAACAGGGGCAGAAAAGGGTAAAGAAAGGCTGAAAATACATGTAGTCCGGCAGAGCTGGACACCCAGCAGATTGGCTTTTCTGCCGAGCCGATGCTGAGCCTTCTTCTTGAAAATGGTTCGTCCGTCCAGCTCAGAGGGGATTAAGCATCATGAAAGTGAGATGAGACTGGCTCCACTGTATAACAGGAAGTGCAGGGGGCTGTAGTGTATGTGCCTTTAAGGGCCCCCTGAGTACTGTAATGCCGGTAATGGCCACTCGGGCTATATAAGCCTGTATATTGTGTTGTATCAGTTAGTTGACCTCCAGACTTTGTTCAGTAAACACCTGTGAAACCAACTCCTGCCTTCAGTGTCTCTATTAACACATGGATACAACAGTGGCGACGAATTGGAAACGGGCTGACCTGCAATTCGGCAGCACCACAAGGACATCGATTCCTCAGACGTCCAAAGTCGAAGAAAAGCAAGAAAAAAAAACTGTGGTTTCACCAGCTAGCCGAGCTGGTGGCAGGTACTGCAATAATCCTTCCAGGGCGGCGGGCTGGGGCTCCATCAGCTGGCTCTGCTACGAGGCCGAGCAGCGAAGGCGGAGGTAAACATAAACATAGGGGGGGAGCACTCGGAAGGCGGCCGGGGCTGCAAAGCAGGTCGGCGTTCGGACTAAGCAGAGGGGGGAAAAGTCCCAGACAGTCCGGCGGGAACGAGTCTCCACCTGTAAATAAAAAAACGCAGAAAACAGCTTTGTCAGCAGCAGCAGCGGCGGGAAAGCGCGGGAAGCGCCATTTTTTTCTGCAGGGAAGAAAGGAAAGCGCGGGAAGCGCCATTTTTTTTCCAGGATGCCTAAGGCTGGCAATATTGATGCTTTCGATAATGATATAGAGGATTGGACCACATATGTGGAAAGAGTGGAGGTATATTGCACAGTAAATGGAATAGAAAATGATAAAAAGGCGTCAGTACTTCTAAATCTAATGGGCGCAAAGACATACGGGCTGTTACGAAACTTAATCACTCCAGCCAAACCAAAGGACAAGAATTTTAAGGAGATTGTTGATACCCTACAGGAGCACTTAAACCCAACACCGCTGCTGATAGCGGAACGATTCAAATTCTTCAAGAGGAATCAGCACAAGAATGAAAGTAACGCTGATTACCTCACCGAATTAAGAAAGCTATCAAAGCACTGCCAATTCGGGGCAGGACTGGCAGATTCTCTTCGAGACAAATTCGTCTGCGGTCTCCTAAGTGAAGGAACACAGAAAAGGCTGCTTTCTGAGAAAGATTTGACACTGGACAAGGCTTTCAGTATGGCTGTATCATACGAAGCAGCCGCAACAGGAGCTGCAGAGATACAGTAAAAGCCACAGGAATACGGCACCCATGAAATGACACGGGGATTTGAAAGATGTTATCGCTGCGGCAGAACAACCCATGACCAGAAGGACTGCTGGTTCAAGGACAAAGCATGCAGACAATGCAGAAAGATTGGACACATTGCACATGTATGCCGATCTGGACAAAAAAAATCCACGGACAGGAAAATAATCAATAAGGAAAAGTACAGAAAAGCACAAATGATGACGGACAGTAGCTCCGAAGACGAGAAGGGTGATAGCGACTCCGGAAACAAGAGACTAAGCTGTCTCAAATTACATAATGTAATTGCCAAAGAAGATTACCAGACCATTTGGGTTACCCTCACGATAGCGGGGTCCCCAGTTCAAATGGAGCTAGATACAGGATCAGCTCTGACCGTCATAAATCGACGGGAGTACGAGCGGCTATTTCCGCATATACCTTTAAAAGACACATCCATTATCTTGAAAACATATACGGGACAGAAAGTATACCCCAAAGGAAAAATAAGGGTGCCTGTTGTATGCAACGGCAAGGAAATACAGAAGTTGTATTTGTACGTTCGACAAGATGGTGGTCCACCGCTGTTGGGACATGAATGGGTCAGGAAGATACGTTTAGACTGGCACTCCATTCAGGCACTGACGGTGACCAGTAAGAAAAAAAATGATGATGACGTCATACCTGAACAATTAAAAGACATCTTGGCCAACGCCAAGGAAGTGTTCGAAGAGAAACTAGGAACCTTGAAAGGCATCATCGCCTCAATAAAAGTGGAAGATGTGGCAATTCCCAAGATTTTTAAGGCAAGGCCGGCGCCATACGCAACTTGTCCAGCAGTCGAGGCAGAGCTGGAGAATTTGGAGAAGGCAGGTGTATTATCCAAGATAGATTGGAGTGAGTGGGCAACACCCATCATCCCGGTCATGAGGAAAACGTTGAATAATGATAAATCTGAAGAACAGAGAAAAATTCGCATCTGTGGAGCCTTCAAGGTGACTGTAAACCCGGTCCTTCACAGGGTACAGCATCCTCTTCCGAGGATAGAAGAAGTTTTCGCCTCACTATCCGTAGTGAAACGTTTCACCAAAATTGACTTGGCACAGGCATATCTACAGATGGAGGTTGATGAGGCCTCTAAAAAGTATCTCACGATAACTACACACAAAGGCCTGTACCAGTACAATCGACTGGTTTTCGGAGTAGCATCAGCTCCAGCTATCTGGCAAAGAGCTATGGAGCAAGTCCTCCAAGGGATTCCGGGGGCTCAATGCTAACTGGACGACATCCTTGTAACAGGAGAAAACGACAACGAGCACCTTGCCAATTTGTAGCAGGTGCTCACTAGGCTGAGAGAACGGGGCCTACGAGCAAATCGCCCCAAGTGCGAATTTTTCCAGAAACAAATATCATATTGTGGCCACATAATTAACAAGGAAGGGTTGCATAAATCACCTGAAAAAATTGAAGCGATCATAAAAGCCCCAGCACCTGAAAATGTTTCACAATTAAGGTCGTTCCTGGGATTGATAAATTACCCTCTTAATGAACTGCTACAAACTGGAGTAATTTGGAAATGGAGCGAAGACTGTAAACGTGCCTTCCATAAATGCAAAGACTTAATCACGTCCAAGGAAGTTTTGGCTCATTGCAACCCATCACTGCCAATCAGAGTGGCGTGCGATGCATCCCCTTACGGCGTAGGAGTGGTATTATCACATAGATTCCCTGATGGCTCTGAGTGGCCGATAGCTTTTGTGTCACGCTCATTGAACTCAGCTGAGCGTAACTATACCCAGATCGACAGGGAAGCACTCAGCCTGGTATGGGGAGTGAAGAAATTCAACCATTACCTACACGGACAAAAATTTACCTTGTTGACTGACCATCAACCCCTCGTCTCCATATTCAACCCTAAAAAGGGTGTTCCCATTATGACAGCGCAAAGGCTTCAGAGGTGGTCCCTTTTTCTAGGGGCACATCAATATGACATAGAATACAAAGGATCAAAACAGCATGGGAATGCTGACGGTTTATCGTGCCTACCGTTGCCAACGGTAGAAGAGGCACCTACAGTAGACCCAGTGGAGATGTTCCACTCTACCATAGTGGAATGTCTACCAGTAACAAATTCTGCCATTGAAAAGGAAACGAGAAATGACCCGACTCTCTCACGAGCCTACGATTTAACAGTGAAGGGATGGCCAGCACATGGTGAACCACTGTTGCCAGCATTCTCGCAAGGAAGATAACAGCTGTCAGTGTGCCGAGGAACCTTGATATGTGGATCCAGAGTGGTGATTCCACCCAAACTCCAGGATAAAGTGCTAAAGGAGCTTCACGAGGGGCATCTGGGTGGAGTGAAAATGAAGAACCTAGCCAGGGCGTTTGTGCGGTGGCCAGGTATCGATGGAGACATCGAAGAAATTACCAAGAGCTGCCTCGGATGCCAGAAGGTCCAAAACGCTCCACCACAAGCCCCTCTACATCCATGGGAGTGGCCCTCATCTCCATGGCAAAGGGTACACATCGACTTTGCTGGTCCATTTATGGACTCAATGTTCTTAATCGCGGTTGATGCACACTCCAAGTGGCCAGAGGTAATAAAGATGTCCTCCACCACCACGGAAAAAACCATCACAGTATTAAGGGCCATATTTGCCAGGAATGGGCTGCCTGAACAGATCTGTTCTGATAATGGACTGCAATTTGTGTCCGAAGAATTCAGGAAGTTCTTAAAAAACAATGGGGTTAAGCACTAAACGTCCGCCCCATACCATCCCGCCACCAATGGATTGGCTGAAAGGTTTGTCCAGACCTTCAAGAAGGCCGTAAAGGCCATGGGCAATGCAGACATAAAACTTCAGCATAAGGTAGATAACTTCTTGTTTGCATACAGGAATGCAACACATATGGTTACAAACCAATCTCCCGCCATGATGTTCTTCAATAGAAGCCTAAGATGCCGGCTGGATTTGATCAAGCCAAACATCAGAAAGGACGTGGAGAACCGACAATTTCAAGGCATGAATGAAAGGCCAACTAGAACCTTCCAGATAGGTCAACAAGTTTTGGCCCGGGACTACCGTACCGAGAAATGGCAGCCTGGAACTATTTGCACACGACTAGGACCACTGATGTATACCACGGACATTGGAGAAAGCATAATAAGGCGCCATGCTGACCAGATCATAGAGTCATCCAAAAAGGGACAACCTGCACCACAACTCTATACGCCTAATGATGAAGTAGAGATACCCATAGTATCTACCTCCGATCCGGTGATACTGGAACCCGATGAACCCGACACTGGCTTTCAAGCCGAATCAGCCTTACCAAAAGAACCTACTACACCACCAGAAACTACTACACCACCGAGTCAGGAAGCCTCCAGAGAGACTGACTTATAATTGATTAACTGCAGCAATGTGTAGATTATTGTTCTTGTAACATGTAATTAATGATTACTTAAAATATTATGCACTGGTTGGCTAAAAGGGGAGGAATTGTAGTGTATGTGCCTTTAAGAGCCCCCTGTGTACTGTAATGCCGGTAATGGCCACTCGGGCTATATAAGCCTGTATATTGTGTTGTATCAGTTACTTGACCTCCAGACTTTGTTCAGTAAACACCTGTGAAACGAACTCCTGCCTTCAGTATCTCTATTAACACACGGATACAACAGGGGCAGTTTCCCATCCTTGAAGAACATTAATGATTCAGTTGCAGAATTTGTTTGCACCACTCACTGCTCGGCCCAAGGATGAGCCGAGCCAATCACGTGGAGCTGAAGCAATTCCTCCAGTCAGTTAATTCAGTGACATTTCAAGAACAATAAGAAATCAGCGTCACTTTGTCAGCGACCACGTCCCATAATGGGTAAGGTGTTTAACTTCGGTGTGTTACATAATGTTTCAGAAAATTGCAGTTTCGAGTCTTCTCTCGGTCGGTTTGGACACTGCGTTCCAACGTGTATTGGAACTGCTCCACACCCGACTATTTCTAGAAATCACTGACCTCATGTAACAGAAATACCTGAATTACTTTTGCTGACAGAAGATGACTGTACATTTTTAACATTGCTGATCCGCGTGCACGGGCCGGACTTGCGGGAAAGGGTAAACTTTTCCTCTTACATTAAGGGAGCAGATGCGAGGTGCTGTTCAGCCAAGAAATTTGGAAGGGGGAAAGGGCAGGGAGAGGGGGAGTGAAAAGAGCAGCGAGTCGGCCACGGTCGATAGAGCAGAACGTGTGAAGTTCAGAAGACCAGAACAGGCTGGAAACAAAGTATAAGTGAGGAACAGCCGGTGTGGAGACAAGCGAACGAACGGCAGATTAGTCTAGTTGTTTAAAGTGCGATGTTTATAGTTCTCAGGGTTCCATCCCACTTTGAGTCAAAGGGAGTTGGCTAAGAATATTTTCACAGAAGGGGAAAACACAGAAGGAGGCCATTTGGCCCACCGCGCCTGTGCTGCTTCTTTGGTAGAACTATTCAATTAGTTCCAATAACTTGATTTTTTCTATTGCAATGTAAAGTTTTCCCCTCCAGTATACATCCAATTCCCTTTGAAATTTATTATTGAATCTGCTTCCATCATCCTTTCAGGCAGTGCATTCCAGATCACAACAACTCGCCGTATGAAACCATGGTCCCTTATGTCGCCTCTGGTTCTATTATCGATCAGCTTCAATCTGTCTGCTCTGGTTACCGACCCTTCTGCCGCTGGAAACAGTTTCTCCTTATTTACGAAAACAAAACCGTTCTTGATTTTGAACACACCTGTCAAATCTCCTCTTGGCCGTCTCTGCTCTAAACAACCCCAGCTTCTCCAGTCTCTCCACATAACTGAAGTCCCTCATCCCTGGAACCATTCCAGTAAATCTCTTCTTTTCATTTCCTCCCACTCATAAATAATTACAATTAAATGTTTACAAGGAAAAGCACGAACAGAATAAAAAGGAAAGCGAAATAAATACTGAGCAGAATGGATGTGAATGTTTGGAAGGTGAAAAGAACAGAAAATCTGAGTTTAATTATCGATCAGTGAGAGGAATCCATCGCTGGCTCGGGCTTGTGTGGGTCGGTTTACTGATATACCCGGGAATTGAGAGGAAACTTGTTCATAGTTAGCAGAACAAGACGGGCACCAACAGCTGCCGCTCTGTAATAACAGCCACTGAAACTACATTTATGTGGGCCCGGCTAGCTCAGTCGGTAGAGCATAAAACTCTTAATCTTAGGGGCGTGGGTTGGAGCCCCACGTTGGGCGAAGCATTTTTTTAGATTTTTAGGCTGATTTCACAGGCCATCCTCGGCTCTGAATTGCTGCAGAGAGTTCAGGGAGTGTTTGACACAAATGAAATTTGACAGCGGTATCAGAAAATCTCTCCCTGATTCGGGACACTTATCTCTCTCTGGTATCCCGCTGCTAAACATTGAAGTTCATATAATTTCACCTGCAGCTCGGGGTTAGTCTGCACTGTAAACTTTACAAAAAAACCTTCAGTGTATTTCACTCCGTGTCCAAACCTGTGTGGTCTCCCCTGATGTGTCAGCTTTCTGTGTTTATAAACGCTTTAGCAGTTCATTAACATAACCTGAGCTCTGAGATCTGGTCGGGTCTCATTCCCCCGAAGTGAGGAATGAACGAAGAGGCAATTCCACCCGGGGTTAGAATTTCTTCCAAAAGAGTGACGCTAAGCTCAACTAACGTGGGGCCAGAATAGCTCAGTTGGGAGAGCGTTCGACTGAAGATCCTAAGGTACCTTGTTTCGGCCGTTATTAATTATTTTCTGTCTTTCTTTGGTCCGATTATCGAACTGAACGATGTACACTGAAGTTATATAACCGCCACTGAAGGGTTGGGTTGGAATAGAGAGAAATCAAAGATGGGAAATATTTTAATTTTCTGCATTTAGCTTTTATTTCTCGATCTCCTTCTGCCCTTTTCTTTGTTTGTTGTCTCTCTCGGTGCCGGGTGAACATTGGATTTGATGCATTTGTCCTAAACTGATGCCTTTTGCACAGCTCGGGGCGGTCAGACACGCTCTGTCTGTCTTTACTGCTTGTGACCATTAACGGGAACAGGCCGCGAGTTAAAACTTTATCAGCAAACTGAAGCAAGACAAATAAACATAAAGATGTGTTACTCCGCCCCAGTGCAAAGGTGCAATGGATGCTATTGAAAATAATTTCCCCATACATTTTTTGTGGATTTCATTTTGTAAAGTTTGTATTTTGCATGTTACGAATATTATAACAAACCATAAAACAACAACAACTTGAATACATATAGCGCCTTTCATAGAATCATAGAATGGAATGGTTACAGCATGGAAGAAGGCCATTCAGCCCGTCGAGGCCGTGCCAGCTCTCTGCAAGAGCATTTCAGCTAGCCCCATGCTCCCGCCCTGCATTTTTTTTTCCTTCAGATACTTATCCAACTCCCTTTTGAAAGCCATGATTGAATCTGCCTCCACCACCTTTTCAGGCAGTGAATTCCAGATCCTTACCACTTGCTGCATAAAAAATGGTTGTGCTTAAGTCGCCTTTGGTTTTTTGCCAATCATAAATCCGTGTCCTCTGGTTCTCGACACTTCTGCCAATGGGAACAGTTTATCTCTACTCTATCCAGACCCCTCATGATTTTGAAAACCTCTATTAAATCTCCTCTCAATCTTCTCTGCTCTAAGGAAAACAACCTGAGCTTTTCAGTCTATCCACGTAACTGAAGTCCCTCATCCCAGGAACCATTCTCGCACATATTTTTCTGCACCCTCTCTAAGGCCTTCACATCCTTCCTACATTGCGGTGCCCAGAATTGGAAACAATACTTCAGTTGGAGCCGAGCCAGTGTTTTACACAGGATCATCATAATTTCCACGCTTTTGTAATCTATAGCTCTATTCATGAAGCCCAGGATCCCGTCAGCTTATTTTTTAACTGCTTTCTCAACCTGCCCTGCCACCTTCAACGATTTGTGCACATATACCCCCAGGTCTCTCTCTTCATGCACCCCCTTTAGGATTGTACGTTTCCTCTCCTCATTCTTTCCACCAATATATATCACTTCACGCTTTTCTGCGTTAAATTTTAACCTGCCACGTGTCCGCTCATTCCTGCAGACTGTCTATGACCACTTGAACTCTATCACTATCCTCCTCACTGTTTACTGTACTTCCAAGTTTTGCATCAGCTGCAACTTTTGAAATTGTGCACTGAACTCCCAGGCCCAGGTCATTAATATATATCAAGAAAAGCAGTGGTCCTAGAACCGACCCTAGGGAACACCACTGTATAACTTCCTCACGTCCGAAAAGCAACAGTTCACCACAACTCTCTGTTTCCTTTGCTTAGCCAATTTCGTATTCATGCTGCCACTGTCCATTTTATTCCATGGGCTTTAACATTGCTGGCAAGCCCATTATGTGGCGCATTGTCAAACACCTTTTGGAAGTCCATGTACCCCACGTCAATCGCATTGCGCTCATCAACCCTCTCTGTTAGCTCATCAGAAAACTCTATCAAGTGGTTGAGAGAGTTATTCTACAATCAGTGAGCACAGCACATCCCTTCAACTTTGTTCAGATATAAAATTTAAAAATGCTCTCTAACAGAAAAACTGAGAGTGTAATCAAAAGTAACAGAAAATGTGTACTTAATTCTGAAAATAATTACTGCCCCAAAACTGGACATTCAATCCTTCAAACACTGCCCTGCTATGAACTCAGGACTGCACAATGTGAAAGCTCAGTGATCCCACTGTGATTCAAACACAGAGCATTTTACTGCGAATGCAGATACACTGGCGTTCCGCCACTAGGTCCACAGTTTGCAAGTGACGCCGAATCCAGAGAAGGTAAATCGGTGTGGACTGCCACCCGGGCTCTCGGAGTGCAAAAGGCAGAAGCAGCAGCAGCCAGGATCCCTGCTCCCTAATCCAGCCAGTACCGGTGGAGAACTGCCTGCCCCGGCTTGAGCCATGCCTGGGAGCCGCTGAAAACAGTGGCTACAAGAGCAAGTCAGATGCTGGGTATTCTGCCGCGATTGTCTCATCTCCTGACTCCCCAAAGCATTTCCACCATCTACAAGGCACAAGTCAGGTGTGTGATGGAATACTCTCCAATTGCTTGGATGAGTGCAGCTCCAAAAGCACTCAAGAAGCTCGACACCATCCAGGGCAAAGCAGACCGCTTGATTGTCATCCCATTCACCACCTTAAACATTCACTCCCTTCACCAGTGGTGTACCGCGGCTGCAGTGTGTACCATCTACAAGATGCACTGCAGCAACTCACCAAGCCTTCTTCAACAGCACTTGCCAAACCCACGAACTCTACCACCTAGAAGAACAAGGGCAGCAGGCGCATGGGAACACCATCACCTCGAAGTTCCCCTCCAAGTCACACACCAGCCTGAGTTGGAAATATATCATCGTTCCTTCATCGTCGCTGGGTCAAAATACTGGAACTCCCTCTCTAACAGCATTGTGGGATTACCTTCATCACACAGACTGCAGCGGTTCAAGAAGGCGGCTCACCATCGCCTTCTCAAGGACAATTAGGGATTGCTAGCAAGGCCCACATTCCAGGAAGGAATAAGAATAACTGCTTTTTCCGCGCATGATGTTGCTTAATAAAGGGATGGTTGATGAAGTGCCTGTCTCACTAGTTGCTGCTTGACCTGATCAACGTTCCCTCCATTATCTTTTTATTATTTTGAACTGTGTCT
This sequence comes from Somniosus microcephalus, assembly GCF_052327205.1. Taxonomy (NCBI): domain Eukaryota; kingdom Metazoa; phylum Chordata; class Chondrichthyes; order Squaliformes; family Somniosidae; genus Somniosus; species Somniosus microcephalus. The sequence continues at coordinate 58,942,550 of NW_028225179.1, forward strand.
TTATGCATTTCTCCACTTCACCTGAAGAAGGAGCAGCGCTCCGAAAGCTTGTGATTTCTAATAAAGCTGTTGGACTATAACCTGGTGTTGTGTGACTTCTTACATTTGAGAAAGAAGGAAATAAAATATCTTTCTGAGCTGTGTTCATGGAGCGAGGTGGTTGAGAGGTTAAGGCGGAGGGTCTCTAATCATTTATGCTCTACACGCGTTGTTTCGAATTCAACCATTATTGCATTTACGACTAGATCTCTTTCCTCTTTTTCAACACATCCAAGACTCCTGCTTCTGAGTCTTATCCTTGCCCAATCCGCAGTGGGTGATTTGTGTTTTGCTGCCTCACTCTATTTGCTCAAATCAGCAAAGTCCTCATTTCGGCCGAAACTGCTCCTTGCACGGAGGTGTTGAAATTGTAAGATATGAGTTACGTGAAGTATCAATCAAAGTGGACAGTGACATCCCGGTAAAACGAAAATTTCTCTTCAGATGCTGCCTGAGTTGCTGAATATTTCCAGCATTTTCTGCTTTTAATTTTGTGCTTTCACTGCAGCAGCTTACCCGACAACACAAAACTTGCCTCAAGGGCGCAGCTCCAGGCAACACATTTCTGTGCTCTTCCCACACACAAGATCGTGCTTAACTTTCCTAGAAACGCTGTAAAGTCAGCCGGTTCCACCCACATTGTCATGCACTGTGACATTCCAAACAGACTTTGCTCCTGGTATCAGGGAGCATAAAAGTTTCTCAGTGGGGATTGCGAGGGCAATCGGATCTCAGAGGCTGTGAGGGTATTGAAGGGTTTCTGAGATAGTATCACGTGGGTATGAGGGCGCGAAATGTATAGGAGAGAGAGTAACGGACTCTCAGAAGGTATCGGAGAGGTAAACGTAACTCAGGAGGTATCAGAGAGGTTAATGAGCGCTCGGGAGTTATGAGAGAGAGTAATGGGCGCTCGGAATGTATCAAAGAGGGTAAGGGACGCTGAGGAGCTATCAGCGAGGGTAACCAATGCTCTGGAGATATCAGAGTGGGTAATGAACACTCAGGTTTTATCAGAAAGATTCAGGAACGCTTAGGTGGTAGCAGCGAGGCTGGTGGAACAAGAGTTGTTATCTTCTAAACATCACATTTTCTAAATATCAACATAGTTAATGAAAGCAAAGTTGAATCCGAATGTAACAGATGGTCTGCCGTGTCCTAAGTGGGAACAATGAAACATAGAAACATAGAAACATAGAAGATAGGAGCAGGAGTAGGCCATCCGGCACCTCGAGCCTGCTCCACCATTCAAAGCAATCATGGCTGATCATTCAAATTCAGTACCCGGTCCCTGCTTTCTCCCCATACTCCTTGATCCCTTTAGCCTTGAGAAATATATCCAACTCCTTCTTGAATATATTTAATAAATTGGCCTCTACTGCCTTGTGTGGTAGAGAATTCCACAGGTTCACCAATCTCTGGGTGAAGAAATTCCTCCTCATTTCTGTCCTAAATGGCTTACCCCTTAACCTTAGACTGTGACCCATGGTTCTGGACTTCTCGCCCATCGGAAACATTCTTCCTGCATCTTGTCTGTCCAGCCCTGTCAGAATTTTATAAGTTACAATGAGATCCCCTCTCATTCTTCTAAACTCCAGCGAGTACAAGCCCAATCGATCCAATCTCTCCTCATACGTCTTTCCTGCCATCCCAGGTATCAACCTGGTGAATCTTCGCTGAACTCCTTCCATGGCAAGAACATCCTTCCTCAGATAAGGAGACCAAAACTGCACACAATACTCAAGATGTGGTCTCAACAAGGCCCTGTACAACTGCAGCAAGACACCCTTGTCCCTGTACTCAAACCCTCTCGCTACGAAGGCCAACATACCATTTGCCTTCTTAACCGCCTGCTGCACCTGCATGCATACCTTCAGCGACTGGTGCACAAGGACACCCAGGTCTCGTTGCACTTCTGCTTCTCCAAATCTATTACAATTCAGATAATAATCTGCCTTCCTGTTTTTGCTACCAAAGTGGATAACCTCACATTTATCATCGTTATGTTGCATCTGCCATGCTTCTGCCCAATCACCCAACCTGTCCAAATCATCCTGGAGTTTCTCGGCATCCTCCTCACAGCACACACGCCCACCCAGCTTTGTGTCGTCTGCAAATTTGGAGATATTACATCTAGTTCCCTTTTCTAGATCATTAATATATATTGTGAGTAGCTGGTGTCCACGGACCGATCCCTGCGGTACCCCACTAGTCACTGCCTGCCACTCGGAAAAAGACCCGTTTATTCCAACTCTTTGCTTTCTGTCTGCCAACCAGTTCTCTATCCAAGTCAGTACCTTGCCCCCAATCCCATGTGGCTTAATTTTACACGCTAATCATTTATGCAGGACCTTATCAAAAGCCTTCTGAAAGTCCAAATACACCACATCCACTGGTTCTCCCCTATCTATTTTACCAGTTACATCCTCACAAAATTCCAGTAGATTAGTCAAGCACGATTTATCTTCTGTAAATCCATGTTGAATTTGTCCGATCCTGTCACTGTTTTCCAAGTGCTCTGCTATTACATCTTTTGTAATGGACTCTAGCATTTTGCCCACTATCGATGTCAGGCTTACTGGTCTGTAATTCCCTGTTTTCTCTCTACCTCCTTTATTGAATAGTGGGGTAACATTAGCTACCCTCCAATCCATGGGTACTGTTCCAGAGTCTATCGAGTTCTGGAAGATGACCAGCAATGCATCTACTATTTCTAGGGCCACTTCCTTAAGTACCCTAGTATGTAGATTATCAGGCCCTGGGGATTTATAGGCTTTCAATCCCATCAATTTCCTTAACACCATTTCACTACAAATACTGATTTCTTTCAGTTCCTCCCTTTCATCAGACCCTATGTTCCCCGACATCTCTGGGAGGTTATTTGTGTCCTCCTTTGTGAAGACAGAACCAAAATATATATTTAATTGGTCAGCCATTTCTTTGTTCCCCATTATAATTTCCCCTGATTCTGACTTCAAGGGACCTATGCTTGACTTCACCAATCTTTTCCTCTTCACATATCTATAAAAGCTTTTACAGTCAGCTTTTATGTTCCCTGCCACCTTACTCTCATATTCTATTTTCCCCTTCTTAATTAATCCCTTTGTCCTCCTTTGTTGAATCCTAAACTGCTCCCAATCCTCAGGTTTACTGCATTTTCTGGCCAATTTATATGTCCTTCCTTGGATCGTATGCTAGCCCTAATTTCCCTTGTTAGCCACGGTTGAGTCACTTTTTTGTTTTATTTTTATGCCAAACTGGGATGAACAAATTCTGTAGTTCATCCATGCGGTCTTTGAATGTTTGCCATTGCCTATCCACCGTCAACGCTTTTAGAGACATTCCCCAATCAATCCTACCCAACTCGTGCCTCAGACCATCGTAGTTTCCTTTATTTAAATTCAGGACCCTAGTGTCTGAGTCAACAACTTCATTCTCCATCTTCATGAAGAATTCTATCATATTATGACCGCTCTGACCCAAGGGGCCTCGTGCAAAAATATTGTTAATTAATCCTTTCTCGTTACATGATACCCAGTCTAAGATGGCCTGATCTCTGGTTGGTTCCTTGACATATTGGTCCAGGCAACCATCCTCTAAACACTACAGGAATTCCTCCTCCACAATATTGTTACTAATTTGGTTAGCCCAAATTATATATAGATTAAAGTCACCCATGATGACTGCTGTGCCCTTTTGCACACTTCCCTAATTTCCCTTTTAATGCCATCCCCAACCTCCGCATCACTGTTTGGAGGTCTATATACCACTCCCCCTAACGTTTTCTGCCCCTTGGTATATCTCAGTTCTACCCATACAGTTTCCACATCATCATAGCTAATATCCTTCCTTACAATTGTGTTAATCCCTTCTTTAACCAGCAATGTTACCCCTCCTCCCTTTCCTTTTTGCCTATCTTTCCTGAATATTGAATACCCCTGGATGTTGAGTTCCCAGCCTTGGCGACCCTGGAGCCATGTTTCCGTAATCCAAACAAATCATAATTGTTTACCTCTATTTGCGCAGCTAATTCATCCACCTTATTACGAATGCTCCTCGCATTAAGACACAAAGCCTTCAGGCTTGTTTTTTTAATGCTTTTAGACGTTTTAGAATTATTATTTACTGTGGCCCTGTTTGATTTAAACTGTTCATTTCTCTGACTGCCACTTTTGTTTTTCTCCTTCCTATCTTTTTCTTTTATCCTTGTTTCCCTTTCATCTGCCCCCCTGCTCAGTTTCCGAACCCCCTGCCATTTTAGTTTATACCCTCCCCCAGAGCACTAGCAAACACTCCCCCTAGGATATCGGTCCTGGCCCTGCCCAGGTGCAAACCATCCGGTTTGAACTGGTCCCACCTCCCCCAGAACCGGTTCCAATGTCCCAGGTATTTCAATCCCTCCCACACACACATCCCTCTAGCCACGTATTCATGTGAAATATCCTTCTATTTCTACTCTGACTAGCACGTGGCACTGGTAGCAATCCTGAGATTACTACCTTTGAGGTCCTATTTTTTAATTTACATCCTAACTCCCTATATTCAGCTTTTAGGGCCCCATCCCGTTTTTTTACCTATATCGTTGGTACCTATATGCACCACGACAACTGGCTGTTCACCCTCCCCTTCCAAAATGCTCTGCAGCCGCTCCGAGACACCCTTGACCTTTGCACCAGGGAGGCAACACACCATCCTGGAGTCTGGTTTGAGGCCGCAGAAATGCCTATCAATCCTGTTACAATAGAATCCCCTATTACTGCAGCTCTACCCCTCTTTTTCCTCCCGTCCTGTGCAGCCGAACCACCCCTGATGCCAGGAAGTTGGCTGCTGCTGCCTTCCTCTGATGAGCCACCCCCCCCAACAGTATTCAAAGTGCTGTATCTGTTTGAGAGGGGAATGGCCACAGGGGACCCCTGCACTACCTGCCTGTGCCTAGTACTCTGCCTGTTGGACACCCATTCCCTTTCTGCCTGTCCAACCTTTGCCTGCGCTGTGACCAACTGATTAAATGTGCTATTCACGACGGCCTCAGCCTCGCGAATGGTCCAGCATGAATCCAATCGCAGCTCCAGCGCCGCAATGCGGTCTGCCAGTTGCTGCAGCTGGATACACTTCCTGCACAGATGGTTGTCAGGGACACAGGAAGTGTCCCTGAGTTCCCACATAGCGCAGGAGGTGCATACCATGCCACCGGGCTGTCCTGCCTTGACTTAACTTTAGTTAATTGCAATTAAATTAAATCAATTCAATCCCACCAATTACACTACAGTTAAATGGAATATTTAAGAGTCCTGGTTTTACAAACAGTCCCCGTTATACTACAGAAAGCTTAGAAACTATAAACCACAGAGTTAAAGTTTAAAAAGAGAGAAATACTCACCAACCAATAACTTACCTGTTTTCTGGTGACGTCACACTGCCATTACCTTTTACTTCTCTCCCTCTCTGTGAGATTGGAGATTAGAAAGCCTACCTGGTCTCTGAGAAGGTAGAATAGGGTCGGACTGGACATTTGCAGCGCTCAGAAATACATTTATAACTGACACAGATCCCCCATCCAATACATTAAATAATAATACAGACGCAGCTAAGTATATTACTAACTAACAGAGACCCCAAATCATTTACATTCAACACATTAGCAACTTGCAAAGACATGTTTATCTAACATGGATACACCCAAACATATTTACAAGGATCGCAGGTAATTGATTGCTGAAAAAAAGACTTTAATTGAGTGTCTTTAAAGCCCTGATGTAAATATGGCAGTTTACTTTAATCTTCTTCCAAAGCCACTGGAGATTGCTGTGGAATGATTTGGGTCCTATCTGATCATTTATGATGTGGAACTGCAAGTTTGAAGCACAATGGATTGATTCCACTGGCGCTGTTCTGCTGACTCCCAACACAATACATACTTACAACCAATAAAATAAACCTGTCTTGGGTGGAAGTGTTCTGGGCGGTATAAATCAACTGGGCCGAAAAATTACCTCCAGCAAATCCAGGTAAAATGGTTCTGTATAAGTAAAAGACAAAATATCAGAAGGGGGATTCGAGTCCACGCTTCCAAAGAAGGCTGCGTTTTAGGCAGCTTGGCCATCCTGACTTCTTAATGCAAACTGCAATGTCCCTGCAGTTACACACTGAGGTAAACAAAATGCGAACTGTTGCTGGAAGGCCGAGTGACCAGGATACAATCTCCCCGGATTTGACTGTTGTGGTGATTATTCTTTATGTTTAGTTAGAAGTATTGTGATTGGTTGTTTGTTTCCTGCCTTGGGATATATGCTGTAATCTCATTGGTAGTTGTTGTCATGTGATATGTGGTGGCCATCTTAAATTCAGTTCTTTCCTGCCTTTAGTTGGGACTGGGTGTTGAAAGATGTGCTACAGGTATTTAAGTTAATAAAGCCTAGATTAGAAAGGCAAATCTATTCTTTATCTCAATTTATTAACTTTATGTCAGAATGGAGCGATATCTTCAACCAGAACGATTCAATGCTGATCCTAATTCTGCAGGAGTGGATGATAAATGGAAACACTGGTATTGTACATTTAAAAACTTTTTGGGCATGTTGGATCAAGAGTCTCTAAATAAGCTGAATATGCTGATCAACTACATTGCTCCAGATGTGTATAAGTATATTTTGGACTGTAAAACTTACGAAGTGGCTATTTCTACATTGGAAAAGATTTTTGTTAAACCAAAGAATGAGGTATTTGCACGTCACCTTCTATCTGCCCGTAGGCAGCAGGTGGGAGAATCTTTGGATACTTATTTACAAGCACTTCGGTGCCTTAGTGTTAACTGCAATTATAAGGCCGTGACGGCTGAAGAATATAAGGAAGAATCGGTACGGGATGCTTTTATTAATGGATTACTGTCTAGATCAATTCGTCAGCGGTTGTTAGAATATAAGACTTTGGATCTTAAGAGTGCTTTTGAGCAAGCTTCTACATTGGATGTGGCTCAGAGAAGTTCGGATTCTTATGCTCTTTTTATTCGGCCTGTGACTGTGGTTTCGGCAGTTCCGGATGAAAAGGAATTATGTGGACTTAATAGGAGTGGTTTACTAGATTCTGAAACAGTTTCTACTTCAGCGGCTGTTGCCTCTAGGATTCAGAAGTGTTATTTTTGTGGGAACGTCTGGCACCCTCGTCTGAAGTGTCCTGCTCGGGAGGCTGTGTGCAGTAAATGCGGCAAGAGAGGTCATTACACACGTGTGTGTAAATCATCAGGTTCAATTACCTCCTCTGTGACTATTCAGCCTTTAGATAGGGCGTTTATTGCATCAATTTCTGCTGCATTTGCTCATGGCCTAAACAAAGCTATAGTTACGGCCCAAGTTAATGGGTTGGAAGTGAAGGCCCTTATAGATACGGGCAGTACCGAGAGTTTTATAAGTCTTCAGTTTGCAAAGGAGAAGCATTTGAAAATTTCGCCTGTCTCCTATCAGGTGTGTATGGCTCAGACGACTCTCACTTCACAAGTAGCTGGTTGTTGCCTTGTGAAATTGATTCTTCTAGGTAATACTTATACTGATATACGCCTATCTGTTTTGCCTAATCTCTGTGCGGATATTTTGATTGGTCATGATGTGCTTCAGTTACACGAGTCTCTCAGTCTTTCATTTGGAGGGACTAAGCCACCTTTATCTATTTGTGGATTAACCTCTTTATCCATTTCTCCATTATCACTTTTTTCCAATTTGATGCCGGATTGTAAGCCAATTGCTACCAAGTCAAGAAAGTATAGCAGTCAGGATAGAGAATTTATTAATTCTGAAGTTCAACGTCTCTTATTGGAAGGAATCATTGAACCTAGTTGTTCGCCTTGGCGGGCACAGGTAGTTGTCGTGACTAACGAGAGACATAAGAAACGAATGGTGATAGACTACTCCCAAAATATTAATAGGTATACTCAATTAGATGCGTACCCTTTGCCATATACGGCCTTTGAGGCTGGTGGAAAGCTGTATCAGTTTTGCCGAATACCATTTGGTGTTACTAATGGTGTTGCTTGTTTTCAACGGGCAATGGATGCTTTTATAATTGATAACTCTCTCTCTGACACCTTTTCATACTTAGATGACATCACGGTGTGTGGCAAATCAAGGGTGGAGCTTGATTCTAATTTAGAAAGATTCCTTCAAGCTGCGGAAAAAGTTGGTTTAACTTTCAATAAAGAGAAGTGTACCTTTTCGACCACTGAGGTAAATCTACTGGGGTACATTATCTCAGGAAACAAGATTAAACCAGACCCAGAACGACTGCGACCATTGATTGATCTACCTTGTCCTACTAATTCTAAGGCTTTGCAACGAGTTGTTGGACTGTTTTCTTACTATTCTAATTGGATTGCAAATTTTTCACAGAAGATCCGGCCTCTTATTCGGGTTACGACATATCCTCTATCATGGGAGGCCAGGACGTGTTTTGATAATTTTAAAAAGGATATCCTTGGAGCAGTTGTGCATCCTATTGATGAGCAGGTTCCTTTTGTGATTGAGACGGACGCTTCTGATTTTGCAATTGGGGCTACTCTGAAACAATATGGAAGACCTGTGGCCTTTATCTCACGTACCTTGAACAATAGTGAAAAAAGGCATTCTTCAATAGAGAAAGAGGCGTATGCAATAGTAGAAGCACTGCGTAAACGGAGTCATTATTTATCGGGGTGACATTTTACATTGGTAACTGATCAAAAGTCTGTGTCCTTTATGTTTGATGTCAAACATTTTGGAAAGATTAAGAATGATAAAGTAATGAGGTGGAGGATTGAGATGGCATGTTACCATTTTGATATAGTTTATCGTCCGGGGAAGGATAATGTTGCTGCTGATGCGCTGTCGAGGGCATATTGTTCTGTGATTCACGGAGATACGCTTATTAATCTTCACAATGCCTTATGCCATCCTGGGGTTACGAGGATGATACACTTCATACGCAGTAAGAATTTGCCCTTTTCAGTTGAAGACGTCAAGCGGATGACTTCGTCATGTTCTATCTGTGCTCGGTGTAAACCGAATTTCTTTAAGCCTCAACGAGCTCATCTTATAAAGGCTACTTCTTCTTTTGAACGTTTGAGCGTCGATTTTAAGGGGCCTCTTCCTTCAAGTACTCAAAACCGATATATATTTACTGTTGTGGATGAGTTTGCAAGGTTCCCTTTTGCTTTTCCTTGCGCAGATGTATCAGCTGCTACAGTTATCAAATGTCTGACTCCACTTTTTGTCATCTTTGGGATGCCTGCGTATATCCATTCGGATCAGGGAAGTTCTTTTATGTCTTCCCAGTTGAAGGAATGCCTTCAGAGTCGGGGAATTTCTACTAGCAGAACTACCCCGTATAATCCCCAGGGTAATGGACAGTGCGAACGATACAATGGGGTGATCTGGAAGGCAGTTATGTTGGCTTTGACACCCCGGAACCTTAAGAATACACAGTGGGAAATGGTACTGCCTGATGCCCTGCATTCCATTAGATCATTGCTTTCAACGGCTACTAATGTGACCCCCCATGAAAGGCTCTTTAACTATCCGTGGAGATCTACTACGGGATATTCGGTACCTTCATGGCTTACTATGCAGGGACCTGTGCTGCTTCGACGCCATGTTAGATTGTCAAAATATGATTCTTTAGTGGAGGAGGTGGAGCTGTTGGAGGCAAATTCCCAATATGCTCATATTCCATTCCAAGATGGGAAAGAAAGTACCGTTTCAATTAAAGACTTGGCTCCTTGTGGTGGCCAGCCCTCTTCTGAGGATATTAACAATAGTCATGACTCAGATAATGTGGATGCTGTTACAGATACTACGAATATTTCCAATCCGACTGCAGATAATTATACTTCTATTAGTCAGCCCTCGATGGATGTTCATGACCATCCCAGTTTACATCCTGATGGGATTTCTAATCCGGAAACTGTTGAAAATCGGGATATGGATAGCCTTCCTGCAGAAGATACTTCTGTGTCTCCTGGTGTGGGAGGGCAAGGAATTTCACCAAGGTTAAGAAGGTCGACACGGACAAAATATCCAGTCGACCGATTGAAAATGGACTTTAAAATTGATAGTAATTTTTTTAAATTGTGGAAATATTATATTATATTGTTTTAGTTGAGAGATACTTAATACTTATGTGCAATGTTACTATTTGTTGTTGCTCACTTAGTATTGTGTCATGTTGAATAGTTTTATTTTGTCTGTGCATAGTTTTAGTTGTAAATAATTAATTATAAATTGTAAAGGTTATTTAGGTTGGAGTATATTTTAAAAGGAGGGGTGAATGTGGTGATTATTCTTTATGTTTAGTAAGAAGTATTGTGATTGGTTGTTTGTTTCCTGTCTTGGGATATATGCTGTAATCTCATTGGTAGTTGATGTCATGTGATTTGTGGTGGCCATCTTAAATTCAGTTCTTTCCAGCCTTTAGTTGGGACTGGGTGTTGAAAGATGTGCTACAGGATTTTTAAGTTAATAAAGCCTAATTATAAAGGCAAATCTATTCTTTATCTCAACTGTCAATGTGCTCTGTGTATGAGGAGGCTTCGGTGGGCCGTGTGGCATCTTGCTTCACCGGCAGTAATGCGCTGCCTTCGCTGCAGTGGGTCCCCCAGCAATGGGTATTAGGATCATTGCTTTTCTTCTTATATATAAAGGACCTGGACTTGGGTATCGGGAGTCAAATTTCAAAGTTTGCGGATGTGTTGGCAACGTAATAAATAGTGAGAATGTTATTGCCAGATTTCATGAGGACACAGTTAGACTGGCGAAATGGTCGTTGCAGATGAAATTTGCTGAATTAATTAATTTTGTTAGGAAGTATCAGGAGATTCAAATAAACCACGTGGTACATTTAAAGTGGGTGCAGGAATAGAGCGACTTGGGGGTGCACGTTCACAAGTTTCTGGAGGTGGTAGGACAAGTAGAGAAGGTTCGAAAGAGGGCATTCGCGGTCCTTGACATAAATCGGGGAATAGAGTAAAAAAGCAAGGAATTTATGTTCAAACTTCATAAAACCCTAATTAGTCCCAAGCTGGAGTATTGTGGCCAATTCTGAGCTCCACAGTGAGGAAGGATGTCAAGCCCTCAGAGAGTATGCAATGGAAATTTACTAGAATGGTACCAGTGATGAAAGACTTCAATTATGTGCAGAGACTAGAGAAGCTGCGTTGTTCTCGTTGGAGCAGAGAAGCTTAAGGGGAGATTTAAGGGAGGTGATTAAAAACTTGAAGGATTTGGGGAGAGTTAAGAAGAACAAATTGTTTCCAGTGACCAGAGGGTGGGTTACCTGAATTCACAGATTTACGGTATTTGCAACTGAAACAGAAGTGACAGGAGGAAACATTAATACAGGCAATTTTTATGATCTGTAATATACTGCCTGAAGGGGTAGTGGAAGCAGATTCAATACTAACATTTAAAAGGTAATTAGATAAACACTTGGAAATAAAAAAATATGCTGGACTATGGGGAACCCGCAGGGGAGTGGGATTAATTGGTTCAGTCTTTCAAAGGCTCGATGGATCGAATGCCCCCGGCTGTGCTGTAATATTCTATGATTCTATGATATCGATCTCCACGGTGTCACCTATAGGTGAGAGATGCAAAGCTCTGCACAACTCTTCAGTGGGATCTTGTTCCCCAGAAATGGGCTGTAATGCACTGTCTGAGGCCACATTCGCTGCTATTTGCCAACAGTGGGTTATTGCAGAGAGCTGCTTTTCGCGGCCTCACTGATTCCAGACTCTGGAAAACAGCAACAAAACGATAGATTTGTTGCCGTGTCTGAATTCAGCTTAAAACAATGGTTATTAACTGAGGCAGCCCTGCAGGATCTTATAATGATCTCTCACAAATCAACTGCAACCAGTCAGGCTGTAAGTATCATTTTGCTTTTCCAAAATAAACGGTGTGAGTTTCATTGTGGAAACCTGGAGAGAGTCTGGTCTGGCTCCCTGTGGAAATATCCATGTCACAGCGAACCAGCTCTCCTGCAACCAGTGCAGCCTCCCATCCGTCCTTTTGGGGCCTTGTCTGTTAAGACGAATTCTGATTTCCATGAAGCCAGTCTCAGGCATTTATATATTTTTGATGTGCCTGCTATCTGACCACAGGATAAATAGTGGAAATGTCAGCCGAGCCCAGCTGGCAATGTTCGTGGCACATTTGTCTTCAGTCTTTGAAACCTGAAGCTGTGAGACAATAAGGTGAAGATTACCCAATCGTTAATGGAACCATCAATTATTTGAGCTCACAGCCGACCGTGTCAACCGATTGTGCCACAGAGACACAACCTTTTAAACTGAAACATCAATTCACCGAGCTACAGCCTCAAGTTACAGCGACCAATATGGATCGATGATGTATTGCATTTTACTTTCGGTCTGATGCAGATAAGTGGAGCATTGGAGACTGCACTTTATACATTCCGAATTCCAATGTCCTGTCTCCTCAGCCCGCAGTTCTATTCCCATTTCCAGCCCTCTTTCACATTTCGATGACAAACACCGTATATCCAAGTTTTCTGACGGTACTAAGTTAAGTGGCAGAGCAAGTCGTGTAGGTGCGAGCAGAAATTTGCAAAGGAATATTGATAGATCAAGTGAGTGGGCAAAACTGTGGCCGATGGTGGTTGACATGGACAACAGTGAGATCCTCCAATTTAGATCTGAGAAATATCGATCAGAGTATATTCAAAAGGGTGAGAAGTTAGGAACTGTGGAGGAGCAGAAAGTGTTAAAAGTCCACGTACAGTAATTACTTCAAACTACTGGACAGGTACAAAAGAAGATGAAAGGTTCATGGAATTGTAGCCTTCATCTCAATTTGGCAGTAATACAGAGTGGTGGAAGTTCTGCTGGACGTCTACAGGAAAGATAGGGAAATGATGCAGGGGGAGTAGTAGTCTTAGTGATTAAGGGTGAAATCACTTCAATGCCAAGAGAGGATATAACGAGAGGTAAGCAGGCAATGGAGACTTTATGGTTAGAATTAAGAGCTAGGAAAAGATTTAAGACTGTAGTGGGAGTTGGGTAGAGGCCCCCTGGTCGCAGTTGTGAAATGCTAGATTTTATAAATGCAGAAATTAGACAAGCGTGTAACAAAAGCAGAGTAGTTTTAATGGAGGATTTTAATTTTTATATAGATTGGGATAAGCAGACTAGCACCTATCACAAAGTTAGTGAATTTATTGAGTGCGTCCGGAATAGTTTTCTACAACAATATGTCTTAGAACCAACAAGGGGGCAGGCCATATTCGATTTAGTGATGAGTAACGAGTCAGGTTTATTCAACAGACTAAGGGTGTGTGAACATTTATTTAATAGTGATCATAACATGATCGAGTTCAACGTAGTGTTTGAAAGGGAGAAACGCGAAACAGCTACTAAGATTCTAGATTTGGGTGGGGCCGACTTCAACGGAATGAGACAGAGACTGTCCACATTAATCTGGGCGAATTTGTTAATCGGTAAAATGACAGAAGATCAGTGGGAGGTGTTCAAAATAAATTCAACATGGTACAGAATCAGTTTATACCCCTGAGGGGCAAGAACTCTACTGGACAACAAAACAAGCATGGACGATGAACGAGGTAAGAGAAAGACAACGGTAAAATAAAATAAAAAGCATACAAAAATGCAAAACATAGCACAGATCCTGGCGAATGGGAAAGATATAAAGAACAGATAGTAAGAGCAGATAGTAAGAGCTACAAAGAGGGAGTATGAACAGAAAGAGACTGGTGAAATGGGCAGACACATGGCAGATGAAAGTTAACGTAGGCAAGTGCAAAGGGATATATTTTGGTCGGAAGAATGAGGAGAGGCAATATAAACTAAATGGTACTATTTTAATGGGGCCGATTATTTCATTTTATAGGCTCCCTCTGGAGATCACTGGCCCCTAAACTGCTCACAATGCTCTCCCCTGCAATTTATTAACCTGCTCTAAATGGTTCAATTTTTAAGAGGGTGCAGGAACAGGGAGACATTGGGTGTGTGCACACAAATCTTTGAAGGTGGCAGGACGAGATGAGAAGGATGCTAAAAATGATTAGGGGTCCTTTCTTTTATTAATAGATGAATAGAGCAAAAAAGCAAGGACATTATGCTAAACATTTATAAAGCACTGGTGAGGCCTCAGCTGGAGTATTGCGTTCAATTCTGGACACCACACTTTAGGAAAGAAGTTAAGGCCTTGTAGAGAGTGCAGAATAGATTTATTGGAATGGTACCAGGGATGGGGGACCTCAATTATGCGAAGAGACCGGAGAAGCTGGGATTCTTCTCCTTAGAGCAGAGCATGTCAAGAGGAGAGTTGATAGAAATGTTCAAAATTATGAATGGTTTTAAAAGAGATAAAAAGGAGAAAACTTTAAAATGTCAAATTAAATGTGATAAAACCTTCCCCGACATAGATGGAGGTCGCACCCATTACCTTCGGTTTACAAGCCTTACCACTTGGCCACCACGCTATACATCAAAGCTTAACTTGAACTTCAATGGTACCAAACCCCGAATCACTTCAATGCGCTTGAAACTGAACTGACACTTGTACACATACATAATCTGAGATAGTGGAGCCGGCAAATAACAGCCTTATTTACATGAATCCTTTAAGAAAACCTTTCAGAGAATCACAGAATCATACATCACTGAAGGAGGCCATTTGCCCCGTCGTGCTCTTGAAAGAGCAATCCCATTATTCCCAGCTCTTTCCCCATACCCCTTTTGATAGTTACTATTGAATCCGCTTCCACCACCCTTTCAGGTAGAGCATTAAAGATTATAATAACTCGCAATGTAAAAAAAAAATCTCATCCCCCCTCTGGTTCTTTTGCCAATTACATTCAATTTGAGTCCTCTGGGTGTTGCCAGGACTGGAGAATGTTGGCGTTGAGTAAAGATTGGACAGACTGGAGTTGTTTTCTTTGGAACAGGGGTGGCAGAGGGGAGACTTAATTGAGGTGTATCAGATTATGAGGGGCCGAGCTGGAGTGGATAGGAAGCACCCATTTCAGTTAGCAGAGAGGTCAATAACAAGGAGGCATAGATTTAAAGTAATTGGTAGAAGGATTAGAGGGGAGTTGAGGAGAAAGTTTTTCACCCAAAGGGTGGTGGAGGTCTGTAACTCACTACCTGAAACTGTGGTAGAGGCAGAAACCCTCATCCTATTTGAAAAGTACATGGATATGCACTTGATGTGCCGTAAACTGCAAGGCTACGGACCAATAGCTGGAAAGTGGGATTAGGCTGGATAGCTCTTTCGACCAGAGCCGATGGCCCTCCTTCTGTGCCGCAAATTTCTAAGATTCTATGATTCTAAGAGGTAGTGAGTTCTCCCAGGTGCCCTGGGCATATCTGTGTCGGAGAGCCAACATCACCAGTGGGATCTTGCTGTGTAGAAATTGGCTGCCGTCTTTTCCTACATTACAAGCAGTGACTACGGTTCAAAGAGTACTTCATTTTCTGTAAAGCAATTCATTTTAATTCGCCATTCTTGGGATGTGGGTGTCGCTGGCAATACCAGCATTTATTGCACATCCCCAATTGCCCTTGAAAAGGTGGTGATGAGTGCATTTTTGAGCCACTGCAGTCCGTGAGGTGAAGGTACCCACCATGCTGTTAGGGAAGGAGTTCCCGGATTTTGACCCAGCGACAATGAAGGAACGACGATATATTTCCAAGTCAGGATGGTGCATGCCTTGGAGGGGAACTTGCAGGCAGTGGTGTTCCCATGCACTAACTGCTCTTGTCCTTCTAGGAGGTGCAGGTCGCGGTTTTGGGAGATGCTGTGGAAGAATCTTTGGCACTTGTGTAGCGCGATTGTTACTTTCCACTTATCAGCCCAAACCTGAATGTTGTCCAGGTCTTGCTGCATGCGGGCCAGGATTGCTTCATTATCTGATGAGATGAGTATGGAACTGAACACTGTGCAATCATCGCTGAACATTCCCACTTCTGACCTTACGATAGAGGGAAGGTCACTGATGAAGCAGGTGAAGATTAACTCCTGCAGTGATGTCCAGGTGCTGACATGATTGACCTCCTACAACCACAGGCATTTTCCTTTATGTTAGGTATGTCTCCAGCAATGGAGTTTCCCCCCGTCCCCCCACAGATTCCATTGACTTCAATTTTACTCGGGCTCCTTGATGCAACAATTGGTCTAAAGCTGTTTTGATGCTAAGAGCAATCACTCTCACTTCGCCTTTAGAATTCAGCTCCTTTGTCCATGTTAGGGTCAAGGCTGTAATGAGGCCTGGAACCTAGTGGTCCTGTCGGGTCTCAAACTGAGCATTGGTGAGCAACTGGGACGTCCCAAGTTCGTGAAAGGTGCTATAGGAGTGTGAGATCTCTTTTTTACTATTTAAAAACTGCTAACACTTGCGTGATGTTTATTTGTAGGAACAGATGGTCATCGAGCTGAAACCTTAACTCCAACTTTCTCTCCCCACAGACCCTGCCTGGGTGTCCCAGCATGGCCCATTTGTAAACGTTGATATTAATTAAATAATTCCTTCTATAGCCATTACTGACTTAGAAAACACAATAGTGAGCCATATAGCCAAGTTTGCTTATGATGCAAAGGTTGGTGGTACGGTAAGTCATGTAGACAGCAGCATATAATTACAAAGATATATTGATAGATTAAGTGAATGGGCGAAACAGTGGCTGATCGATTTCAACGCAGGGACGCATGTCATCATTCATTTTAGACCAGAAAGGTAGATCAGAGTATTAATTACATGGTGCACAGCTCGGAACAGTGGTGTTCCAAAGTGATTTCGTGTCCATGTACACAGACCACTAAAATGTAGCAGTAAGGTACAGAAATAATCCAAAAACTCATGGCAATTTAGAAACATAGAAGATTGGAGCAGGAGTAGGCCATTCGGCCCCTCGAGCCTACTCCGCCATTCAATGAGATCATGGCTGGTCATCCAAATTAAGTACCCCATCCCTGCCTTCTCCCCATATCCCTTGATCCATTTAGCCTTAAGAAATATATCCAAATCCTTCTTGAATATATTTAATGAATGGGCCTCCACTGCCCTCTGTGGTACATAATTCCACAGCTTCACCACTCCCTGGGTGAAGAAATTCCTCCTCATC
This sequence comes from Somniosus microcephalus, assembly GCF_052327205.1. Classification (NCBI taxonomy): domain Eukaryota; kingdom Metazoa; phylum Chordata; class Chondrichthyes; order Squaliformes; family Somniosidae; genus Somniosus; species Somniosus microcephalus. Next base: position 58,959,708 of record NW_028225179.1, read on the forward strand.
TCTGTCCTAAATGGCTTACCCCTTATCCTTAGACTGTGATCCCTGGTTCTGGATCCCCGGCCATCGGGAACATCCTTCCTGCATCCTGTCTGTCCAGTCCTGTTAGAATTTTATAAGTTTCAATGAGATCCCCTCTCATTCTTCTAAAGTCCAGCGACTACATGCCCAATCGACCCAATCTCTCCTCATACGTCATTCCTGCCATCCCAGGTATCATTCTGGTGAATCTTCGCTGCACTCCCTCCATGGCAAGCTCATCCTTCCTCAGATAAATCGACCAAAACTGCACACAATACTCAAGGTGTAGTCTCACCAAGGCCCTGTACAACTGCAGCAAGACATCATTATTCTTGTACTCGAACCCTCTTGCTACGAAGACCACATTCCATTTGCCTTCTGAAACGTCTGCTGCACCTGCATGCTTACCTTCAGCGACTGGTGCACAAGGACACCCAGGTCTCGTTGCACTTCCCCTTCTCCCAATCTATTGCCGTTCAGATAATAATCTGCCTTCCTGTTTTTGCCACCAAAGAGGATAACCTCCCATTTATCCACATTATACTGCATCTGCCATGCTTCTGCCCAATAACCCAACCTATCCAAATCGCATGCCAGTGAGACAAGGTGGCTGAAAGGTTAAGGCGATGAAGTGTTAATCTATTTTGAGCTGCACGTTTGTTTTCGAATCTCATTCTCGTCATTATTGCTTTACACGCTTGATTCTAATATACTTTCCGAGCATTTCACTGATTTTTACGTAAAATAGGCTGTGAATTTCGTCACAACCGTTCTGGTCTGTACCACTGCATTGCTCATATCTTGTTAAAATTAAAACAGACCACTGGAATTCTTCAAATTCTTGGATGAAGGTGGAGCAGAGATTGCGAATCGGAGACTGAGAACCCTTTCTTCTTTCTTCCTTCCACTGAGCTTGGCACCGAATGAAAGACTAGCGGCAACAGAGGCAAATGATTAGGGAGCAGAAACATAAATTTCTCCTTTAGGAGATAATGTAATTTCAAAAATATTTATCAAAATTAATGACGAGATTTTCTGTTTTAGTTTCTTTGGTTGAGAGATAAATAATGGGCGAGAAATCCTCCTTCTTTTCGGCATACTCTCATGGGATCTGAAGCCCCGGTTTAATGTCTTACTAGAAAGACGGAACCGCCGAAAGTGCAGCACTCCCTCGGTACTGCACTGGAGTGTCAGCCTGGATTATGTGATCAATTCTCTGGAGTGGGGCTTGAGTTTGCTACCGCTGAGCCACGGCCCACACCTAAACTCAGTTCCTTTGGCTGGAGTGAAATGACGGGGATAAAGGGAAAAATGCTAATGGAGTAAACCTTCAACTGGGCGTCCAAGAATAAACCGGGCATCGTTATAGAAACAGCCCGATTTATGTTGCCATCGATTTCATAAGAATTGAAAATCAAGCCTGTCTATAATGGGCGGGGTCGTGGTAGGTTGCGAATCACTCTGGGTCTGTTATAAACCGGGAGTGCTCAGAGTCCCGACTCGTTCTGTGTCTGTTTAAAACGGCAGAGCTCACAGTCGCGGATCATTCCGTTTTTTTGAAAGTAGAACGATTTTAGCTTTGATGATCGAGTGGTTGATCTTAACTAAGAGAAATCCCAGGTACATTCCTGGATTTGAACCCGGGATTTCTTGCACTTTATAAGCCATACAAATCGCCTAAGCGAGAACCGTACTCCTAGACCAATGAGCCGCCGATGTTGTACTCCAAGTTGCATTGAGCTTCTCTGCGCTGGTGGGAACCCAGCTCACAGAGGACATGTGCATTCATTTGACATATGTTTATCCGTGTAGGAAGTGTCCATGTTAGTGTAGTGGCTCATGTATAGGTGCTGGCTGAGTCATTGTACGAATTGTCTGGGTCTATGTAGGAGCGAATGGGTCGGGGCAGGAGCTCTTGAGTCAGCACAGGTGCTCCATCGATCAGGGTAGGAGCTATCTGGTTCTCTGTAGGATAGTCTGTGCCTGTGAAGGTGCTCCCTGTGTCAGGGTAGGAGCTCCCTGGGTCTCTGTAGTTAAGTCTGTGCCTGTGATGGTACTCCCTGTGTCAGGTTAGGAGCTGACTGGGTCCATATAGGAAAGTCTGTTCTTGTGATGGTGCTCCCTGTGTCAGGGTAGGAACTGCCTGGGTCCGTGTAGAAAAGTCTGTGCCGGTGGTGCTGCTCCCTGTGTCAGGGTAGGAGCTGCCTGGGTCCGTGTAGAAAAGTCTGTGCTTGTGATGGTGCTCCCTGTGTCAGGGTAGGAGCTGTCTGGGCCTGTGTTGGGAAGTTTGTGCCTTTGGTGGTGCTCCCTTTGTCAGGGTAGGTACCTTCTAGGTTTGAGAATGCTTTTTGGTCTGAATCGAAGCTGCCTGGGATTACATAGGAACTGCTTTGATCTTTATAGACAGAAACATCTGTCTGATGGGGCTGAGATGTCGTCAGAAGGTCACAGCGTCTCCGTCCTCACCTGTGCTTTGTAAAACAGTTTTATTTAGGTTCTACTTTACAGATGGGTGAACTGATAATCAGGGGCGGTAGGAGCCTCAGCGCCCCCGGGTGAGACAGGTGTGAATCTGCCCGGGCCCGGTCCAGAATGTGCAAATGTGGCAGAAATCACGATGGGCACGGGAGGAGGTGGGTGGGGCTATGAACTGACAGAGAACCCCCTGCCCAAACAAAACTTGCCACAGTCACAGAACCGAATGGACACTTCCGGGGCGGTTGCTGCGTCACTCGCTGCCTCCATGTCTTCTCACTGCCTTTGCTGATCCATTGTCCTAATCTGAGGCCTCGCGCCAAACTAATGCAGAAACTCTGCTGCTGCTCTTGGGATGGGCACCTGCTGCATCGATACATTACCGTCCTAACAATTCATTAATTGTCTGAGTGGAGCACTGCTGCGATTCAGAAGCCTGGTAGAGAAGGCAATGTCAGAGCTGTCTCGGTCTCAACTGCTCTGCTTATCAAGAACGGCCAACACATGGCTTAATTATGCAAACGCTTTAAGTGGCATTGATTGCACCAGCGGCTCATTGGGCTAGGGGTGTGAGTTTCGTTTCGCATTGGTGCGTATAGAGTATGCGTGTAGGTCCCGCGTTCAAATCCCAGAGGAGCCCTGATTTTGCTCTTGACTTTTGACCTTGAATTCCCTTTGAAACATTTGGAAAGATAAAAGAGATGTTTCCAAATCAATCTACTTGAATCTCAAGCGCTTTGGGAAGAGGGTCAGTGCAAATATTCCGGATGAAAGGTAATCTCTACGGCCTACTACTTGTATAAACGAGTTTTTTCTGGAAGTTGAATGTGATATTCAACCAGTTCTGGATTTTCATCTTACTGAAGTAGATAAATGAACGAAAGATTTGCATTTATTGGGCGCCTTTTACCACCACCAGACGTCCCAAAGAAATTTACAGCCAATGAAGTACTGTTGTACCTCACTGTTGTAATGTAGGAAACGCGGCAGCCAATTTGAGCACAGCAAGCTCCCACACACAGCAATGTGATAATGACCAGATCATCTGGTATTTTTTGTTATGTTGATTGAGGAATAAAAATGGGCCTGAATGATTGATGTCCCAGTTTTATTCAGTATACAGACAGTCATTAAGATAAATAATGATTGGGACTGGGAAGGACACCGTTTTCATACCTACCCGCAATGATCACAAGATCCTTACTAATGAGGAAGGCCATTCAGTCCATTCTAATACAGCCCTCCAGAGCATGCGGAGTCTTCACCTCATTGCTTAATCCAGTTTTTTCCCAAATCATTCCGGGGGTTTCACCACCACCGTTCAGCCTGGAGTTCATTCTAAGTGTTGATCATTCTCCTGATATCAGCCCGAAAGAGCTCACTTTCACTTTGAGGCTGTTACTTCTTGTTATTTCTCCCACAGTGTAATTTGGTATTCCACACGAGTTACTTTCTTGTAGATCTCTGCATTGCCGCAGATGCTTCCGTTCTAGGCTGAAAATTTCGAATTTAACTCCGTAAAATCCCTCCACGTGTGTATGTTTGTTCTACAGTATCCTGGTGTGTCTGGTACTGCTGCTCCCTCCTCTGGCCGCTGTGCAGTAATACACCACCTGGTACTGCTGCTCCCTCCTCTGGCCGCTGTAGAGCATTGCACCACCTTCTCCCTCTGCTGGCTGCTGCGCAGTACTGCTGTGTATGGTTGAACCTGGCACAACTTCGACCTCCTCTGCTTTTCGCTGTGCCAGAACTGGAAGAGGAGAATGAAGGGTGGAGTTGCTTCGTGAGAAGCGACCTTACAGAATAGAAGGAGTGAAAAGACGATTTCTTGATCCAGTCTGCAGACACCTAATGTAGGCTAAAGTTATCTGAGAAGGAAGTGAACAGAATTCACGATCTTAGAGCGGGAGTAGCCCTTTCAACCTTCTACCTGCTCCGACATTACGTTAGATAATGGTTGATCTGCACCTCACTTACATTTTTCTGCACTTGCTCCATATAACTTGATCCCCTAACCGAATAACAACGTGCTGATCTCAGTCTTGGAAGCAAAAATTGACCCTCAGCATCCACGGACTTAACGGGAGAGAGTTCCCGATTCCTACAAACCAAAGAGTTGGTGCAGGGGGGAGGGCTTTAGTTTCCTGGATCACTGGGTCTGCTTCTGGGGAAGGTGGGACTTGTACAAGTTGGACGGTTTGCACCTGAACCAGAACGGGGCAAATATCCTTCCGGGGAGGTTTGCTAGCACTGTTGGGGGTGGGGGTTTAAACTAACTTGGCAGGGGGATGGGATACAGAGTGGAGCTATAATAGGGGGTGACGTACAGCCAAATATAGAGGAAAAAACAAGTCAGCTTGGAAGGCAGAGCAAATATGTAACGGCACAAGGGAGTAGGACAAGGCTGGATGGCATTTATTTTAATGCAAGGAGTCTTGCGAATAAGGTGGATGAACTGAAGGTGTTGATGAACACATGGGAGTATGATATTGTTGCTATCACGGAGACATGGTTGAGGGAGGGGCAAGACCGGCAGCTCAATATTCCGGGGTATAGAATCTTCAGGCGAGACAGAGGGGATGGGTAAAAGAGGAGGGGGTGTCGCAATATTAATTATGGAGTCAATTACTGCTATAAGGAGGGATGATATATTAACAGGTTCCTCTAAAGAGGCCATATGGGTAGAATTAAGAACAAAAAGGGGGCAAGCACTTTGCTGCGAGTGTACTATAGGCCCCCAAACAGTCAGGGGGAGATAGAGGAACAGATATGCAGGCAAATCGTAGAGAACTATGCAAATAATAGGGTAGTAATAGTGGGGGATTTCAACTTCCTCATTATTAACTGGGATAGTCAGAGTGTGAAAGGCTTAGAGGGTGCAGAATTCTTAAAGTGCATCCAGGAAAGCTTTTTGAGACAGCATGTAGAATGTCCCACAAGAGCGGGGGCGGTACAGGACCTAATTCTAGGGAATGTGGCCGGGCAAGTGTAGAAGTGTTAGTAGGTGAGCACTTTGGTGACAGTGACCATAATTCGGTGAGATTTAAGGTAGTCATGGAAAAGGACAGAGATGGACCAGAAATAAAGGTTCTAAATTGGGGGATGGCCGATTTTAATATGATAAGGCAGGATCTGTCCGAAGTGGGCTGGGATCAGCTACTTGTAGGAAAATCCACATCGGAGCAATGGGAGTCTTTCAGAAAGGAAATTGAGAGAGTACAATGGCAACATGTTCCCGTAAAGGTCAAGGGTGGGACCAACAAGCCCAGGGAACCTTGGATGTCAAGGGATATACGAGAATGGATTAGGAAACAAAGGAGGACTTTTGGCAGATACAAAGGACTAAAGACAGAGGAAGCCCTAGAGGAGTATAAAAAGTGCAGGGGGATACTTAAAAAAGAAATTAGGAGAGCGAGGAGGGGCCATGAAATAACACTGGCGAGCAAAATAAAGGAAAATCCTAAGGTGTTTTATAAGTATATTACGGGCAAGAGGATAACTAGGGAAAGAGTAGGGCCCATTAGGGACCAAAATGGCAATCTGTGTGTGGAGCCAGAAGATGTAGGTGGGGTTTTAAATGAATTTTTTCATCTGTGTTCACTATGGAGAAGGACGATGTAGACATAGAAATCGGGCAGGGGGACTGTGATATACTTGAACAGATTAGCATCGAGAGGGAGGAGGTACTGGCGGTTTTAGCAGGCTTAAAAGTGGATAAATCCCCAGGCCCGGAAGAGATGTATCCTCGGCTGCTGTGTGAGGCAAAGGAGGAGACTGCAGGGGCTCTGGCACAAATTTTCAGAACCTCTCTGACCACAGGGAATGTGCCAGAGGACTGGAGAACAGCTAATGTAATACCATTATTCAAGAAGGATAGTTGGGATAAACCAGGGAATTAAAGGCCAGTTAGCCTAACATCAGTGGTAGGGATAATATTGGAAAAAGTTTGAGGGACAGAATTAGTCTCCACTTGGAGAGGCAAGGATTAATCAGGGATAGTCAGCATGGCTTTGTCAAGGGCAGATCATTTCTGACTAATTTGATTGAATTTTTCGAGGGGGTGACTAGGTGTGTGGATGAGGATAGTGCAGTGGATGTGGTATACATGGATTTCAATAAGGCTTTCGATAAAGTCCCACATAGGGGACTGGTCAAGAAGGTAAGAGCCCATGGGATCCAGGGTGCCTTGGCACATTGGATCCAAAACTGGCTTAGTGGCAGAAGGCAGAGGGTGATGGTCGAAGGTTGTTTTTGTGACTGGAAGCCTGTGTCCAGTGGGGTACCGCAGGGATCGGTGCTGGGTCCCTTGCTGTTTGTGGTCTACATTAATGATTTGGATGTGAATGTAAAAGGTATGATCAGTAAGTTCGCAAATGACACAAAAATTGATGGGGTGGTAAATAGCGAGGAGGGTAGCCTCAGTCTGCAGGACGATATAGATGGGTTGGTCAGATGGGCAGAACAGTGGCAAATGGAACTTAACCCTGAAAAGTGTGAGGTGATGCATTTTGGAGGGACTAACAAGGCAAAGGAATACACAATGAATGGTAAGACCCTAGGAAAGACAGAGGATCAGAGGGACATTGGTGTGCATGTTCATAGATCCCTGAAGGCAGCAGAACAGGTGGATAAGGTGGTTAAAAAGGCATTTCGGATACTTGCCTTCATTAGCCGAGGCATAGAATATGAGAGCAGGGAGATTATGATGGAGCTGTACAAAACGCTGGTTAGGCCACAGTTGGAATACTGTGTGCACTTCTGGTCGCCACACTATCGGAAGAATGTGATTGCTTTGGAGAGGGTGCAGAGGAGATTCACCAGGATGTTACCTGGGCTGGAGCGCTTCAGCTATGAAGGAAGACTGGACAGGCTGGGGTTGTTTTCCTTGGAGCAGAGAAGGCTGAGGGGGGACCTGATTGAGGTGTACAAAATTATGAGCGGCATAGATAGGGTAGATAGAAAGGTACTTTTTCCCTTAGTAGAGGGGTCAATAACAAGGGGGCATAAGAAGTAGGAGCAGGAGTAGGCCAATCGGCCCCTCGAGCCTGCTCCGCCATTCAATAAGATCATGGCTGATCTGATCCTAACTGCCAATCTACTATCACAGAAACATCTCCTGAATCTAACAGAATTAGACACACGAAATAGGAGCAGGATCAGGCATATATTCAAGGTAAGGGGCAGGAGGTTTAAAGGGGATTTGAGGAAGAACCTTTTCACCCAGAGGGTGGTTGGAATCTGGAACTCACTGCCTGAAAGGGTGGTAGAGGCAGGAACCCTCACAACATTCAAGAAGCATTTCGATGAGCACTTGAAATGCCATAGCATACAAGGCAACGGACCAAATGCTGGAAAATGGGATTAGATTAGACAGGGCCTGATGGCCGGCGCGGACGCGCTGGGCCGAAAGGCCTCTTTCTGTGCTGTATAACTCTATGACTCTATGACTCTATTTATGTGAAAAGATGATTTCGGATTTCACTTTTGAATGGAGCGGCTGTAGTTTTAAGTTTGTTCCCTCTTGTGCTTAATTCCCCAGTCAGAGGAACTTGTTTAACTCTATGTACACTATTAAACTTTTAACACTTAAAACACCATGATCAGATCACCCATCCATCTTCTAATTTCAAGAGAACAGAAGCCAAAGTAATTAATCCTCATAATTTAACCCTGTAAGCCTCGGTATTATTCTGGTAAATCTGCGCAGCACCATTCCAAGGGCAATATATCCTTCCTGCGTGCGGTGCCCAGAAGAGAACACAACAGGCTTGACTATTCCAATGCACGCCTAGCCGGCCTTCTACGTTCTATCCTTCGGAAAACTGAGTTAATTCTCCCTGCCCGTGTCCTTACTCGCACCAAGTCCTGTCCAGTATCATCCCTGTGCTTACTGACCTGGATTGGAAGGGTAACAATTTCTGTGTGAATAACTGGGAGAATCGGACATTATAGGGACGTGGGAGGCTATTGAAACCCAGAGCGAATGAGGACTTTTTCATTTTGAGTCCAACTTTAGACAAACCAGAATCGCTAAATGGCAGCTTATGATCAATTATGATTATGGAGCCTGACATTGCTGGGAAATCGAATCGAAATAATGATGCTTTAAATGCGTGCGTCATTATTAATACTAAAATGTTGCAGCAAGCCCCAGGCGAGATGGGTTGCGCTGCGCCATAAACTGATGGTTTCTCACTACAAATGGGAACATATTGCGTTTGTCCGGGATTTGCACAGGAGACCTCTCACACATCAATCAGTGAAACCCTTTAGCGACAATCACACCACCAAAACAACGAGCCACTGGGAACATAGCCGTTCAGCCAGTGTAGAATTTATCTGCCATCAACACCCCATCAGCCAGTCTTTCAGACAGCTTGTGTCCATTCCATCTCGGTTTCTGTTCGGGGAAATTCCTCTCTGACCCATCTAGGTGAGCGGAATTAGCCCAGGAAATCACCCTGACCCTGCATTCCTCGCAGTACCGAGCTGTTGTACGAGGTGAATCTGCCGCAGCCAGAAACAGGTCCAGCTCTCGCTGGAAGAAATTCAGCGAATCGGCGTCCACTGCCCGAGCCGGCAGATTGTTCCAGAGTTCCACTATTCTCTGGGAAAGGAACCACCTCCAGACATCTGATCAAGATCTGACCTTATACAACTTAAAATTGTCACCCCTGGTCCTCCCTCAAATACTTAATTGGAACAAATTGTGAACTGGAACAAAATCTACTCTTCATCATCTTATAAATATCGATCAGATCAACCCTCAGTCTAGGCTTCTGTAAAGTGTCGACACGCAACTCGTTCAGCCGATCTTGACAATTAAACTGCTTTATACTGGGAATTAGTCCAATGGTTTTCCTCTGCACACTTTCCAAAGCAGGTTGGCCTTTACCTCAAGAGGGCTGAAATACTAAAGAGGAGGAAGATATTCTCCAGTTTACAAAGTTCTTGTTGGACCACATCTGGAGTATTGTGTTCTGTTCTGGGCACGGCATGCAGGAAGGATATATTGGCCTTGGAGTTGTGCAGCGCAGATTTCCCAGATTAACACCGAGACCTACAGCGTTAAATTATGAGGACTGATTGTATAAAGCTGCCTTTGTTCACGTGAGTTTAAGAGATTGAGGGGTGGTAGGATTGTGGTGTTTAACATGTTAAATGGATTAATAGGGTACATGGAGATCAACTATTTCCTCTGGTTGTGGAATCAAAGACAAGGGTCATAACCTCAAAATTAGAGCCGGGCCATTTAGAAATTAAATTTGCAAGTAACTTTTCTCTCAAAGGGTTTAGAAATCCAGAACTCTCTATCCAAAAAGGCTTTGGATGCTGGTGGTCAATTGTAGCTTCCAAGACTGAGATCTACACGGTGTTGTTAGGTAAGGGAATCAAGTTATATGCAGGAAAAGAAGAAAAATGGAAGAGAACTGCAGATCTTCTCTGTTCTTAAGCCAGTTCCTTATCCATGCTGTCACTGACCCACCTGTTCCACGAGCCTCAATTTTATCAAATAGCCTTCTATGTGGTACTTTGTCAATCGCCTTCCATAAATCAATGTAGACAACATCAATTGCATTCCCTTCATCAATCCTCCCTGTCACTTCATCAAAAAATTCAATTAGATTACGCAAACTCGATCTGCCTTTTCCAAATCCGTGTTGGATCTCCTTAATTAGCTTAAACCTCTCCAATTGCCCGTTAATTTTAGACTTGATTATTGTTTCTAAAGCTTTACACACCACTGATTTTAAACTGACTGGCCTGTAGCTATTAGGCTTGTGCTTAGACATTTTCTTGAACAATGCTGTCACATTTGCCAATATCCAATCCTCTGGCACCTCCCCCGCATCCATGGAACATTGTAAACTTATGGCAAGCACTTCCGCTATCTCCTCTCCCAATTCCCTTAGCAACCTGGCATGCAGGCCATCTGGACCAGGCGACTTATCCACTCTAAAAATACCCAGCCTATCTAGTACATCCTGTTTATCAATGTTCACCCCTTTCATTGATTCTACCTTATCCACTTCTACTGATATTTTGTCAGCATCCACCTACTTAGTAAACACAGATACAAAGTAGTCATTGAGTATTCTAGCCTTGCCCTGCGCCTCTAAGCATATATCACCTTCTTTGTCCTTAATAGGCCCCACCCTGCCTCTTACTCCCCGCTTACTCTTTACATGCCGGTAGAAGAATTTTGGGTTTCGCTTTTATGTTAACCGCCATTCTACTCTCATATTTTCTCTTTGCCAATCTTATTTTCATCTTCATTTCCCCTCTCAACTTATTTATTTGGTCTGGTTCACCGTTGAAGAATTCACCTGACATTCATCATACACGCTCTTTTTTTGTTTCTTCAGCTTCTCTATCTCCCTCGTCATCCAAGGAGCCCTTGCTTTGGTTCCCTTACGCTTCCCTCCTGTTGGAATGTATCTAGCCTGTATTTGGAACATCTCCTCCTTAAAGATCACCCATTGTTCCGTTACAGTTTTCCTGTCATCCTTTGGTTCCATTTTAATTTGGCTGGATCCTTTCTCTTCCCATTTAAGTTAGCACTATTCCAGTTTAGAAGCTCCACTCTAGATTGTTCCTTGCTCCTCTCCATTGCTAATCTAAATCTTATGATACGATGATCACTCAGATGCAAGTGTTCTCTCACAGACACTTGGTCGACCTGGCACACCTCATTCTCCAGCACGAGATCCAGCAATGCCTCCTTCCTACTTGGGCCAAGAACATATTGGTTAAGGAAATTCTCCTGAACACATTTCAGAACTTCCTCCTCCTCCTTTCCCTTTACTCTGGCATTATTCCAACCGATATTTGGGTAATTAAAGTCCCCCAGTATCTCCATACTATAGAAACATAAACAGAGCTACATAGAAGATAGGAGCAGGAGTAGGCCATTCGGCCCCTCGAGCCGGCTCCGCCATTCAATGCGATCATGCTGCTCATCCAAATTCAGTACCCTGTCCCTGCTTTCTCCCCATATCCCTTGATCCCTTTAGCCTTAAGACATTTATCCAAATCCTTCTTGAATATATTTATTGAATTGGCCTCTACTGCCTTATGTGGTAGAGAATTCCACAGGTTCACCACTCTCTGGGTGAAGAAATTCCTCCGCATCTCTGTCCTATATGGTTTATCCCTTATCCTTAGACTGTGGCCCCTGGTTCCGGCATATCTCTGCGACTTCCCTGCAGATTTGCTCCTCTGCCTCCCTCTCACTATTTGGGGGCCTGTAGAATACCCCAATACCGTGATCAAACCTATTTTGCTCCTCAACTCTAACCAAATGGATTCTGTCCTCGTCCCCTCAAGAACATCTTCACTTTCAAAAATACAATATCTTACTTAATCAGCACTGTCACCCCATCTCCCATTTTTCCTTCCATATTCTTTCTGAACTCCTTGTACCCTTGAATATTAAATACCAAGTCCTTGCCATTTTTAAGCTGCGTTTCGGTTGTTGCCGCAACATCATATTGCCACATGACTAATTGTGCTTGTATTCACCAACCTTATTCACCACACTTTGTGCTTTTATGTGCGTGCATTCTAAACCAGTTTTTCATTTTTTCGTATTCTTGATTAGTCTGCTCCTATCTAATATTGTACTACTTCCTCCTCTAGTGCTACTTTCTTCTCTAGTACTATCCAACACACTCAATCTTTTATTCATCTTATTCCTCTTTTGTACTCCTATATTCTGGTGCCCATCCCCTTGCCAAGCTAGACTAAACACTCCCCAACAGCACTAGCAAACCTCCCCACGTGAATATTGGATCTGGCTCTCGAGGTGTAACCCGTTCAGCTTGTACAGCTCCAACCATCCCCAGAAATGGTCCCAATGCCTCAGGAATCAAAAGACCTCCCTCCTGCGCCATCTCCCCAGCCACGCATATAGGACAAGAACTGGTAAAACTTCGTGGCCAATGTCTTCACTCAAATGCTTCTTTGCTGTCACAGTGAAATAACACAACATTTTCAGTACAGTTGACTATTCTAGAGTGTATTATATCAGGATGCTGAGACAGACGACAATGTTGAGCTATTAATTCTGCAATATCTTATAAGTCGTAGATTCAAAACTAGTTGTGTAATAAGAATCTAATATTGTTGACTTGAACTAGTCAGCAATGCTCGGACGGCAGTTGGATGCCTGTGTCCATTTGGAAAGCTGTCTGAAAGAACATGCAGTCTGGCAGAGCTGGACGTCCAGCAGATTGACTTTTCTGCTGGGCAGACGATGAGCCTCCTTCTTGAAAATGGTTCGTCAGTCCAGCTCAGAGGGGATTAAGCATCATGAAACTAGGATGGGGCTGGGGCCACTTGTGTGACAGGAAGTGTAGGGGGCAGTTTCCCATCCTTGAAAAACATTAATGATTCAGTTGCAAAATCTGTTTGCACCACTCGCCACTCGGCCCAAGGATGAGCCGAGCCAATCACGTGGAGTTAACGCGATTCTGCCAGTCAGTTAATTCAGTGGTATTTCAAGAACAATTAGAAATCAGATAATAATAACCGCATCACATAATGGATACGGTGTTTAACTTTGATGTGTATTATAATGTTATCAGAAAATTGTAGTTTCCAGTCTGTCGCGGTTGGTTTGCACACTGGGTTCCAACCTGGAGCGGACCTGTTTTACACCTGACCATTTCTAACAATCACTGACGTTATGTTACGGAAATATCTAAATTCATTTTGTTCACAGAAGCTGACTGTACATTTTCAACGTTGTTGACCCGGGTGTAACGGGCAGGACTTGTGGTGAAGAGGACTTTCGTGCACATTGTTTCTGTTTGGATGTCATATTTTTTTAAAGACCGTCATTTCACTCCAGCCGAACGAACTGATGGAAGAAGGAAGAAAGTTCTCTCTCTGATTCGCGATCTCTGTTTCACCTTCATTCGAGAAGGTGAAGAATTCCAATGGTCCGTGTTAATTTAAACAAGATATGAACAATGAAGAGGCCAAGACCAGTGGTTTGAACGAGATTAGAATTTAAAACCTAATTTTATGTAAGATTCAGTCAAATGCTGGGGAGGTTTATCAGCATCAAACATTCAACACAATAAATAAGCACAATGGATTAGCATTCCATCGTCTTAACCTCTCGTCTCCCGTCTACGACAACTCAGACATTCCATTTCCTGCTTTTTGAATCCAATCAGAAATACTCCGCAAGAAAGTCCCCTTTACCGCTTGTCCTGCCCGTGCACCCAGATCGACAATGCTGAAAATGTGGAATCAGCTTCTGCAAGCAAAGGGCATTCCATTAATTCAGGAAGGCAGTAATGCGCCTGATCGAAAGAAGAGGTGCGCAGCTCTTTTAATCAGAGCAGGCAGGGTGTTCACGCCGGTTTGATTCCCGGTCAGTGCAGAACCCTGTACGGTTTGAATTCGGCACCCATAAGACCAATTGACAAGCAAGCTTCTCACATCGTTTCAGCGCTAGAGGAAGCAGGACTGACTAATATTCAGGGAAGAGGGTGTTTCAAGAATATTGACGCTGAATGTAAGTTTATCCCAATTCAGGCGAGCTCATGGGTGCAGAAAGCAAAATGTAAAGGTCCTGCATTGACCGGAATCGAACACGGATGCGATAACTCCATTGAGACACCAAGCTGAATATACCTGGGAGCCTTTAACTTTTCTCAGTTGGTTGGTTTTCAGTTGCTTAAGTGAAGCTCTGTGATTTCGAAATATATGGGCAAAATGACACGAAATCTCATGTTTTTAATGGAAAGTATTTATGTTTTCTGAAATGTCGATGAACTGTAAGAAGCTGAGTTTTGACTAAAAGCGAGCGGGGCTGTGCCGGGATTTGAACACGGGGCGTCTCGCAGCTATGAAACACCAAAGCAAGAATGCGAGCAAACCCGTTTCAAAGAGACATCGAATGATCCGCTACTGACGTCGATCCCAATTACGATTAGCAATGACTTCAAGAAAATTTCTTGTGCAAACCGGTTGTTTTGCTTCCAAGAGCCAGCCCTGCTTTCTAAATGCTTGTCTGTCGAGCGGTCCCGCAGTTCTAAATGTATCGACTGGTTTCAAAGCATCAATTCAGGTTGCTGCGAATGGGACATGTGCCGCCAGGAACAGCGGTGGTAGCAGAGCAAACTTAACAGTGTAAGTAGGTGAAAGTGAATGTTAGATTAAGGTAATGCCGCAGAAAAGTGACAAAGAAGCGGAAGGAGGAAAGTAAAGGAGGGCTATAGATTGTGGACGGAAGAAAAAGCTGGGAGAAGAGGCGGGTTTGAATTATGGAGCATCAAGCTCAGGCATGTGAGAGCGCACGGTTTGAAGGAGTAGATAAGTTTTCACCATCAATAAAAAAAACGCTGTTGGATTTGGAGAAGATTGATTTTTTGCTGTGTTCTATCAGCAGGTGCTGCAGAGAACAGAAGATATAAAGCGAGCTGTACCGTGATTTGGATTCGATCTAAGGTTGCTGCAGCCGCAACGCAGAGTACTGACCACTAATCGATCCTGTTGTCACACATCAGCTGCGCCAGCTCTGCCCTAACCACAGCCAAGTCACGCACGGCACTGCTTAGAAAAGATCGATTTTTGGTGAAGATGCCAAAATCAGCACCGCCGGAAATTTTGACACCGGTGGAATTCGACCCACGACCCGCAGCAAATGGAGCTTAAATCCATAATGGGAACTATTGCAGCCGCAGTTACATTTAAAAGGACTGTATCCCTTTCACACGAGAAGAAACTCACCCCTGGAGATTCATTCAAAGAAAAAAAGCCCTGCTGAGAGTCGAAGCCAGGATCTCCTGCTTACCAAAGAGGCGCTTTAACCGGCTAAGTCACGAAGCTAAATCATACCGCAGCTATGCCGCCTCCTCTCACTGATATCTATCAGCTACCTGTCACTGTCTGTTAGAGGCTGAGGCCGTTTTTTATTGATTCAACTCTCCTGTCTATTCCGCCATGTGTCCCGATGCTGTCTGTATTTCACTGTGTTTATCTCAGTTTCAATCTGTGGGTTGATTCTGAATGAATACCTGTGTTTGTGTCTTACATGAAATAAAGGAGGGGCGTCAGACAATGCTTCCTCTGAAACTGCGGAAACTAATGAGCCAACATTTATAACAAGATTTTGATTATTGTGATGCAACAATTACAATAATCGAACTTGAATGATTTCGGTTCAATTCTGTGCAAAAACACCTGTGATCCCAACGGAGGAAGGGGAGAGAGAGGCAAGAGAGACACAGGAAAGATCACCTTGGAAATTACTGGCCCCGAATCTACTTTAAATCCCCCACTGTATTTAAACACTTTTACACAGAAACATTGAATATAGGAGCAGGAGTAGGCCATTCGGCCCTGCTCCGCCATTCAACGAGATCATGGCTGATCATCCAAACCCTAGCACCCAGTCCCTGCACCGACAGCCATCCCACCCTATCCCCACGTATTTAATCCCCCCTAACACTAAGAGCCAATTTTTATCATGGCCAATCAACCAAACCCCCACATCTTTGGACTGTGGGAGAAAACCGGAGCACCTGGAGAAAACCCACGCAAACACAGGGAGAATGTGTAAACTCCACACAGACAGTCCCCCGAGGCCGGATTTAAACCCGGGTCCCTGGCGCTGTGAGGCAACAGCGCTAACCACAATGCCACCGTGCCATCAATGTCATATTCACACATTAATGCATTTGAGCATTATAGAATATCTATCGCTGTCTCTGGTCTGAAATAACGGCTTTATATATTTGATCCCACCCGCTGTATTCAGTCTCTATCCTGAATATTTATCTCCAACCTAGAATGTCTTTATAATCTGGAGACAAGGTTTCTGCAGCCGGCGGGCAGGGAGCAGAGGCTGAGGCTGATCTGTGTCTTGTGGGAGCAGAACACAATGTTCCTGCTGTTTATTGTCATTATCCTGCAGAATATTCCATACTGTTCTCAACATCTTACATTACCGTTAAATATCGGAAGTTTTGTTTTATTGTAATGATCACTGCGATTCTTCTGGACTTGCTGAATTTGCAGCAAATTAAATATCACAAAACCGTCATCACCAATAATAAACAGGGTCAGCGATTTGATAATTTAACTTCTGGGTTGTTTGCACAGCTGCGGTAGCCCAGTGGTTAAGGCGTTTGTACTTGAAATCCATTAGGATTTCCCCGCGCATGTTCGAACCCTACTCGCAGCAGATTCTTTCATTATTGTAATTAATTACTTCAAATAGTTTATTTTCTTCAATCTGCTCCCTCTGGAAGGATTCAGGAATTTTTAATGCCGGTTTTAAGGAAACTAAAGGATTGCCGAGAGACCTGGATCACTTATTTACTTCAAGAAGTTTTGCTGACCGAATTCCAAAAGTGTTCTGCAGATTGTCTGGAAGCTGCAGAAAAGGAGGCCTCGACAGTCTCTGAGGAACCTTTGCATACACTCGGTGCTGTCCGGTAGCATCAGTCTGTGTAACCATGGGAGAGAGAGAATGGAAAGTCACTGGAAGGCTTGTTTCTGTCAGCAGCAATGGTACAAGAGCAGCCATTCTAAAGTGAAAAGCAGAACACATTCCAGGAGACAGTCCAGGAGACAGACAAACGGAGTGGAGATCTGGAAGACTGACCAGAAAAACACCAAGGAGACACCAACACATAATTCCTCTCTCCCTCTCCCAAAGCAGAAGAATTGACCATTCTGAGATTTGAGTTGCACCACTGAGTTAAAGGTTATACAAATCTCTCTCTGTAAAACTTGTATTATTAGGTTAATAAAACGATTTGTTTAAAAAGTTTAAAGCTTTGGTTGATCTGAGCTCTGATTACCCTAAAGAGTGAAGAGAGTTAGAACTAAAACCCTACAGATCCTTCCGTCCAAAGTCACATTTACCTCCCAAGCATGCTACACTTAGCTCATGGCAAAGCTTAAATTATTAATATAAAGGCGGAATGGAAAGTCTTTTCGGGCTATGGGGGAGAGCAGCTGAGTGGTGCGCAGTCTGTTAACTCACTGGGCGGAATTGTTCTTCTCTGCTCGGAATCCAGCTTAAAACTGACCATTAAAACCGATGGTCATTCGGACTAATCCATTGTGCTCTGGACTCGTGCGGTTGAATCTCATCCTCATCATTGCTGGCCACACTGGGCTTTTCAGTCTGTGCCTCTCCGCTGTTCATGCGAATACTAAAATAAACACGGACTCATTGCATAAACGTAGAACAAAGATAGCAAAACACAGATACACCATTTCCTCACTATTCTTTCCTCTGAGATTGAAACCCAATGAAAGACTAGTGGGAAAACAAATGATTAGAAAGCAGAAACATAATTTTAACTTTTAGGAAAAAATGTAATTTTAAAAGATTTTATCAACATTAATGTCCAGGTTATCTGTTTACTTGTCTTTCGTTGAGAGATAAATAATGGGCAGTGCACTGGGGAGAAATCCTCGTTCTTTTCGAAATAGTGCCATGGTATCTGAGGCTTCGGTTTTACGTCTTTTCAGAAAGACGGTACCGTCGAAAGTGCTGCAGACCCTCAGTACTGCACTGTAGTGTCAGCCTGGATTAGGTGCTCAAGTCTCTGGAGTGGGGCTTGAGTTTGCTGCCGCTGAGCCACGGCTGACACATAAACTCAGTTCAATCGGCTCGAGTGAAATGGCGAAGACAAAATAATGACAGTGGACTAAAACTTCAACTTGGGGCCCAAGAATAAACCGCATTGTTGTATAACTGTTTAAAAGGGATGTGCTGTCAGTCCCGGATCATTCTGTGTCTGTTTAAAAGGGATGTCCTGTCAGTCCTTGATCATTTTGTCTCTGTTTAAACAGGATGTGCTGTCAGGCCCGGATCATTCTGTATCTGTTTAAAAGGGATGTGCTGTCAGGCCAGGATCACTCAGTGTCTGTTTAAAAGGGATGTGCCGTCAGTCCCGGATCATTCTGTTTCTGTTTAAAAGTGATGTGCTGTCATTCCTAGATCATTGTTTATCTGTTAAAGGAGGTTGTATGATGCATATCAGGCGAATTCTTCAAGGCAGAATCAGACCAAATATAATAAGTTGAGAGGGGATGTGAAGATACAAATAAGATTGGCAAAGAGACTATGAGAGTAGAATGGCGTGAAACATAAAATGGAACCCAAAAATCTACTACTGGCATGTAAACAGTAAGCGGGTAGTAAGAGGCGGGGTGCGGCCTATTAGAGACAAAGAAGGCTTGCCATAATTTTCCTATCTTCCTTAGCTGCGGGGGAGGTGCCTGAGGATTTGAAAGTGGCAAATGTGACACCATTTTTCAAGAAAGGATGTAAGGATGATCCAATAACTACAGGCCGGTCAGTTTAACATCAGTGGTGGGTAAAGTTTTAGAAACAATAATCAAGGACAAATTAACGGGCACTTGGAGAAGTTTAAGCTAATTAAGTAGCACCAACACGGATGTGTGGAATGCAGAACGTGCTTGGCTAATCTTATTGAATTTTTTGATGAAGTAACAGAGAGGATTGATGAAGTGAATGCAATTGATGTTGGCTACATGGATTTTCGGAAGGGGTTTGACAAAGTACCACATAAAAGGCTAGTTAACAAAATTGAGGCTCATGGAACAGGTGAGTCAGTGGCAGCTTGGATAATGATTTGGCTTAAAGACAGAAAACAGCGAATTGTGGTAAATGGCTGTACTTCAGATTGGAGGATGGTAGACAGTGGTTTTCCCCAAGGGTCAGTGCTGGGGCCACTGCCTTTTTGATACATATAAATGACCTGTATATTGGAATACGGAGTAGAGTTTCTAAATTCGCCGATGACACCAAACCTGGGGATGTGGCACACAGTGATGATGATGCCAATCGACTGCAACAGGACATAAAAAGTCTAGCAGAACGGACAGACAAGTTGCAGATGGGATTTAATACAGAGAATTGTGAGGTGATGCATTTTGGCAGAACGAACAGGGAGAGGGAATATACACTTAAAGGCACCGTTTCAAATAGTGCGCAGGGACAGAGAGACCTGGGAGTTGATGTACATAGGTCCCTAGATGTGGCAGGACATATTGAGAGAGTGGTTAACAAAGCATTTGTGATCTTGGGCTTCATATATAGAGGTATTGAGTACAAAAGTAGAGAAGATTTGCTGAGACTTTATAGAGTGCTGGTTAGGCCACAACTAGAGTATTGCGTCTCATCTGGTCACCACACTTTAGGAAGGATGTGAAGGCCCTTGAGAGGGTGCAGAGGAGATTAACCAGATTGGTTCCGGGGATGGGGGATCTTAGCTACAAGGACATGTTGGAGAAGCTGGATTTGTTTTCATTAGAGTAAAGGAGGTTGAGGAGTGATTTGATAGAAGTGTACAAGATAAAAACGGGTTTCGATAGGCGAGACAGGGAACTGCTTTTCCCACTAGTTGATGGTACAAGGACTAGGGGATTTAAGATTATAGGCAAGAGATACAGAGGAGTGTGAAGAAACAGAATTACACACTGGTGATGACCTGCAATTCCCTGCCGTTGGAAGTGGTGGAATCAGAGACACTGAATGTTTTCAAGGGGAGACTGGATAGGCATTTGAGGGAAAAAAACTTGCAGAAATACGGCGATAGTGCGAGGGAATGGCACTGACTTGATTGCACGACAGAGAACCGACACTGGCTCGATGGGCTGAATTACCTCCGTCTGTGCGATTATGACCCTATGATTAAATCGGGTGAGTGCACAGTCACGGATCATCAATTGTATAAGTCTTTTTAACAGGAGTGCGAATTTAGCTGTGATGATCCCGTTGTTAAGGTTGGCGGGGTTCAGGCCGGGACTTGAACCCGGGATTTCTCGCATTTATTTAAGCATCGAAATTCCCTGAACGAGAATCAGACGTCAAGACCAACGAACCGCCGATTTTGGGCTCGAAGTTGCGTTAGGTTTCCCTGCGCTGTTGCAAATCCAGTTTGCAGAGGACCTGTTCATTTTTATGAAATATGTTTATATTTTCCTAAATCCACTGCTTTATATGAGCCGTTTCCCTGAAACTGCTCACAATTCTCCCCATCACAAGAAGATCCGGACAGAAGTGGTCACGTGGTCAAATGGATAAGGGGTTTGACTTCGGTGCGAATCATTCAGTTAGCAGATGATTGCAGATTCGAGTCCTGCCGTGGTCGTTTAAATAACTGGGCGAAACCTGTTCTGAATCTGCCTTCAAACCGACCATTTCTGACAGCCCCTCACCTGAAGATAACGGAAGGCCATTTACTTACATGGGCTGATTGTACATTTTCAACATTGTAGGTCTGTGTGCACGTGCAGGACAAGCGGTTAAGGGGAACTTTCTTTCAGAGTATTTCTGCTTAGATGCAAATAGCATGAAACAGAAACATAGAAGATAGCAGCAGGAGTAGGCCATTCGGCCGCTTCGAGCCTGTTCTGCCATTTAATGAGATCATTGCTGATCATCCAAATTCAGTACCCTCTCCTTGTTTTTTCTCCCCATATCCCTTGGAATGGTTAAGCGCAGTTTCATCCATTGTGCTTTGCACACTTGGCTTCAGAACCCCGTCCTCGTCGTTATTCCATTACACGATTGATGCTGATAAACCTTCCGAGCATTTCACTGAATTTTGCGTAAAATAGGCTTTGTAATCGCAATCTCGTCAAAATCACACTGGTGATTCAGGTCTGTGCACTCTTCATATCTTGTTGAAATTAAAACAGACCACTGGAGTTCTTGAATGAAGGCAGGGCGGGAATCAGAGATGGAGAATCATCCCTACCTGTCTTCCTTCCTCTGCGATTGCCAGCAAATGAAAGACTAGCGGGAACAAAGCCAAATGATTAGGGAGCAGAAAAACAACTTCATCATTTAGGAGGAAATGTAATTTCAAAAATATTTATCAAACTTAATGAGGAGATTTTCTGTTTTAGTGTCTTTAGTTGAGAGATAAATAATGGGCAGGACAATGGGGTGAAATCCTCATTCTTTTTGGCATACTCTCATGGGATCTGAGGCCTCGGTTGAAGGTCTATACTGGAAAGATGGCACCACCGACAGTGCAGCTCTCCATCAGTACTGCACTGGAGTGTCAGCCTGGATTATGTGCTCAGGTCTCTGTTCATTCGGCTGGAGTGAAATGACGGAGATAAAGGGAAAAATTATATGGAGTCAAACTTCAACTTGGCGCCCTAGAAAAATTGCGTATCGTAATCGGCCGCCCTTTATAAAAACCGCCCCAGTTATGTTTCCATCGATTTCATAAGTATTCATAATGGGCGGGGTCGTGGTCAGTCAAGGATCACTCTGTGTCTGTTTAAATCGGATGTGCTCACAATCCCGGATCATTTAGTGCCTTAGTCTATTTTAAAGAAAAGTAATTCCAGTTGTGATGACCGAGTTGGTGAGTTTTATCTAAATGCCGTGGGGTTCGTCTGGAATTTGAGCCCAGAAGCTCTCGCATTTTAATTTGTGAAATGTCCTACGCGAGAATCATGCCCCAAGACCAAGGAGCTGACGATTTTTGTCCGAAGTTACATTAGGTTTCTCTGCTCTCGTGCGACCCCAATTCGCAGAGGTCGTGTTCATTAATTTGAAATATGTTTATCTTTTCCTAAATCCACTTCTTTATATGAGCAGTTTTCCTGAATCTGCTCACTATTCTCCCCATAACAAGAGGGTCGGCGATAGCCTAATTGTGGATATGGTGTTTGGGCGATTGTCTGTACGTAACTTCCGTCCTTGTAATTCTCAACATCATGTTCAGGTGAATCGTTGTTTGTGTTCAACGTGATATCGGAAACCTGTACAGATAACTCGTGAGATTACACATCTTCTCGCTTGTGCCAAAGACTTAGCCACTGCTTTGAAATCGAATTTATTTCCTGCACATTACTCTTTGCCTGATAGTTGCTGGTTTAACAGTTAAAACTGGCCCCACCCTCCCTCCTGTCAATAAGTAACACTGAAGGGCTCCTTTAAAACTTCCGTCCGTTATTGGAACAGAGTGGGCCTGAGGAACATAAGAGCCCACGCGGAACAGCTAATAAGTGTATAGTTAGCGGAAAAAACAATTGTACCTTCTGCTCCGGTCGAAATAGCGCACAGCAAAAGCATTGGCTGCTCTAGGTGAGGCTCGAACTCACAACCTCGGCATTTCTCCGAGCCTGTACTGAACTACATATGTATCGCGGGCTAACCGATTGTGCCACTAGAGCTGCGTTTGTTTGGTGCTCGTTATCCGTGCTCATTTACTTGCACATTTCAGGTTGTCTAATCGTGCGGGGGTGCAATGTTGTTTAATTGAGGCGCATTGGTTGGGTTTATATGAAAGAGTGAAGCAAGAGTTACTCTCATGTGTTCGCGAGCTGGTGAATTTACCAAAGGCTGCACCAGATTCTGGTGTCATAAGTACTGAACATTTTTACCCAACTCCTAAAATACAGTCTGCAAAATGAAAACCGATGAAAATTCATCACATGCAAAACAAAGAAACGTTTTAAAGATTTGCCCATGATTCGTTAACCATGTGAGTTACCGGTTGATTAATGACGATTACAGCAAACTTCTCACACAGTCTAATGAGATGTATGTAATAGAATAAACAGTTTTCTTAAAGTTAACGCCTCGACGTGGAATGGAATCCGTATCGCAGGGTAAGAGTATTTGTAGATTATAATTGCTGTTCTGAGCTGTTTCTCTAATTATTTAATGAGCAGCAGTTTCCAAAGTGTAGCGGTTATCACTTCCGTCTAAAGTACAACAGGTCCCTGGTTCAATCATGTTTTGCAGGTAGAGATTAATAAAATACATTAACAGCCACGCGGTATTCTCCTTTTATCTATACAGTTCTGTACACACTCAAAATCTACAGAGACACCGACTGTGTGAGAGATCATTACAGAATCCTGCAGCGCTGCCTCAGTCAATAGCAACAGTTCGGAGCCGCATTTCAGATGTGGCAACAAACCCATGAGTTGGTGTGCTGGTCCCCAGCTCCCGGAGTGAGTGTGGTCACGACAGCAGTGAAGTTCAGGCCGTCTGACCGGTCCCGCTCTCACCAAGCGCCCGCTGCCGGTGGAAAGCAGCAATTGCAGCCTCAGAGAGCATGAACTGCCCATCGCTGCGAAACAAGAAATCACTGAAGCAGAGGAGCGCAGAGATTTGCATCTGCAGCGTGTAGGTGAGGATGTCGAGTTTGATATCGATCGACTCATTGTTTTAAAACCGCTGAAATTGAATCTCTCTCTGGCAGATGTTGCAGGCTTACGTATGAAAAGTGCCCTCGAGGTGCAATCGACAAATTTGGAGAGGCCGTGTAGTGGGACAAGTTAAAGGATCAGCACAGTTAATGCCGAGAACAAATTAAACAGTAGCTCAGGTTGATGAACCTTGCACTGGTGAAAATCCTGGACAGAGATTTAGAGGAAGCGACAGTGGGAAGAGCTATACTGCGATTCTAACACTTCTCCAAGCACATTCCATCGACAGTAAAAAGAGGGCTTGGAACCGGAATGGAACTGCGGGCACACATCTCAGTCAAAATGCAATGGACAACACCTGACAAATCCATTTGATTTAACGTTTGATAACCAGTTCATTGGGCCTGTATTCTAGACAGAGTGACTCATTAGTCTAGGATTATGAATCTCGCTTTGTGGATTGTAGATTGAAATTTACGAAAGGTGAGCCTCTTTTTTAACGTCGACTTCTAATATTGGACTTGCGCTCAAAACTTGTTCTAATCTGCCTAAGAAATGATTGATCAGGACCCAAATCATTCTCCATCAATCTCCAGCGGCTTAGGAGGAAGGTCACTGCAAACTGTCATGTAAATATCATGGCTTTAAAGAGAAACAATTAAAGTATTTTTTTATCAAACAATCACCGCTGATGGTTGTAAGTATATTTGTGTGTGTCCATATTAGATACAAATGTATTTGTGAGTTGCTGTTGTGTTAGATGTAAATGCATTTGCACTTCTGTTCATTACAAATATGTTTAGCTGTATCTGCATTATTTATTATTGTATTGAGTGGGGGAATCTGTGACAGTTATAGATGTATTTCTGAGCGCTTCCAATGTCCAGTCCGGCCCCATTCTGCCTTCTCATTGCCCCCACGTGGGACACGGCAGACCATCTGTTACATTCGGATTCAACTTTTGCTTTTATTGATACTTAGAGAATGTGAGGTTTAAAAAGTAATAACTCTGCATCCATCAGCCTCTCTGATACTCTTGAGCGTCCCTTATTCTGTCTGATAGGGCCTGAGCCTCCCTTACCCGCTCCAGAACCTATTGAGCATCCCTTACCCTGTTTGGTACATCCGGAGGTTCCTTTACCCTGTCTGGTAAATCGGGAGCGTCCCTCACCCTATCTGAAACATCCGGAGCGGCCCTTACACTGTCTGGTACATCGGGAGCGTACATTACCCAGTCTGGTACACCCGGAGCGTCTCTTATCCTATCCGATGCATCCGGAGCGTCCCTTACCCTGTCTGATACACCCGGAGCGTCCTTTACCCTGTGAGATATATCCCGAGCGTCCCTTACCCTGTTTGGTACATCTAGACCGTGCCTCAACCTGTCTGGTATATCCCGAGTGTCCCTTACCCTGCCTGGTAAAACAGGAGCGTCCCTTACCATGTATGGCAAATTCGGAGCGTCCCTGAAACTGTCTGGTACATCCGGAGCGTCCCTTACACTGTCTGGTAAATCCGGAACGTCTCTTAAACAGTTTGGTATATCCGGAGCGTCCCTTCCCCTGTCTATTATATCCGGCGCGTCCCTTACTCTCCTTGATAAATCCTGAGCCTCCATTTTACTTTTTGATAACCGGTTTGCCAAAATTGCACATTTCACCCTTCATCCGCAGCTATGTAGGGCTTCCCGTCGCTCACGCTCATCAACTGTTTAGGGTAAAGCGGCAACTACCAGGTGAACAATCCCAGTTCTCCAGTTAGCCTCCCCAGTGCACTTCATTTCCCAAGGAATGTTCTTGTACAATCGGGCTGCTTTGGTGCCAAAGGCCGGCCCTGCTGTCGCAGAGCTTGTCTGTCGAGAGGTCCCGGGGGTCTAAATGTATCGACTGGTTTCCAAGCACAACTCAGATTGGGGCGAATGGGACATGTGCCCCAGGAACAGCGGTGGGAGCAGAGCACATTTAGCGGTTTAAGTAGGCGAAAGTGAATGTTAGCAGGAAAGTTACAATGAAATTGGAGGAGGAAAGTAAAGGAGGGCCATTGATTGTGGAAGTAAGAGAAATCTGTGCCATGACTCGCATTCGGACCGCGGTTGCTGCGGCCACAGCGCAGAGTACTAACCGCGATACGATAACGGGGCCACACATCAACTACTGGAGCTCTGCTCTGACCACCACAAAGTAACACACGGCACTGCTTAGAAAAGATGGATTTTTGGTGAAGAGTCCAAAATCAGCACCGCCAGAAATTAGGTAGTGGTGAAATTCGACCCAGGCCCTTCAGCGATTGGAGCCTTGATCCAGAATGGGAACTAGTGCAGCCGCAGTTATATTTAAAAGAATTTTAGCCTTTTCACACGGGAAGAAGCTCACCCCTAGAGATTAATTACAAAAAGGCCCCGCTGGGATCCAAAACCAGAATCTTCTCTTTTCTAGACAGATGTTTTGACCAGCTAAGCCACTGGGCCAAATCCCAAAACAATTCCTTGCCTCCACTCATTGATATCTATCAGCTACCGGTCACTGTCTTCTGGACTCTCAGGCCGTTGTTTATTTCTCCAGCTCTCTTGTCCATTCCGCCATGTGTTCCATTGCTGTCTGTAACTCCCGCTTAATTTATCTCAGTGTCAAACTGTGAGGTGATTCTGAATGATTACCCTATGATTGTGTCTTATATGAAATATAGGAGGGGATCAGACAATTCTTCCTCTGACACTGGGGAACTAATGAGCCGACATTTATAACAAGATATTGTTTATTGTGATGCAGCAAATACAATATTCCATCTTGAAAGATTCAGGTTCAATTCTGTGCAAAAGAAAATTTGACCCCAACGTGTTTGCAATTGGCCGCCTTTAAATTTGACGTCACAAACGCCACCATTGCACCTCAAGGTGATTAATATCTAAGAAACAGAGAAGTCATGCAGTGAAAGTGTATTTTTAGAAAGGGTTGTGAGACTGCGAAATGCACTGGCCCAGCAGGGCAGCAGGTTTAAAACAAGGTTTAAAAACCGGCTGCGTGTGTGAGGAAGGGGAGAGGGAAGCAAGACCACCACAGAAGATCTCAACAGAAAATGCTGGAAAAACTCAGCAGGCCAGACAACATCCGTGGAGAGAGAATTACAGTCAACGTTTCAGGTCGAAACACTTTGCCAAGACTGAAAAAGTAGAGGAAATGAAAGATTAAAATGCCAGGCTGGGAGAGAACAAAAGAGAAGTGAAGAGACATTAGGAGATATTCAAAACCAGACGAGATGATGATAGGAGTAGTGGAGAAAAAAGATGGCTCTAGATTAGGTGTGCAATGCGCTGGCAGAATGGCAGACAACTGGCATGTGGGAGAGAAAAAAAGGGCGGAGGGCAAAAATAAAGGTGTGGATAACAAATATAAGTAAAAATGTAATTGGGGCCGAGGTTATAATCTGAAACTTTTGAACTCTATGTTGAGTCTGGAAGGCTGTAAAGTGCCTAATCGGAAGATGAGGTGCTATTCCTCGATCTTATGCTGAGCTTCCGTGGAACAATGCAAGAGGCCGAGGACGGTGAGGGCTGAGTGGGAATGGAGCGGTGAATTACAATGACAGGCGACCGGAAGTTCGGGGTCATCCTTATGGACTGAACAGAGGTGTTCCGCACAGCAGTCACACAATCTGCATCTGGTCTCCCCAATGTAGAGGAGGCCATATCATGAGCAGCAAATACAGTATACTAGATTGCAAGAAGTACAAGGAGATCGCTGTTTCACCTGGAAGGGGTGTTTGGGGCCCTGGACAGTGGGAAGGAGGGAGGTATAAGGGCAGGTATTGCATCTCCTGCACTTGCACGGGAAGCTGCCGGGTGAAGGGGAAGGGGTGTTGGGAGTGATGGAGGAGTGGACTAGGGTATCACGGAGGGAGCGGTCCCTAGGAATGCTGAAAGGGGAGGTGAGGGGAAGATGTGTTTGGTGGTGGGATCACGTTGGAGGTGGCAGAAGTGGTGGAGGATGATCCGTTGAATGTGGAGGCTGGTGGGGTGAAAGGTGAGGCCAAGGGGAACCCTATAATGGTTCCGGGAGTGAGGGGCAGGGGTGAGGGCAGAAGTGCAGGAGATAGAATGGGCACGGTCGAGGGCCGTGTCAACCACGGTAGAGGGGATTCCTCGGTTGCAGAAAAAGGAAGACATGTCGGAAGTACTGGTGTGGAAGGCGGCATCACCGGAGCAGATGCGGCGGAGATGGAGAAACTGGGAGAATGGAATAGAGTCCTTACAGGAGGCGGGGTGAGGAGGAAGTGTAGTCCAGGTAGCTGTGGGAGTCAGTGGGCTTGTAGTGAATTTTGGTCAATAACCTATCCCCAGAGATGGAGACCGAGAAGTCGAGGAAGGGAAGGGAAGATTCGGAGATGGACCATGTGAAGGTGAGGGAAGGGTGGAAATTGGAGGCAAAGTGAATGACAATGTCTAGTTCAGGGCGAGAGCAAGAAACGGCACCAATACTGTCATCAATGTACCGGAAAAAGAGGTGAGGGAGAGGACCCGAGTAAGACTGCAACAAAGAGTGTTCCACATCTCTCACGAAAAGGCAGGCATAGCTAGGACCCATGCGGGTACCCATAGCAACACCTTTGATTTGGAGGAAATGAGTGGAGTCAAAAGAGAAGTAGTTATCATACAGGGAAGATCGCCTTGGAATCCACTGGCACCGAATCTGATTTAAATCCCCCACTGTATTTAAACACATTTAATGTCATATTCACATTTTGAAGCATTTGAGCAATATTTGAGATTTAACATAGAAACATAGAAGATAGGAGCAGGAGTAGGCCATTCTGCCCCTCGAGCCTGCTCCACCATTGAATGCGATCATGGCTGATCATCCAAATTCAGTACCCGGTCCATGCTTTCTGCTCATACCCCTTGATGCTTTTTGCCTTAAGAAATATATCCAACTCCTTCTTGAATATATTTATTGAATTGGCCTCTACTGCCTTCTGTGGTAGATAATTCCACAGGTTCACCAATCTCTGGGTGAAGAAATTCCTCCTCATTTCTGTCCTAAATGGCTTACCCCTTATCCTTAGACTGTGACCCCTGGTTCTGGACATCCCGACCATCGGGAACATCTTTCCTGCATCTAGTCTGTCCAGTCCTGTCAGAATTTCATAAGTTTGAATGAGATCCCCTCTCATTCTTCTAAACTCCAGCGAGTATAAGCCTAATCGACTCAATCTCTCCTCATACGTCATTCCTGCCATCCCCGGTATCAGCCTGGTGAATCTTCACTGAACTCCTTCCATGGCAAGAACATCCTTCCTCAGAGAAGGCGACAAAAACTGCACACAATACTCAAGATGTAGTCTCACCAAGGCCCTGTACAACTGCAGCAAGACATCCTTGTTCCTGTACTCAAACCCTCTCGCTACGAAGGCACACATACAATTTGACTTCTTAACTGCCTGCTGCACCTGCATGCTTACCTTCAGCGACTGGTGCACGAGGACACCCAGGTCTCGTTGCACCTTCCCTTCTCCCAATCTATTGCCATTGAGATAATAATCTGCCTTCCTGTTTTTGCCACCAAAGTGGATAACCTCGCATTTATCCACTTTATATTGCATCTGCCATGCTTCTGCCCAATCACCCAACCTGTCCAAATCATCCTGGAGTTTCTCGGCATCCTCCTCACAGCACACATGCACGCCCAGCTTTGTGTCATCTGCAAATTTGGAGATATTATATCAAATTCCCTTGTCTAGATCAGTAATATATATTGTGAATAGCTGGGGTCCAAGGACTGATCCCTTCGGTACCCCACTAGACACTGCGTGCCACTCAGAAAAAGACCCGTTTATTCCAACTCTTTGCTTTCTGTCTGCCAACCAGTTCTCTATCCAAGTCAATACCTTGCCCCCAATCCCATGTGCCTTAACTTTACACGCTAATCTCTTATGTGGGACCTTATCGAAAGCCTTCTGAAAGTCCAAAATACACCACATCCACTGGTTTTGCCTGATCTACTTTAACAGTTACATCCTCAAAAAATTCCAGTAGATTAGTGAAGCACGATTTACATTTTGTAAATCCATGTTGACTTTGTCCGATCCTGCCACTCCTTTCCAAGTGCTCTGCTATTACATCTTTCATAATGGACTCTAGCCTTTTCCCCATTACCGATTTCAGGCTTACCGGTCTATAATTCCCCGTTTTCTCTCTACCACCTTTTTTGAATAGTGGGGTAACATTAGCTACCCTCCAATCCATGGGTACTGTTCCAGATTCCATCAAATGTTGGAAGATGATCAGCAATGCATGTAATATTTCTAGGGCCACTTCCTTAAGTACCCTAGGATGTAGATTATCAGGCCCTGGGGAATTATCGGCCTTCAATCCCATCAATTTCCCTAACACCATTTCCCTACAAGCACTGCTTTCTTTCAGTTCCTCCCTTTCGTCAGACCCTCTGTTCCCCGACATCTCTGGGATGTTATTGTGTCCTCCTTTGTGAAGACAGAACGAAAATATGTATTTAATTGGTCAGCCATTTCTTTGTTCCCCATTATAAATTCCGCTGATTCTGACTGCAAGGGACCTACGCTTGACCTCACCAATATTTTTCTCTTCACATATCTATAAAAGCTTCTACAGTCAGTTTTTATGTTCCCTGAAAGCTAACTCTCATATTCTATTTTCCCCTTCTTAATTAATCCCTTTGTCCCCCTTTGTTGAATCCTAAACTGCTCCCAATCCTCAGGTTTAATGCTTTTTCTGGCCAATTTATATGTCCTCTCCTTGGATCTTATGCTATCCCTAACTTCCCTTGTTAGCACCGGTTGAGTCACCTTTCTGTATTATTTTAATGCCAAACTGGGATGAACAAATTATGTAGTTCATCTATGAATGTTTGCCATTGCATATCCACCGTCAACATTTGCGTGACATTCCCCAATCAATCCTACCCAACTCACGCCTCAGACTATCATATTATGATCGCTCCGACCCAAGGGGCCTCGTACAACAAGATTGCTAATTAATCCTTTCTCGTTACATAATACCCAGTCTAAGATGGCCTGATCTCTGATTGGTTCCTCGACATATTGGTCCAGGAAACCATCCTGTAAACACTCCAGGAATTCCTCCTCCACATTATTGTTACTAATTTGGATAGCCCAATCTATATGTAGATTAAAGTCACCCATGATGACTACTGTGCACTTATTGCACGCTTCTCTAATTTCCCTTAACGCTGTCTCTGATCTACAATATCTGCTTTATGTATGTGAAATTATCATTGCAGAGATTAAGCATTCTGTACAGGATTAGCGGCTCCCTGCTTTAGAGTTGTGTTTCACGTTTTGGCACTTCACATCAATTAAAATGCAAGCGGTATCGGGTTCAAATCCTGGACGCGCCCCAATATTTTAATCGCATCACTTTCCTCGGCCAGGAGACATTCAACAAATCTTCAAATAATAACTGCCTGAAAATCATCATGTGTTCAGTACATCGCAAGAAAACGGCAATTTTATTATTTAAAGCAGGAATTCAGTCCCAGAAGTACCGAAACTGTGAGGTAAATAATTAAATCCATTTGTTTCCAGAAGCCTGCTCCACATTTTCCACATTGTCAATCTGGGAGGACGGGCAGGACATGCGTGCTGTAACGGGCCTTTATTAAAGGTTGTTTCTACCGTTTGGAAACAGAAATACTGAAATAAAAGGGATTTTTGGATGAGTCCTTTTGGATAATAATGTTAGTTCGAGGTTGGTGAGAGGTTAAAGTCTCAGGACTGTTAATCCAGTTGGAAGATACGTAGACTGAAAATGTTACAGTCCCCAAGTTAGACGATATTTTCTCTCCCTTTGGTAAAATTCTCCCAATTTCTCAACCTAATATTTCAACCAGCTCTAATGGAAAGAAGATGGAATCGAGAGCGCCTTCCTCCTTCCTCCCTTCCTTCCCTCCTTGCTTCATTCCCTTCCTCCTTGTTCGTGGTTTCCTGCCTCATTGGACAATGAGGCTGACTTTGATTTTAACTGTGTGATCAACATCTTATCAGTTCCAGTCCTAACCTCGTCTTTTTGCAGATTTATTCAAATCTATTTGATGGAAACTCTCCAAAATTTAAAAAAAACCACCCATTAATGCCTGTGAGTTATAACAGGCTTTTTCAAGGTGAAGGAAATATTAGAGGAACAGAACAACTCCTGCAGCAATCGAAATCTGCTGTTCGGGGCAATCCTCACCTCCTCGTGTTTCATTTTCACGTTGATGGGAAAATCTGAGTGCGAACTCCAATCTACATGGGCTTTACACTGGTTAACAGACATAAAACAAAGTGCAGGGATAAACGGGTCTTTTTGAGGATGGCAGGCATTGAACAGTCGGGTACCACAAGGATCGGTTCTTGGGCCCCACCTATTCACAATCTGTATCAATGGTTTGGATGAGGGGATTAAATGTAACATTTCCAAATTTGCTGGTGATACAAAGCTAGGTGGCAGGCTCGGTTGTGAAATGGAAGTGAGGAGGCTTCAAGGGGATCTCGACAGGCTCAGTGAGTGGGCTAGAACGTGGCAGATGGAAGATAATGTGGATAAATGTGAGGGTATCCACTTTGTTAGAAAAAACAGAAAGGCAGAGTACTTCCTAAATGGTGAACAATTGGGGAATGCAGATGATCAAAGGGACCTGGGTGTCCTTGTATATCAGTCACTGAAAGTGAATGTGGAGGTGCAGCAAGTCATTAGGAAGGCAATTGGTATGCGGGCCTTCATTACAAGTAGATTTGGGTACAGGAGTGAAGAAGTGTTACTCCAAATATATAGGGCATTGGTGAGGCCGCACCTGGAGTACTGTGTACAATTTTGATCTCCTTTCCTATGGAATGATATACTTGCCATAGAGGGGCTGCATCGAAGATTAACGAGATTGATTCCTCAGATGGCAGGACCATCCTATGAGAAGAGATTGAGTAAACTAGGCCTATATTCTCTTGAATTCAGAAAAATGAGAGGGGATCTCATTGAAGCATGCAATATTATTATAGGGTGGATGCTGGGAGAATGTATTCCAAGGCTGGGGAGTCTAGAACCAGGGGCCACAGTCTCAGGATAAAGGGTAGGCCATTTAGGAATGAGCTAAGAAGACATTTCTTCACACAGAGGGTGGTGAACTTTTGGAATTCTCTCTCCCAGAGGCCTGTGGAGGCTCTGTCATTTGGTATATTCAAAACAAAAGTCGATAGTTTTCTGACTAGTAAGGGCATCAAGGGATTTGCCGATAGGGCCGGTGAATGGAGCTGAGGCAGAAATCAGCCATGATCTCAATGAATGGCAGAGCAGGCTCGAAGGGCCGAATGGCCTACTCCTGTTCCTATTTCTTATCTTCTTATGTTCTTACACCGCTTGAAAGATTAACGGAAAAAGCAAATGATGAGGGAGCTGGAAGAAAGGGTTAACGTTATCCTTTGGAAATTAATTTAATTTCAAACTTTTACCGATCACAGACCAGTGCAGTTTTCTGATTCGCAACAAGACAGTACATTTTATTTCTGTTAATCTTTATCCCTGCTCCCGCTCTTAATAAAGAACACAGGGTCCCGCGCCATGGGCATTCAAAAACATTTCAATTATGGCCAACCTCCTGTAATCGCTGCATTCACCCACTAGCGCTCTTTCCATTTATCCTCTATTTATTTCAATCACACACTTCAAAAGAATTGTTAAGATTAAGACGGAACACTTCTGATCTAACTGAAACATAACAGCGGGCCAATAGCTCACATTTCAACCCTCGTTGGCAGCTAAGTAGTGCTGCCTGTCGCTCACGCACTGCAAAAGTGTTGGGAAATGCGCCAGCCAGCATCAAAACAAAATCCAGTTACCAAGATATCACAAGATTCTCCAAGGAAATTTCGTGAAAAATCCGGCCGCTGTCCTTCTAAAGTCCAGTCCTGCTTTCGTAGCGCTTATCTGTCAAGTGGTCACACAGATCTAAATGTATCGACTGGTTGTACATTGCTGCGAATGGGACATGTGCCCCCATGAACCGCGGTGGTAGCAGAGAGAAATTAACCACGTAAGCACATGAAAGTGAATGTTAGATTAAGGTAATACCGCAGGCAAGTGACAATGAAATGTAAGGAGGCAAGTAAAGAATGGCTACTGATTGTTGAAGAAGAAAATGCTGGGAGAAGAGTCGGGTTTGAATTATGGAGCATCAAGCTCAGGCATGTGAGAGCGCGGGTTTAAAAGGAGTGAATAGGTTTTCACCGCCAACAAAACATCATTTTTCATGTCGTAAAGATGGATTTTTCAGTCTGTTCCATTAGCAGGTGTTGCAGAGGACAGAAGATGCAAAGCGAGCTGTGACGTGATTTAATTTTGAACCGAGGTTACTGCGGCCACAATGCAGGGCACCAACCATGATGTGATCACAGCGCCACACGTCGGCCTCGCGTATTTTTTCTGACCACAGCATAGTTGTGCACGGCACGGATATTTTTGCTGTGTATGTTTGCAGCTGTTGATGTTTCTGTCCTGTTACTGTCATAGAAACATACAAAGAGGAGGCAGCCATTCAGACCCTCGAGCCTGCTCCGCTATTCAATTGGATCATGGCAGATCTGTATCTGAACTGGGAGATGGTGCTGGTGGGAGATCTCCTCTCTACACTTATTGGAGTCAGTTCATAAAAACATTCTCTATAAGAATGTTTATAATTCGACTAAAAACTTTAAACCGAGAAAATAAATCCAGACCCCCGGCAGACTGGAATGGGAATGGTCAGGAAAGTTCTTTAGGGTTAAAGGTCCCACAAGTAATCAATGTCCAGACTCACACATGAAACAATCACTTCGGGATGTGGCAGACGCTCCTGGGCCCTTGGAACTAGATCCCAGCACAAGCCCGTCCCTTCCGGGGAGAAGAACATTGGAGGGAGGAAGGAATGATCTGAGGATGTAAATTGTTCTGTGGTAAGAAGTTTGGATCTTTGTCGCTGGAAGCTCTGCACTAAAGGCAGAGAAGGTGACCTGAGACAGACCCGGTCCAGGAGTTCCACCTTCTCCATGTCTCTGAGCTCCGGGCAGCTCTGCACTAAAGGGAAAGTAAGGTGACCCCAGACAGACCCTGTGCAGGAGCTCCGCCTTCTCCCAGCCTCTGAGCTCCGGGCAGCTCTGCACTAAAGGGAAAGGTGACCCGAGACAGACACTGTGCAGGATCTCCACCTCCTCCCAGTCTCTGAACTCTGGGCAGCTCTGCAATAAACGGAAAGGAAGGTGACCCGAAACAGACCCGGTCCAGGATCTCCACCTCCTCCCAGTCTCTGAACTCTGGGCAGCTCTGCACTAAAGGGAAAGGAAGGTGACCCGAGGCCAACATGGTGCAGGAACACCGCTTCCGCCCAGTCTCTGAGCACCAGGCTCTGGTCAGGATCTGCTCCTGTGTCACATCAATTAAACCCCACACATAATACAAGTGATCCACAAAATATGCCTGGGATGTTATGGAGCAGGAAGTAATGAATAACTCAGAATCAACAGTCCTGTGTGGTACTGAGAGAGAGAGACAGAGAGAGAGAGGGTCAGACCGAACGAGAGAGACAAAGAGAGGGGATAGATAGAGATGGAGAGACAGAGAGAGTTATAGAGAGGGGGATAGAGTTAGAGCGAAAGAGAGTTACAGAGAGAGAGAGAGGCAGACAGGGACAGAGAGAAAAGGGAGAATAGGAGAGCGATAGAGATATACAGGGATAGGGACAGAGTGAGAAAGGGACAGAGAGAGATAGAATGAGAAGTATCGAGCTGTCAGAGACCAACCTCCAAGACCCATTAAACAACAGTACGGGGATCAGCAGCTATCAGCCGGGGTTTAAGAGGTTAAATTAGGAGGCCCGGTAACAGAAACGTAGCTTGTATTCCCTTCTTTAGAAAATTGAGGATTGGACTGATCATGGTGTTTAAAAAGTTCAAATATTCGAAATGAAGAGAATGATTCCACTGGTGAGCGACACAGAACAAGACGCCCTAAACTTACAATTAGAGACTGGTCATCCAGGGATGAAATTTGGAAGGATTTTTTTGACGTAAGCTGTAGCAGAGCACTGGAAATCTTCAAAAAATGGCTGTGAAAGCTGGGGGTTAATTAACATTTTCACTGTGGTCGAAAGAACCAAAGGCAGATTAAGGGATAGACAAGGCAGGCAATAGTGTGTGAAACAATCTGTATCACTGGATACTGAGACTGCTGGTTTATCACACACTGAGCACTCACATTCACTCACTCTTCAGCTGGGTCTGGATCACTGGACCCTGAGGATGCTGGTTCCTCACACACTGAGCCCTCACATTCATTCACTCTTCAGCTGGGTCTGGGTCACTGGACCCTGAGGCGCATGGTTCCTCAAACACTGAGCCCTAACACTCACTCACTCTTCAGCTGGGTCTGGGTCACTGGACCCTGAGGCTCCTGGTTCCTCACACACTGAGCCCTCACATTCACTCACTCTTCAGCTGGGTCTGGGTCACTGGACCCTGAGGATGCTGGTTCCTCACACACTGAGACCTCACATTCACTCACTCTTCAGCTGGGTCTGGGTCACTGGACCCTGAGGCTGCTGGTTCCTCACACACTGAGCCCTCACATTCACTCACTCTTCAGCTGGGTCTGGATCACTGGACCCTGAGGATGCTGGTTCCTCACACACTGAGCCCTCACATTCACTCACTCTTCAGCTGGGTCTGGATCACTGGACCCTGAGGATGCTGGTTCCTCACACACTGAGCCCTCACATTCAATCACTCTTCAGCTGGGTCTGGGTCACTGGACCCTGAGGCTGCTGGGTCCTCACACACTGAGCCCTCACATTGACTCACTCTTCAGCTGGGTCTGGGTCACTGGACCCTGAGGCTGCTGGTTCCTCACACACTGAGCCCTCACATTCACTCACTCTTCAGCTGGGTCTGGATCACTGGACCCTGAGACTGCTGGTTCCTCACGCACTAAGCCCTCACATTCACATACTCTTCAGCTGGGTCTTGATCACAGGTCCCTGAGGATGCTGGTTCCTCACACACTGAGCCCTCACATTCACACACTCTTCAGCTGGGTCTGGATCACTGGACCTTGAGGATGCTGGTTCATCACAAACTGAGCCCTCACATTCACTCACTCTACTGCTGGGTCTGTGTCACTGGACCCTGAGACTGCTGGTTCCTCACACACTGAGCCCTCACATTCACACACTCTTCAGCTGGGTCTGGATCACTGGACCTTGAGGATGCTGGTTCCTCACAAACTGAGCCCTCACATTCACTCACTCTACTGCTGGGTCTATGTCACTGGACCCTGAGACTGCTGGTTCCTCACACACTGAGCCCTCACATTCACACACTCTTCAGCTGGGTCTGGATCACTGGGTCCTGAGGATGCTGGTTCCTCACACACTGAGCCCTCACATTCACTCACTCCTCAGCTGGGCCTGGATCACCGGACCCTGAGACTGCTGGTTCCTCACACACTGAGCCCTCACACTCACTCACTCTTCAGTTGGGTCTGGATCACTGGGTCCTGAGGATGCTGGTTCCTCACACACTGAGCCCTCACATTCATTCACTCTTCAGCTGGGTCTGGATCACTGGATCCTGAGGATGCTGTTCCTCACACACTGAGCCCTCACATTCACACACTCTTTAGATGGGTCTGGGTCACTGGAACCTGATAAGGGATATGGAGGGAATGAGTTCGGACAATGAGGGAGTTCCCAGTGAAAGTGAGACTCAGTATGTATTCTAAGGGGAGCCTCAGTAGCTGTGAAGGAGAGCTCTGTGATAATGGCGCTGTTTTATTGTTCAGGTGGCTCGGATTTTATTGATCTCACACTGCTCTCTCTGACCTGCGGTGACAAATATCTCACAGCAGGCAATCATAGAATCAAAGAATCGTAGAGATTTAGAGAACAGAAGGAGAACATCTGGCCCATCATGTCCGTGCCAGCCGACAAAGAGCTGACCACCCTAATCTCACTTTCCAGCACTTGATCCATAGCCTTGTAGGTTACGGCACTTCAAGTTCATATCCAAGTACTTTTTAAATGTGATGAGGCTCTCTGCCTCTCCCACCCTTTCAGGCAGTGAGTTCCAGACCCCCACCACCATCCGGGTGAAAATATTTCTCCTCAAATTTCCCCGCTAAACCTCAGACCAATTACTTTAAATCTATGCCCCCTGCTTATTGACCCTTCTGCTAAGGGGAATAGGTCCTTCCTATCAACTCTATCTAGGCCCCTCATAATTTTATACACCTCAATTAAGTCTCACCTCAGCCTACTCAGTTCCAATGAAAACAACCCCAGCCTATCCAATCTTTCCTCAAAGCTAAAATTCCCCCACCCAGGCAACATCCTCTGCACCCACACTAGGGCAATCACATCCTTCCTGCAATGTGGTGATCAGAACTGCACACAGTATTCTAGCTGCGGCCTAACACATGTTTTATACAGTTCAAGCATAGCCTCCCTGCTCTTATATTCTATGCCTTGGCTAATAAAGGCAAGTATCCCGTATATCTTCTTACCCACCTCCTCTGCCTATCCTTGCTACCTTCAGGGATGTGTGGATATGTACTCCAAGGTCCCTCTGAACTTTTGCACTTCTCAGTGTCCTACCATTTATAATGTATTCCCTTGCCTTGTTAGCCCTCCACAAATGCATTATCTCTCACTTCTCCAGATTGACTTCCATTTGCCACTGTTCTGCCCACCTGACCAGTCCATTGGTATCTTCCTGCAGTCTGCAGCTTGCTTCTTCATTATAAACCACATGGCCAATTTTTGTATCATCTGCAAACTACTTCACCATACTTCCTACATTAAAGTCCAAATCATTGAAATATAGCACAAAAAGCAAAGGACCCAGTACTGAGCCCTGGGGAACCCCACTGGAAACAGCCTTCCAGTCGCAAAAATACCATTCGAACATTACCCGTTGTTACCTGCCTCTGAGCCAATTTTGCATCCAACTTGCCACTTTGCCCTGGTTTCCAGCAGCTTTTACTTTCATGACCAGTCGGCCTTGCGAGACCTGATAAAAAAGCTTTGCTAAGATCCATATAGGCAACCTCAAGCACACTACCCTCATCCACCATCCTTAAAAATTCAATCAAGTTAGCCAGACACGACTTTCCCATAACAAATCCATGCTGATTGTCCCAGATTTATCCATGTCTTTCTAAATGAAGATGTATCCTGTTCCACAGGATTTTCCCAGGACTCTCCTGGGTCAGTTATTCCAGCAGCGAGTCTCCACAAGACCTCTCATTCTGCTGCTGCTCCTCATTTCTCACTTCCTACATTTCAAAGAAACTGTAACTAGGTACTCACAACTGGAAACACCACAGTGCATAGACACCGGGAGAGGGGACTCACTTCTGGAAACACCACTGTTCAAACATACCGGCACAGGGGACTCAGTTCTGGAAACACCACTGTTCAAACACACTGGGACAGGGGACTCACTACTGGAAACAACACTGTTGATAGACACCGGGACAGGGGACTCACTTCTGGAAACACCAATGTTCAAACACACCGGGACAGGGGACTCACGACTGGAAACACCACAGTTCATAGACACCGGGACAGGGGACACATTTCTGGAAACCCCAATGTTCAAACACACCGGGACAGGGGACTCACTACTGGAAACACCACTGCTAATAGACACTGGGACAGGGGACTCACGACTGGAAACACCAATGTTCATAGACACCGGGACAGGGGACTCACTACTGGACAGACCACTGTTCATAGACACCGGGACAGGGAACTCACTACTGGAAACACCACTGTTCATAGACACCGGGACAGGGGACTCACTACTGGAAACATCACTGTTCATAGACACCAGGACAGGGGACTCACTTCTAGAAACACCACTGTTCATAGACACCGGGACAGGGGACTCACAACTGGAAACACCACTGTTCATACACACCGGGACAGGGGACTCACTTCTGGAAACACCAATGTTCAAACACACCGGGACAGGGGACTCCCAACTGGAAACACCACTGTTCATAGACACAGGGACAGGGGACTCACTACTGAAAACATCAATGACCAAACACACCGGGACAGGGGACTCCCAACTGGAAACACCACTGTTCATAGACACCGGGACAGGAGGCTCACTACTGGAAACACCACTGTTCATACACACCGGGACAGGGGACTCACTACTGGAAACACCACTGTTCATAGTCACCGGGACAGGGGACTCACTACTGGAAACACGACTGTTCATAGACACCGGGACAGGGGGCTCACTACTGGAAACACCACTGTTCATAGACATGGGACAGGGGACTCACGACTGGAAACACCACTGTTCATAGACACCGGGACAGGGGACTCACTACTGGAAACACCACTGTTCATAGACACCGGGACAGGGGACGCATTATTGGAAACAGCACTGTTC
Source organism: Somniosus microcephalus (assembly GCF_052327205.1). Classification (NCBI taxonomy): domain Eukaryota; kingdom Metazoa; phylum Chordata; class Chondrichthyes; order Squaliformes; family Somniosidae; genus Somniosus; species Somniosus microcephalus. The sequence continues at coordinate 58,999,836 of NW_028225179.1, forward strand.
ATAGACACCGGGAGAGTGGACTCACTACTGGAAACACCCCTGTTCATAGACACCAGGACATGGGACTCACGACTGGAAACACCACCATTCACAGACACCGGGACAGGGGACTCACTACTGGAAACACCAATGTTAATAGTCATCGGGACAGGGGACTCACGACTGGAAACACCACTGTAAAAAGACACCGGGACAGGGGACACACCACTGGAAACACCACTGATCATAGACACCGGGACAGGGGACTCACTACGGAAAACACCACTGTCCATAGACACCGGGACAGGCGACTCACTACTGGAAAAACCACTGTTCATAGACACCGGGACAGGGGATTTATTGCTGGAAACTTCACTTTTCAAACATACCGGCACAGGGGACTCACTTCTGGAAACACCACTGTTCAAAAACACAGGGACAGGGGACTCACTTCTGGAAACACCAATGTTCAAACACACCGGGACAGGGGACTCACTACTGGAGACACCACTGTTGATAGACACCGGGACAGGGGACTCACTACTGGAAACACCACTGTTCATAGACACCGGGAAAGGGGACTCACTGCTGGAAACACCAATCTTCAAAGACACCGGGACAGGGGACTCACGACTGGAAACAACACTGTTGATAGACACCGGGACAGGGGACTCACTTCTGGAAACACCAATGTTCAAACACACCGGGACAGGGGACTCACTACTGGAAACACCACTGCTAATAGACACTGGGTCAGGGGACTCACGACTGGAAACACCAATGTTCATAGACACCGGGACAGGGGACTCACTACTGGACAGACCACTGTTCTTAGACACCGGGACAGGGAACTCACTACTGGAAACACCACTGTTCATAGACACCGGGACAGGGGACTCACTACTGGAAACATCACTGTTCATAGACACCAGGACAGGGGACTCACTTCTAGAAACACCACTGTTCATAGACACCGGGACAGGGGACTCACAACTGGAAACACCACTGTTCATACACACCGGGACAGGGGACTCACTTCTGGAAACACCAATGTTCAAACACACCGGGACAGGGGACTCCCAACTGGAAACACCACTGTTCATAGACACCGGGACAGGGGACTCACTACTGAAAACACCAATGTCCAAACACACCGGGACAGGGGACTCCCAACTGGAAACACCACTGTTCATAGACACCGGGACAGGAGGCTCACTACTGGAAACACCACTGTTCATACACACCGGAACAGGGGACTCACTACTGGAAACACCACTGTTCATAGTCACCGGGACAGGGGACTCACTACTGGAAACACGACTGTTCATAGACACCGGGACAGGGGGCTCACTACTGGAAACACCACTGTTCATAGACACGGGACAGGGGACTCACGACTGGAAACACCACTGTTCATAGACACCGGGAGAGTGGACTCACTACTGGAAACACCCCTGTTCATAGACACCAGGAAATGGGACTCACTCCTGGAAACACCACCATTCACAGACACCGGGACAGGGGACTCACTACTGGAAACGCCAATGTTAATAGTCATCGGGACAGGGGACTCACGACTGGAAACACCACTGTAAAAAGACACCGGGACAGGGGACACACCACTGGAAACACCACTGATCATAGACACCGGGACAGGGGACTCACTACGGAAAACACCGCTGTCCATAGACACCGGGACAGGCGACTCACTACTGGAAAAACCACTGTTCATAGACACCGGGACAGGGGATTTACTGCTGGAAACTTCACTTTTCAAACATACCGGCACAGGGGACTCACTTCTGGAAACACCACTGTTCAAAAACACAGGGACAGGGGACTCACTTCTGGAAACACCAATGTTCAAACACACCGGGACAGGGGACTCACTACTGGAGACACCACTGTTGATAGACACCGGGACAGGGGATTCACTACTGGAAACACCACTGTTCATAGACACCGGGACAGGGGACTCACTGCCGAAAACACCAATCTTCAAAGACACCGGGACAGGGGACTCACAACTGGAAACACAACTGTTCATAGACACCGTGACAGGGGACTCACTTCTGGAAACACCACTGTTCATAGACACCTGGAGAGGGGACTCACTTCTGGAAGCACCACTGTTCATAGACACCGGGACAGGGGACTCACAACTGGAAACACCACTGTTCATAAAGACCGGGACAGGGGACTCACTACTGGAAACATCACTGATCATACCCACCGGGACAGGTGACTCACTACTGGAAACACCACTGTTCATAGACACCGGGCAGGGGACTCACTTCTGGAAAGATAAATGTTCAAATACACCGGGACAGGGGACTCACAACTGGAAACACCACTGTTCATACACACCGGGACAGGGGTCTCACTACTGGAAACAGCACTGTTCACAGACACTGGGACAGGTGACTCACTACTGGAAACTCTCCTGTTGATAGACACTGGGACAGGGGACTCACTACTGGAAGCAATACTGTTCATAGACACCGGGACAGGGGACTCACAACTGGAAACACCCCTGTTCATAGACAGCAGGACAGGGGACTCACTACTGGAAACACCACTGTTCATAGACACAGGGACAGGGGACTCACTGGTGGAAACACCACTGATCATAGACACTGGGACAGGGGACTCACTATGGGAAACAGCACTGTTCATAGACACTGGGACAGAGAACTCACAACTGGAAACTCCACTGTTCATAGACACCGGTACAGGGGACTCACTACTGGAAACACCACTGTACATAGACACCGGGACATGGGACTCACTGCTGGAAACACCACTGTCCATAGACACCGGGACAGATGACTCATGACTGGAAACACCACCGTTCAGAAACACTGGGACAGGGGACTCACTACTGGAAACACTACTCTTGATAGACACCGGGACAGGGGACCCACTAATGGGAACACCAATATTCATAGACACCAGGAAAGGGGACTCACTACTGGACACATCACTGTTCATACACACCGGGACAGGGAACTCACCACTGAAAGCACCACTGTTCATAGACACCGGGACACGGGACTCACTACTGGAAACACCACTGTTCATAGACACCGGGACAGGCGACTCACTTCTGGAAACATAAATGTTCAAATACACCGGGACAGGGGACTCACAACTGGAAACACCACTGTTCATACACACCGGGACAGGGGTCTCACTACTGGAAACAGCACTGTTCACAGACACTGGGACAGGTGACTCACTTCTGGAAACTCTCCTGTTGATAGACACTGGGACAGGGGGCTCACTACTGGAAGCAACACTGTTCATAGGCACCGGGATAGGGGACTCACAACTGGAAACACCGCTGTTCATAGACAGCAGGACAGGGGACTCACTACTGGAAACACCACTGTTCATAGACACCGGGACAGGGGTCTCACGAGTGGAAACACCACTGATCATATTCACTGGGACAGGGGACTCACTCCGGGAAACACCACTGTTCATAGACACTGGGACAGAAGACTCACAACTGGAAACACCACTGTTCATAGACACCGGGACAGGGGACTCACGACTGGAAACACCACTGATCATAGACACCGGGACATGGGACTCACTGCTGGAAACACCACTGTCCATAGACACCGGGACAGCTGACTCATGACTGGAAACACCACCGTTCAGAAACACCGGGACAGGGGCTCACTACTGGAAACAGCACTCTTGATAGACACCGCGACAGGGGACTCACTAATGGGAACACCAATATTCATAGACACCAGGAAAGGAGACTCACTGCTGGACACACCACTGTTCATACACACCGGGACAGGGGACTCACAACTGGAAACACCACTGTTCATACACACCGGGACAGGGAACTCACCACTGAAAACACCACTGTTGATAGACACCGGGACACGGGACTCACTACTGGAAACACCACCGTTCATAGACATCGGGACAGGGGACTCACTACTGGAAGCAGAACTGCCCGTAGACAGCGGGACAGGGGACTCACTACTGGAAACACCACTGTTCGTAGACACTGGGACATGTGACTTACTACTGGAGACACCACTGTTCATAGACACCGGGACAGGCGTCTCACTAATGGAAACACCATTGTTTGTAGACACCGGCACAGGGGACTCACTATTGGAAATACCACTGTTCGTAGACACCGGGACAGGGGACTCACTAATGGAAACACCACTGTTCATTGACACCGGGACAGGGGACTCACTATTGGAAACACAACTGCTAATAGGCACCGGGACAGGGGATTCACCACTGGAGAAACCACTGATCATAGACACCGGGACAGGGGATTCACTGCTGGAAACTCCACTGTTCAAACATACCGGCACAGGGGATTCACTTCTGGAAACACCACTGTTCAAAAACACCGGGACAGTGGACTCACTTCTGGAAACACCACTGTTCATAGACACCGGGACAGGGGACTTATTTCTGGAAACACCAATTTTCAAACACACCGTGACAGGGGACTCACTACTGGAAACACCACTGCTAATAGACACCGGGACAGGGGACTCACTACTGGAAACACCAATGTTCATGGACACCCAGTTAATTAAACGACCGCGGCAGAACTCGAACCTGCGATCTTCTGATAACAGGAAAGACGCGCAACCGAAGTCAGACGCCTTATCCATTAGGACACGCGGATGTTGCTGTCCACACCATGGACACCAGGACAGGGTACTGATTACTGGACACACCACTGTTCATACACGCCGGGACAGGGGACTCACAACTGGAAACACCACTGTTCATAGACACCGGGACAGGGGACTCACTTCTGGAAACACCACCGTTCATAGACACCGGGACAGGGGATTAACTTCTCGAAACTCCACTGTTCATAGACACCGGGACAGCTGACTCACAACTGGAAACACCGCTGTTCATACACACCGGGACAGGGGACTCACAACTGGAAACAGCACTGTTTACAGCCACTGGGACAGGTGACTCACTAATGGTAACTCTCCTGTTCATAGACACTGGGACAGGGGACTTACTACTGGAAACACCACTGATCATAGACACAGGGACAGGGGACTCACTTCTGGAAACCCCAATGTTCAAACACACCGGGACAGGGGACTCACTACTGGAAACACCACTGCTAATAGACACTGGGAGAGGGGACTCACGACTGGAAACACCAATGTTCATAGACACCAGGACAGGGGAATCACTACTGGACATACCACTGTCCATACACACCGGGACAGGGGACTCACTACTGGAAACACGACTGTTCATAGACAACAGGACAGGGGGCTCACTACTGGACACACCACTGTTCATTGCCACCGGGACAGGGGACTGACTACTGGAAACACCACTGATCATAGACACAGGGACAGGGGACTCACTTCTGGAAACCCCAATGTTCAAACACACCGGGACAGGGGACTCACTACTGGAAACACCACTGCTAATAGACACTGGGAGAGGGGACTCACGACTGGAAACACCAATGTTCATAGACACCAGGACAGGGGAATCACTACTGGACATACCACTGTCCATACACACCGGGACAGGGGACTCACTACTGGAAACACGACTGTTCATAGACACCGGGACAGGGGGCTCTCTACTGGAAACACCACTGTTCATAGACACGGGACAGGGGACTCACGACTGGAATCACCACTGTTCATAGACACCGGGACAGGGGACTCACTACTGGAAACACCACTGTTCATAGACACCGTGACAGGGGACGCATTATTGGAAACACCACTGTTCATAGACACCGGGACAGGGGACTCACAACTGGAAACACCACTGTTCATAAAGACTGGGACAGGGGACTCACTACTGGAAACACCACTGATCATACCCACCGGGACACGTGACTCACTACTGGAAACACCACTGTTCATAGACACCGGGACAGGGGACTCACTTCTGGAAACATAAATGTTCAAATACACCGGGGCAGGGGACTCACAACTGGAAACACCACTGTTCATACACACCGGGACAGGGGTCTCACTACTGGAAACAGCACTGTTCACAGACACTGGGACAGGTGACTCACTGCTGGAAACTCTCCTGTTGATAGACACTGGGACAGGGGACTCACTACTGGAAGCAACACTGCTCATAGACACCGGGACAGGGGACTCACAACTGGAAACACCCCTGTTCATAGACAGCAGGACAGGGGACTCACTAGTAGAAACACCACTGATCATAGACACTGGGACAGGGGACTCACTACGGGAAACAGCACTGTTCATAGACACTGGGACAGAGGACTCACAACTGGAAACTCCACTGTTCATAGACACCGGGACATGGGACTCACTGCTGGAAACACCACTGCCCATAGACACCGGGACAGATGACTCATGACTGGAAACACCACCGTTCAGAAACACTGGGACAGGGGACTCACTGCTGGAAACACTACTCTTGATAGACACCGGGACAGGGGACCCACTAATGGGAACACCAATATTCATAGACACCAGTAAAAGGGGACTCACTACTGGACACACCACTGTTCATACACACCGGGACAGGGGACTCACTGCTGGAAACACCACTGTTCATACACACCGGGACAGGGAACTCACCACTGAAAGCACCATTGTTCATAGACACCGGGAAACGGAACTCACTACTGGAAACACCACTGTTCATAGACACCGGGACAGGCGACTCACTTCTGGAAAAATAAATGTTCAAATACACCGGGACAGGGGACTCACAACTGGAAACACCACTGTTCATACACACCGGGACAGGGGTCTCACTACTGGAAACAGCACTGTTCACAGACACTGGGACAGGTGACTCACTACTGGAAACTCTCCTGTTGATAGACACTGGGACAGGGGGCTCACTACTGGAAGCAACACTGTTCATAGGCACCGGGACAGGGGACTCACAACTGGAAACAACGCTGTTCATAGACAGCAGGACAGGGGACTCACTACTGGAAACACCACTGTTCATAGACACCGGGACAGGGGACTCACGAGTGGAAACACCACTGATCATATTCACTGGGAGAGGGGACTCACTCCGGGAAACACCACAGTTCATAGACACTGGGACAGAGGACTCACAACTGGAAACACCACTGTTCATAGACACCGGGACAGGGGACTCACTAGTGGAAACACCACTGATCATAGACACTGGGACAGGGGACTCACTACGGGAAACAGCACTGTTCATAGACACTGGGACAGAGGACACACAACTGGAAACTCCACTGTTCATAGACACCGGGACAGGGGACTCACTACTGGAAACACCACTGATCATAGACACCGGTACAGGGGACTCACTACTGGAAACACCACTGTTCATAGACACCGGGACATGGGACTCACTGCTGGAAACACCACTGTCCATAGACACCGGGACAGATGACTCATGACTGGAAACACCACCGTTCAGAAACACTGGGACAGGGGACTCACTACTGGAAACACTACTCTTGATAGACACCGGGACAGGGGACCCACTAATGGGTACACCAATATTCATAGACACCAGGAAAGGGGACTCACTACTGGACACACCACTGTTCATACACACCGGGACAGGGGACTCACTACTGGAAACATCACTGTTCATACACACCGGGACAGGGAACTCACCACTGAAAGCACCACTGTTCATAGACACCGGGACACGGGACTCACTACTGGAAACACCACTGTTCATCGACACCGGGACAGGCGACTCACTTCTGGAAACATAAATGTTCAAATACACCGGGACAGGGCACTCACAACTGGAAACACCACTGTTCATACACACCGGGACAGGGGTCTCACTACTGGAAACAGCACTGCTCACAGACACTGGGACAGGTGACTCACTACTGGAAACTCTCCTGTTGATAGACACTGGGACAGGGGGCTCACTACTGGAAGCAACACTGTTCATAGGCACCGGGATGGGGGACTCACAACTGGAAACACCGCTGTTCATAGACAGCAGGACAGGGGACTCACTACTGGAAACACCACTGTTCATAGACACCGGGACAGGGGTCTCACGAGTGGAAACACCACTGATCATATTCACTGGGACAGGGGACTCACTCCGGGAAACACCACTGTTCATAGACACTGGGACAGAAGACTCGCAACTGGAAACACCACTGTTCATAGACACCGGGACAGGGGACTCACTACTGGAAACACCACTGATAATAGACACCAGTACAGGGGTCTCACTACTGGAAACACCACTGTTCATAGACACCGGGACATGGGACTCACTGCTGGAAACACCACTGTCCATAGACACCGGGACAGATGACTCATGACTGGAAACACCACCGTTCAGAAACACCGGGACAGGGGACTCACTACTGGAAACAGCACTCTTGATAGACACCGCGACAGGGGACTCACTAATGGGAACACCAATATTCATAGACACCAGGAAAGGGGACTCACTGCTGGACATACCACTGTTCATACACACCGGGACAGGGGACTCACTACTGGAAACACCACTGTTCATACACACCGGGACAGGGAACTCACCACTGAAAACACCACTGTTGACAGACACCGGGACACGGGACTCACTACTGGAAACACCACCGTTCATAGACATCGGGACAGGGGACTCACTACTGGAAGCAGAACTGTCCGCAGACAGCGGGACAGGGGACTCACTACTGGAAACACCACTGTTCGTAGACACTGGGACATGTGACTTACTACTGGAGACATCACTGTTCATAGACACCGGGACAGGCGTCTCACTAATGGAAACGCCATTGTTTGTAGACACCGGCACAGGGGACTCACTATTGGAAATACCACTGTTCGTAGACACCGGGACAGGGGACTCACTAATGGAAACACCACTGTTCATTGACACCGGGACAGGGGACTCACTATTGGAAACACAACTGCTAATAGACACCGGGACAGGGGATTCACCACTGGAGAAACCACTGATCATAGACACCGGGACAGGGGATTCACTGCTGGAAAATCCACTGTTCAAACATACCGGCACAGGGGATTCACTTCTGGAAACACCACTGTTCAAAAACACCGGGACAGTGGACTCACTTCTGGAAACACCAATGTTCAAACACACCGGGACAGGGGACTCACTACTGGAGACACCACTGTTGATAGACACCGGGACAGGGGACTCGCTACTGGAAACACCACTGTTCATAGACACCGGGACAGGGGACTTATTTCTGGAAACACCAATTTTCAAACACATCGTGACAGGGGACTCACTACTGGAAACACCACTGCTAACAGACACCGGGACAGGGGACTCACTACTGGAAACACCAATGTTCATGGACACCCAGTTAATTAAACGACCGCGGCAGAACTCGAACCTGCGATCTTCTGATAACTGGAAAGACGCGCAACCGAAGTCAGACGCCTTATCCATTAGGACATGCGGATGTTGCTGTCCACACCATGGACACCAGGACAGGGTACTGATTACTGGACACACCATTGTTCATACACGCCTGGACAGTGGACTCACAACTGGAAACACCACTGTTCATAGACACCGGGACAGGGGACTCACTTCTGGAAACACCACCGTTCATAGACACCGGGACAGAGGATTAACTTCTCGAAACACCACTGTTCATAGACACCGGGACAGGTGACTCACAACTGGAAACACCGCTGTTCATACACACCGGGACAGGGGACTCACTACTGGAAACAGCACTGTTTACAGCCACTGGGACAGGTGACTCACTAATGATAACTCTCCTGTTCATAGACACTGGGACAGGGGACTTACGACTGGAAACACCACTGTTCATAGACAACAGGACAGGGGGCTCACTACTGGACACACCACTGTTCATTGACACCGGGACAGGGGACTGACTACTGGAAACACCACTGATCATAGACACAGGGACAGGGGACTCACTTCTGGAAACCCCAATGTTCAAACACACCGGGACAGGGGACTCACTACTGGAAACACCACTGCTAATAGACACTGGGAGAGGGGACTCACGACTGGAAACACCAATGTTCATAGACACCAGGACAGGGGAATCACTACTGGACATACCACTGTCCATACACACCGGGACAGGGGACTCACTACTGGAAACACGACTGTTCATAGACACCGGGACAGGGGGCTCTCTACTGGAAACACCACTGTTCATAGACACGGGACAGGGGACTCACGACTGGAATCACCACTGTTCATAGACACCGGGACAGGGGACTCACTACTGGAAACACCACTGTTCATAGACACCGGGACAGGGGACGCATTATTGGAAACACCACTGTTCATAGACACTGGGAGAGTGGACTCACTACTGGAAACACCCCTGTTCATAGACACGAGGACATGGGACTCACTACTGGAAACACCACCATTCACAGACACCGGGACAGGGGACTCACTACTGGAAACACCAATGTTCATAGTCACCGGGACAGGGGACTCACGACTGGAAACACCACTGTAAATAGACACCGGGACAGGGGACACTCCACTGGAAACACCACTGATCATAGACACCGGGACAGGGGACTCACTGCGGAAAACACCACTGTCCATAGACACCGGGACAGGCGACTCACTACTGGAAAAACCACTGTTCATAGACACCGGGACAGGGGATTTACTGCTGGAAACTTCACTGTTCAAACATACCGGCACAGGGGACTCACGTCTGGAAACACCACTGTTCACAATTTACATTAATGACCTGGATCAGGGAGTCGGATGCAGCATTTCCAAATTTGCAGACGACACTAAACTAGGAGGGGGGGTGGGCTCAGAGGAAGAGACCAGGAAGCTCCAGAGCGATTTGGACAGACTGGGCGATTGGGCGGATAAATGGCAGATGCACTATAATGTGGACAAGTGCGAAGTTATCCACCTTGGGTGCAGGAACGGGAGGGCAAATTATTATTTAAATGGCAATAGATTGGGAGAGGGGGAAGTACAGAGAGACCTGGGTGTTCTTGTACACCAGTCACTGAAGGCGAGCATGCAGGTGCAACAGGCGGTCAAGAAGGCAAACGGTATGCTGGCCTTCATAGCAAAAGGGTTAGAATACAGGAACAGGGATACCTTGCTGCAGCTGTACAGGGCACTGGTGAGACCACACCTCGAGTACTGTGTACAGTTTTGGTCGCCTCATCTGAGGAAGGATGTTCTTGCCATGGAGGGGGTGCAGCGGCGATTCACCAGGCTGATACCAGGAATGGCGGGAATGACCTATGAGGAGAGACTATGTAGTTTAGGGATGTACACACTGGAGTTTAGAAGATTGAGAGGGGACCTCATAGAAGTGTATAAAATTCTGACAGGTCTAGACAGACTGGATGCAGAAGGAATGTTTCCCTTGGCGGGTGAGAACAGAACTAGAGGACATAATTTAAGGATAAGGGCTAAACCATTTAGGACAGAGATGAGGGGGAATTTCTTCACTCAGAGAGTGGTGAACCTGTGGAACTCATTGCCACAGAGGGCAGTGTACGCCAGCTCATTAAATATATTTAAGAGGGAATTAGATATATTTCTACGGGCAAAAGGGGTTAAGGGTTACGGAGAGAAGGCGGGGACGGGATACTGAATTAAAGGATCAGCCATGATCTCATCGAATGGCGGAGCAGGCACGAAGGGCCGAATGGCCTACTCCTGCTCCTATCTTCTATGTATCTATGTATCTATGTTCAAAAACACAGGGACAGGGGACTCACTTCTGGAAACACCAATGTTCAAACACACCGGGACAAGGGACTCGCAACTGGAAACACCACTGTTCATAGACACCGGGACATGGGACTCACTGCTGGAAATACCAATCTTCAAAGACACCGGGACAGGGGACTCACAACTGGAAACACAACTGTTCATAGACACCGTGACAGGGGACTCACTTCTGGAAACACCACTGTTCATAGACACCTGGAGAGGGGACTCACTTCTGGAAACACCACTGTTCATAGACACCGGGACAGGGGACTCACAACTGGAAACACCACTGTTCATAAAGACCGGGACAGGGGACTCACTACTGGAAACACCACTGATCATACCCACCGGGACAGGTGACTCACTACTGGAAACACCACTGTTCATAGACAGCAGGACAGGGGACTCACTACTGGAAACACCACTGTTCATAGACACCGGGACAGGGGACTCACTAGTGGAAACACCACTGATCATAGACACTGGGACAGGGGACTCACTACGGGAAACAGCACTGTTCATACACACCGGGACAGGGGTCTCACGACTGGAAACAGCACTGTTCACAGACACTGAGACAGGTGACTCACTACTGGAAACACTCCTGTTGATAGACACTGGGACAGGGGACTCACTACTGGAAGCAACACTGTTCATAGACACCGGGACAGGGGACTCACAACTGGAAACACCCCTGTTCATAGACAGCAGGACAGGGGACTCACTACTGGAAACACCACTGTTCATAGACACCGGGACAGGGGACTCACTAGTGAAAACACCACTGATCATAGACACTGGGACAGGGGACTCACTACGGGAAACAGCACTGTTCATAGACACTGAGACAGAGGACTCACAACTGGAAACTCCACTGTTCATAGACACCGGGACAGGGGACTCACGACTGGAAACACCACTGATCATATACACCGGTACAGGGGACTCACTACTGGAAACACCACTGTTCATAGACACCGGGACATGGGACTCACTGCTGGAAACACCGCAGCCCATAGACACAGGGACAGATGACTCATGACTGGAAACACCACCGTTCAGAAACACTGGGACAGGGGACTCACTACTGGAAACAGTACTCTTGATAGACACCGGGACAGGGGACCCACTAATGGGAACACCAATATTCATAGACACCAGGAAAGGGGACTCACTACTGGACACACCACTGTTCATACACACCGGGACAGGGGACTCACGACTGGAAACACCACTGTTCATACACACCGGGACAGGGAACTCACCACTGAAAGCACCACTGTTCATAGACACCGGGACACGGGACTCACTACTGGAAACACCACTGTTCATAGACACCGGGACAGGCGACTCACTTCTGGAAACATAAATGTTCAAATACACCGGGACAGGGGACTCACAACTGGAAACACCACTGTTCATACACACCGGGACAGGGGTCTCACTACTGGAAACACCACTGTTCATACACACCGGGACACGGGACTCACTACTGGAAACTCTCCTGTTGATAGACACTGGGACAGGGGGATCACTACTGGAAGCAACACTGTTCATAGACACCGGGACAGGGGACTCACTACTGGAAACACCACTGATCATAGTCACCGGTACAGGGGTCTCACTACTGGAAACACCACTGTTCATAGACACCGGGACATGGGACTCACTGCTGGAAACACCACTGTCCATAGACACCGGGACAGATGACTCATGACTGGAAACACCACCGTTCAGAAACACCGGGACAGGGGACTCACTGCTGGAAACAGCACTCTTGATAGACACCGGGACAGTGGACTCACTAATGGGAACACCAATATTCATAGACACCAGGAAAGGGGACTCACTACTGGACACACCACTGTTCATAACGAACGGGACAGGGGACTCACTACTGGAAACACCACTGATCATACCCACCGGGACAGGGGACTCACTAGTGGAAACACCACTGTTCATAGACACCGGGACAGGGGACTCACTTCTGGAAACATAAATGTTCAAATACACCGGGACAGGGGACTCACAACTGGAAACACCACTGTTCATACACACCGGGACAGGGGTCTCACTACTGGAAACAGCACTGTTCACAGACACTGGGACAGGTGACTCACTACTGGAAACTCTCCTGTTGATAGACACTGGGACAGGGGACTCACTACTGGAAGCAACACTGTTCATAGACACCGGAACAGGGGACTCACAACTGGAAACACCCCTGTTCATAGACAGCAGGACAGAGGACTCACTACTGGAAACACCACTGTTCATAGACACCGGGACAGGGGACTCACTAGTGGAAACACCACTGATCATAGACACTGGGACAGGGGACTCACTACGGGAAACAGCACTGTTCATAGACACTGGGACAGAGGACTCACAACTGGAAACTCCACTGTTCATAGACACCGGGGCAGGGGACTCACTACTGGAAACACCACTGATCATAGACACCGGTACAGGGGACTCACTAGTGGAAACACCACTGTTCATAGACACCGGGACATGGGATCACTGCTGGAAACACCACTGTCCATAGACACCGGGACAGATGACTCATGACTGGAAACAACACCGTTCAGAAACACTGGGACAGGGGACTCACTACTGGAAACAGTACTCTTGATAGACACCGGGACAGGGGACCCACTAATGGGAACACCAATATTCATAGACACCAGGAAAGGGGACTCACTACTGGACACACCACTGTTCATACACACCGGGACAGGGGACTCACGACTGGAAACACCACTGTTCATACACACCGGGACAGGGAACTCACCACTGAAAGCACCACTGTTCATAGACACCGGGACACGGGACTCACTACTGGAAACACCACTGTTCATCGACACCGGGACAGGCGACTCACTTCTGGAAACATAAATGTTCAAATACACCGGGACAGGGCACTCACAACTGGAAACACCACTGTTCATACACACCGGGACAGGGGTCTCACTGCTGGAAACAGCACTGTTCACAGACACTGGGACAGGTGACTCACTACTGGAAACTCTCCTGTTGATAGACACTGGGACAGGGGGCTCACTACTGGAAGCAACACTGTTCATAGGCACCGGGATGGGGGACACACAACTGGAAACACCGCTGTTCATAGACAGCAGGACAGGGGACTCACTACTGGAAACACCACTGTTCATTGACACCGGGACAGGGGTCTCACGAGTGGAAACACCACTGATCATATTCACTGGGACAGGGGACTCACTCCGGGAAACACCACTGTTCATAGACACTGGGACAGAAGACTCGCAACTGGAAACACCACTGTTCATAGACACCGGGACAGGGGACTCACTACTGGAAACACCACTGATCATAGACACCGGTACAGGGGTCTCACTACTGGAAACACCACTGTTCATAGACACCGGGACATGGGACTCACTGCTGGAAACACCACTGTCCATAGACACCGGGACAGATGACTCATGACTGGAAATACCACCGTTCAGAAACACCGGGACAGGGGACTCACTACTGGAAACAGCACTCTTGATAGACACCGCGACAGGGGACTCACTCATGGGAACACCAATATTCATAGACACCAGGAAAGGGGACTCACTGCTGGACACACCACTGTTCATACACACCGGGACAGGGGACTCACTACTGGAAACACCACTGTTCATACACACCGGGACAGGGAACTCACCACTGAAAACACCACTGTTGATAGACACCGGGACACGGGACTCACTACTGGAAACACCACCGTTCATAGACATCGGGACAGGGGACTCACTACTGGAAGCAGAACTGTCCGTAGACAGCGGGACAGGGGACTCACTACTGGAAACACCACTGTTCGTAGACACTGGGACATGTGACTTACTACTGGAGACATCACTGTTCATAGACACCGGGACAGGCGTCTCACTGATGGAAACGCCATTGTTTGTAGACACCGGCACAGGGGACTCACTATTGGAAATACCACTGTTCGTAGACACCGAGACAGGGGACTCACTAATGGAAACAGCACTGTTCATTGACACCGGGACAGGGGACTCACTATTGGAAACACAACTGCTAATAGACACCGGGACAGGGGATTCACCACTGGAGAAACCACTGATCATAGACACCGGGACAGGGGATTCACTGCTGGAAACTCCACTGTTCAAACATACCGGCACAGGGGATTCACTTCTGGAAACACCACTGTTCAAAAACACCGGGACAGTGGACTCACTTCTGGAAACACCAATGTTCAAACACACCGGGACAGGGGACTCACTACTGGAGACACCACTGTTGATAGACACCGGGACAGGGGACTCGCTACTGGAAACACCACTGTTCATAGACACCGGGACAGGGGACTTATTTCTGGAAACACCAATTTTCAAACACATCGTGACAGGGGACTCACTACTGGAAACACCACTGCTAACAGACACCGGGACAGGGGACTCACTACTGGAAACACCAATGTTCATGGACACCCAGTTAATTAAACGACCGTGGCAGAACTCGAACCTGCGATCTTCTGATAACTGGAAAGACGCGCAACCGAAGTCAGATGCCTTATCCATTAGGACACGCGGATGTTGCTGTCCACACCATGGACACCAGGACAGGGTACTGATTACTGGACACACCACTGTTCATACACGCCGGGACAGTGGACTCACAACTGGAAACACCACTGTTCATAGACACCGGGACAGGGGACTCACTTCTGGAAACACCACCGTTCATAGACACCGGGACAGGGGATTAACTTCTCGAAACACCACTGTTCATAGACACCGGGACAGGTGACTCACAACTGGAAACACCGCTGTTCATACACACCGGGACAGGGGACTCACTACTGGAAACAGCACTGTTTACAGCCACTGGGACAGGTGACTCACTAATGGTAACTCTCCTGTTCATAGACTCTGGGACAGGGGACTTACTACTGGAAACACCACTGTTCATAGACAACAGGACAGGGGGCTCACTACTGGACACACCACTGTTCATTGACACCGGGACAGGGGACTGACTACTGGAAACACCACTGATCATAGACACAGGGACAGGGGACTCACTTCTGGAAACCCCAATGTTCAAACACACCGGGACAGGGGACTCACTACTGGAAACACCACTGCTAATAGACACTGGGAGAGGGGACTCACGACTGGAAACACCAATGTTCATAGACACCAGGACAGGGGAATCACTACTGGACATACCACTGTCCATACACACCGGGACAGGGGACTCACTACTGGAAACACGACTGTACATAGACACCGGGACAGGGGGCTCTCTACTGGAAACACCACTGTTCATAGACACGGGACAGGGGACTCACGACTGGAATCACCACTGTTCATAGACACCGGGACAGGGGACTCACTACTGGAAACACCACTGTTCATAGACACCGGGACAGGGGACGCATTATTGGAAACACCACTGTTCATAGACACTGGGAGAGTGGACTCACTACTGGAAACACCTCTGTTCATAGACACCAGGACATGGGACTCACTACTGGAAACACCACCATTCACAGACACCGGGACAGGGGACTCACTACTGGAAACACCAATGTTCATAGTCACCGGGACAGGGGACTCACGACTGGAAACACCACTGTAAATAGACACCGGGACAGGGGACACTCCACTGGAAACACCACTGATCATAGACACCGGGACAGGGGACTCACTGCGGAAAACACCACTCTCCATAGACACCGGGACAGGCGACTCACTACTGGAAAAACCACTGTTCATAGACACCGGGACAGGGGATTTACTGCTGGAAACTTCACTGTTCAAACATACCGGCACAGGGGACTCACGTCTGGAAACACCACTGTTCAAAAACACAGGGACAGGGGACTCACTTCTGGAAACACCAATGTTCAAACACACCGGGACAAGGGACTCACTACTGGAGACACCACTGTTGATAGACACCGGGACAGGGGACTCACTACTGGAAACACCACTGTTCATAGACACCGGGACAGGGGACTCACTGCTGGAAACACCAATCTTCAAAGACACCGGGACAGGGGACTCACAACTGGAAACACAACTGTTCATAGACACCGTGACAGGGGACTCACTTCTGGAAACACCACTGTTCATAGACACCTGGAGAGGGGACTCACTTCTGGAAACACCACTGTTCATAGACACCGGGACAGGGGACTCACAACTGGAAACACCACTGTTCATAAAGACCGGGACAGGGGACTCACTACTGGAAACACCACTGATCATACCCACCGGGACAGGTGACTCACTACTGGAAACACCACTGTTCATAGACACCGGGACAGGGGACTCACTTCTGGAAACATAAATGTTCAAATACACCGGGACAGGGGACTCACAATTGGAAACACCACTGTTCATACACACCGGGACAGGGGTCTCACGACTGGAAACAGCACTGTTCACAGACACTGAGACAGGTGACTCACTACTGGAAACTCTCCTGTTGATAGACACTGGGACAGGGGACTCACTACTGGAAGCAACACTGTTCATAGACACCGGGACAGGGGACTCACAACTGGAAACACCCCTGTTCATAGACAGCAGGACAGGGGCCTCACTATTGGAAACACCACTGTTCATAGACACCGGGACAGGGGACTCACTAGTGGAAACACCACTGATCATAGACACTGGGACAGGGGACTCACTACGGGAAACAGCACTGTTCATAGACACTGGGACAGAGGACTCACAACTGGAAACTCCACTGTTCATAGACACCGGGACAGGGGACTCACGACTGGAAACACCACTGATCATAGACACCGGTACAGGGGACTCACTACTGGAAACACCACTGTTCATAGACACCGGGACATGGGACTCACTGCTGGAAACACCGCAGCCCATAGACACCGGGACAGATGACTCATGACTGGAAACACCACCGTTCAGAAACACTGGGACAGGGGACTCACTACTGGAAACAGTACTCTTGATAGACACCGGGACAGGGGACCCACTAATGGGAACACCAATATTCATAGACACCAGGAAAGGGGACTCACTACTGGACACACCACTGTTCATACACACCGGGACAGGGGACTCACGACTGGAAACACCACTGTTCATACACACCGGGACAGGGAACTCACCACTGAAAGCACCACTGTTCATAGACACCGGGACACGGGACTCACTACTGGAAACACCACTGTTCATAGACACCGGGACAGGCGACTCACTACTGGAAGCAACACTGCTCATAGACACTGGGACAGGGGACTCACAACTGGAAACACCACTGTTCATACACACCGGGACAGGGGTCTCACTACTGGAAACAGCACTGTTCACAGACACTGGGACAGGTGACTCACTACTGGAAACTCTCCTGTTGATAGACACTGGGACAGGGGTCTCACTACTGGAAGCAACACTGTTCATAGGCACCGGGACAGGGGACTCACAACTGGAAACACCGCTGTTAATAGACAGCAGGACAGGGGACTCACTACTGGAAACACCACTGTTCATAGACACCGGGACAGGGGTCTCACGAGTGGAAACACCACTGATCATATTCACTGGGACAGGGGACTCACTCCGGGAAACACCACTGTTCATAGACACTGGGACAGAGGACTCACAACTGGAAACACCACTGTTCATAGACACCGGGACATGGGACTCACTGCTGGAAACACCACTGTCCATAGACACCGGGACAGATGACTCATGACTGGAAACACCACCGTTCAGAAACACCGGGACAGGGGACTCACTACTGGAAACAGCACTCTTGATAGACACCGGGACAGGGGACTCACTAATGGGAACACCAATATTCATAGACACCAGGAAAGGGGACTCACTACTGGACACACCACTGTTCATAACGAACGGGACAGGGGACTCACTACTGGAAACACCACTGATCATACCCACCGGGACAGGTGACTCACTACTGGAAACACCACTGTTCATAGACACCGGGACAGGGGACTCACTTCTGGAAACATAAATGTTCAAATACACCGGGACAGGGGACTCACAACTGGAAACACCACTGTTCATACACACCGGGACAGGGGTCTCACTACTGGAAACAGCACTGTTCACTGACACTGGGACAGGTGACTCACTACTGGAAACTCTCCTGTTGATAGACACTGGGACAGGGGACTCACTAGTGGAAGCAACACTGTTCATAGACACCGGAACAGGGGACTCACAACTGGAAACACCCCTGTTCATAGACAGCAGGACAGGGGACTCACTAGTGGAAACACCACTGATCATAGACACTGGGACAGGGGACTCACTACGGGAAACAGCACTGTTCATAGACACTGGGACAGAGGACTCACAACTGGAAACTCCACTGTTCATAGACACCGGGACAGGGGACTCACTACTGGAAACACCACTGATCATAGACACCGGTACAGGGGACTCACTAGTGGAAACACCACTGTTCATAGACACCGGGACATGGGATCACTGCTGGAAACACCACTGTCCATAGACACCGGGACAGATGACTCATGACTGGAAACACCACCGTTCAGAAACACTGGGACAGGGGACTCACTACTGGAAACACTACTCTTGATAGACACCGGGACAGGGGACCCACTAATGGGAACACCAATATTCATAGACACCAGGAAAGGGGACTCACTACTGGACACACCACTGTTCATACACACTGGGACAGGGGACTCACTACTAGAAACACCACTGTTCATACACACCGGGACAGGGAACTCACCACTGAAAGCACCACTGTTCATAGACACCGGGACACGGGACTCACTACTGGAAACACCACTGTTCATAGACACCGGGACAGGCGACTCACTTCTGGAAATATAAATGTTCAAATACACCGGGACAGGGGACTCACAACTGGAAACACCACTGTTCATACACACCGGGACAGGGGTCTCACTACTGGAAACAGCACTGTTCACAGACACTGGGACAGGTGACTCACTACTGGAAACTCTCCTGTTGATAGACACTGGGACAGGGGGCTCACTACTGGAAGCAACACTCTTCATAGGCACCGGGACAGGGGACTCACAACTGGAAACACCGCTGTTCATAGACAGCAGGACAGGGGACTCACTACTGGAAACACCACTGTTCATAGACACCGGGACAGGGGTCTCACGAGTGGAAACACCACTGATCATATTCACTGGGACAGGGGACTCACTCCGGGAAACACCACTGTTCATAGACACTGGGACAGTGGACTCACAACTGGAAACACCACTGTTCATAGACACCGGGACAGGGGACTCACTACTGGAAACACCACTGATCATAGACACCGGTACAGGGGTCTCACTACTGGAAACACCACTGTTCATAGACACCGGGACATGGGACTCACTGCTGGAAACACCACTGTCCATAGACACCGGGACAGATGACTCATGACTGGAAACACCACCGTTCAGAAACACCGGGACAGGGGACTCACTCCTGGAAACAGGACTCTTGATAGAGACCGGGACAGGGGACTCACTAATGGGAACACCAATATTCATAGACACCAGGAAAGGGGACTCACTACTGGACACACCACTGTTCATACACACCGGGACAGGGGACTCACTACTGGAAACACCACTGTTCATACACACCGGGACAGGGAACTCACCACTGAAAACACCACTGTTGATAGACACCGGGACACGGGACTCACTACTGGAAACACCACCGTTCATAGACATCGGGACAGCGGACTCACTACTGGAAGCAGAACTGTCCGTAGACAGCGGGACAGGGGACTCACTACTGGAAACACCACTGTTCGTAGACACTGGGACATGTGACTTACTACTGGAGACACCACTGTTCATAGACACCGGGACAGGCGTCTCACTAATGGAAACACCATTGTTTGTAGACACCGGCACAGGGGACTCACTATTGGAAATACCACTGTTCATAGACACCGGGACAGGGGACTCACGAATGGAAACACCACTGTTCATTGACACTGGGACAGGGGACGCATTATTGGAAACACCACTGTTCATAGACACTGGGAGAGTGGACTCACTACTGGAAACACCTCTGCTCATAGACACCAGGACATGGGACTCACTACTGGAAACACCACCATTCACAGACACCGGGACAGGGGACTCACTACTGGAAACACCAATGTTCATAGTCACCGGGACAGGGGACTCACGACTGGAAACACCACTGTAAATAGACACCGGGACAGGGGACACTCCACTGGAAACACCACTGATCATAGACACCGGGACAGGGGACTCACTGCGGAAAACACCACTCTCCATAGACACCGGGACAGGCGACTCACTACTGGAAAAACCACTGTTCATAGACACCGGGACAGGGGATTTACTGCTGGAAACTTCACTGTTCAAACATACCGGCACAGGGGACTCACGTCTGGAAACACCACTGTTCAAAAACACAGGGACAGGGGACTCACTTCTGGAAACACCAATGTTCAAACACACCGGGACAAGGGACTCACTACTGGAGACACCACTGTTGATAGACACCGGGACAGGGGACTCACTACTGGAAACACCACTGTTCATAGACACCGGGACAGGGGACTCACTGCTGGAAACACCAATCTTCAAAGACACCGGGACAGGGGACTCACAACTGGAAACACAACTGTTCATAGACACCGTGACAGGGGACTCACTTCTGGAAACACCACTGTTCATAGACACCTGGAGAGGGGACTCACTTCTGGAAACACCACTGTTCATAGACACCGGGACAGGGGACTCACAACTGGAAACACCACTGTTCATAAAGACCGGGACAGGGGACTCACTACTGGAAACACCACTGATCATACCCACCGGGACAGGTGACTCACTACTGGAAACACCACTGTTCATAGACACCGGGACAGGGGACTCACTTCTGGAAACATAAATGTTCAAATACACCGGGACAGGGGACTCACAATTGGAAACACCACTGTTCATACACACCGGGACAGGGGTCTCACGACTGGAAACAGCACTGTTCACAGACACTGAGACAGGTGACTCACTACTGGATACTCTCCTGTTGATAGACACTGGGACAGGGGACTCACTACTGGAAGCAACACTGTTCATAGACACCGGGACAGGGGACTCACAACTGGAAACACCCCTGTTCATAGACAGCAGGACAGGGGACTCACTATTGGAAACACCACTGTTCATAGACACCGGGACAGGGGACTCACTAGTGGAAACACCACTGATCATAGACACTGGGACAGGGGACTCACTATGGGAAACAGCACTGTTCATAGACACTGGGACAGAGGACTCACAACTGGAAACTCCACTGTTCATAGACACGGGGACAGGGGACTCACGACTGGAAACACCACTGATCATAGACACCGGTACAGGGGACTCACTACTGGAAACACCACTGTTCATAGACACCGGGACATGGGACTCACTGCTGGAAACACCGCAGCCCATAGACACCGGGACAGATGACTCATGACTGGAAACACCACCGTTCAGAAACACTGGGACAGGGGACTCACTACTGGAAACAGTACTCTTGATAGACACCGGGACAGGGGAACCACTAATGGGAACACCAATATTCATAGACACCAGGAAAGGGGACTCACTACTGGACACACCACTGTTCATACACACCGGGACAGGGGACTCACGACTGGAAACACCACTGTTCATACACACCGGGACAGGGAACTCACCACTGAAAGCACCACTGTTCATAGACACCGGGACACGGGACTCACTACTGGAAACACCACTGTTCATAGACACCGGGACAGGCGACTCACTTCTGGAAACATAAATGTTCAAATACACCGGGACAGGGGACTCACAACTGGAAACACCACTGTTCATACACACCGGGACAGGGGTCTCACTACTGGAAACAGCACTGTTCACAGACACTGGGACAGGTGACTCACTACTGGAAACTCTCCTGTTGATAGACACTGGGACAGGGGGCTCACTACTGGAAGCAACACTGTTCATAGGCACCGGGACAGGGGACTCACAACTGGAAACACCGCTGTTAATAGACAGCAGGACAGGGGACTCACTACTGGAAACACCACTGTTCATAGACACCGGGACAGGGGTCTCACGAGTGGAAACACCACTGATCATATTCACTGGGACAGGGGACTCACTCCGGGAAACACCACTGTTCATAGACACTGGGACGGAGGACTCACAACTGGAAACACCACTGTTCATAGACACCGGGACAGGGGACTCTCTACTGGAAACACCACTGATCATAGACACCGGTACAGGGGTCTCACTACTGGAAACACCACTGTTCATAGACACCGGGACATGGGACTCACTGCTGGAAACACCACTGTCCATAGACACCGGGACAGATGACTCATGACTGGAAACACCACCGTTCAGAAACACCGGGACAGGGGACTCACTACTGGAAACAGCACTCTTGATAGACACCGGGACAGGGGACTCACTAATGGGAACACCAATATTCATAGACACCAGGAAAGGGGACTCACTACTGGACACACCACTGTTCATAACGAACGGGACAGGGGACTCACTACTGGAAACACCACTGATCATACCCACCGGGACAGGTGACTCACTACTGGAAACACCACTGTTCATAGACACCGGGACAGGGGACTCACTTCTGGAAACATAAATGTTCAAATACACCGGGACAGGGGACTCACTACTGGAAACTCTCCTGTTGATAGACACTGGGACAGGGGACTCACTAGTGGAAGCAACACTGTTCATAGACACCGGAACAGGGGACTCACAACTGGAAACACCCCTGTTCATAGACAGCAGGACAGGGGACTCACTAGTGGAAACACCACTGATCATAGACACTGGGACAGGGGACTCACTACGGGAAACAGCACTGTTCATAGACACTGGGACAGAGGACTCACAACTGGAAACTCCACTGTTCATAGACACCGGGACAGGGGACTCACTACTGGAAACACCACTGATCATAGACACCGGTACAGGGGACTCACTAGTGGAAACACCACTGTTCATAGACACCGGGACATGGGATCACTGCTGGAAACACCACTGTCCATAGACACCGGGACAGATGACTCATGACTGGAAACACCACCGTTCAGAAACACTGGGACAGGGGACTCACTACTGGAAACACTACTCTTGATAGACACCGGGACAGGGGACCCACTAATGGGAACACCAATATTCATAGACACCAGGAAAGGGGACTCACTACTGGACACACCACTGTTCATACACACCGGGACAGGGGACTCACTACTAGAAACACCACTGTTCATACACACCGGGACAGGGAACTCACCACTGAAAGCACCACTGTTCATAGACACCGGGACACGGGACTCACTACTGGAAACACCACTGTTCATAGACACCGGGACAGGCGACTCACTTCTGGAAATATAAATGTTCAAATACACCGGGACAGGGGACTCACAACTGGAAACACCACTGTTCATACACACCGGTACAGGGGTCTCACTACTGGAAACAGCACTGTTCACAGACACTGGGACAGGTGACTCACTACTGGAAACTCTCCTGTTGATAGACACTGGGACAGGTGGCTCACTACTGGAAGCAACACTCTTCATAGGCACCGGGACAGGGGACTCACAACTGGAAACACCGCTGTTCATAGACAGCAGGACAGGGGACTCACTACTGGAAACACCACTGTTCATAGACACCGGGACAGGGGTCTCACGAGTGGAAACACCACTGATCATATTCACTGGGACAGGGGACTCACTCCGGGAAACACCACTGTTCATAGACACTGGGACAGAGGACTCACAACTGGAAACACCACTGTTCATAGACACCGGGACAGGGGACTCACTACTGGAAACACCACTGATCATAGACACCGGTACAGGGGTCTCACTACTGGAAACACCACTGTTCATAGACACCGGGACATGGGACTCACTGCTGGAAACACCACTGTCCATAGACACCGGGACAGATGACTCATGACTGGAAACACCACCGTTCAGAAACACCGGGACAGGGGACTCACTCCTGGAAACAGCACTCTTGATAGACACCGGGACAGGGGACTCACTAATGGGAACACCAATATTCATAGACACCAGGAAAGGGGACTCACTACTGGACACACCACTGTTCATACACACCGGGACAGGGGACTCACTACTGGAAACACCACTGTTCATACACACCGGGACAGGGAACTCACCACTGAAAACACCACTGTTGATAGACACCGGGACACGGGACTCACTACTGGAAACACCACCGTTCATAGACATCGGGACAGCGGACTCACTACTGGAAGCAGAACTGTCCGTAGACAGCGGGACAGGGGACTCACTACTGGAAACACCACTGTTTGTAGACACTGGGACATGTGACTTACTACTGGAGACACCACTGTTCATAGACACCGGGACAGGCGTCTCACTAATGGAAACACCATTGTTTGTAGACACCGGCACAGGGGACTCACTATTGGAAATACCACTGTTCATAGACACCGGGACAGGGGACTCACGAATGGAAACACCACTGTTCATTGACACTGGGACAGGGGACTCACTACTGGAAACACAACTGCTAATAGACACCGGGACAGGGGATTCACCACTGGAGAAACCACTGATCATAGATACCGGGACAGGGGATTCACTGCTGGAAACTCCACTGTTCAAACATACCGGCACAGGGGATTCACTTCTGGAAACACCACTGTTCAAAAACACCGGGACAGGGGACTCACGACTGGAAACACCACTGTTCGTAGACACTGGGACAGGGGTCTCACTACTGGAAACACCACTGTTCATACACACCGGGACAGTGGACTCACCACTGGAAACACCACTGCTAATAGACACCGGGACAGGGGATTCACCACTGGAAACACCACTAATCATAGACACCGGGACAGTGGACTCACTACGGAATACAGCACTGTTCATGGACACCGGGACAGGGAACTCACTACTGGAAACAACACTGCTAACAGACACCGGGACAGGGGACTCACTACTGGAAACACCAATGTTCAAAGACACCAGGACAGGGAACTCACTACTGGACACACCACTGTTCATACACACCGGGACCGGGGGCTCACCACTGGAAACACCACTAATCATAGACAGCGGGACAGGGGGCTCACTTCTGGAAATACCACTGTTCATTGACACCGGGACAGGGGACTCACTTCTCGAAACACCACTGTTCATAGACACCGGGTCAGGGGACTCACAATTGGAAACACAGCTGTTCATACACACTGGGACAGGTGACTCACAACTGGAAACACCACTGTTCATAGACACCGGGACAGGGGACTCACGACTGGAAACAACACTGTTCGTAGACACTGGAACAGGGGTCTCACTACTGGAAACACGACTGTTCATACGCACTGGGACAGTGGACTCACCACTGGAAACACCACTGCTAATAGGCACCGGGAGAGGGGATTCACCACTAGAAACACAACTGTTCAAACATACCGGCACAGGGGATACACTTCTGGAAACACGACTGCTCAAAAACACCGGGACAGGGGACTCACTACTGGAGACACCACTGTTGATAGACACCGGGACAGGGGACTCACTACTGGAAACACCACTGTTCATGGACACCGGGACAGGGGACTCACTGCAGGAAAAACCACTGTTCATAGACACCGGGACAGGGGATTCACCGCTGGAAACACAACTGTTCAAACATACCGGCACAGGGGATACACTTCTGGAAACACGACTGATCAAAAACACAGGGACAGGGGACTCACTGCTGGAGACACCACTGTTGATAGACACCGGGACAGGGGAATCACTACTGGAAACACCACTGTTCATAGACACCGGGACAGGGGACTCACTTCTGCAAACACCAGTTATCAAACACACCGGGACAGGTGACTCACTACTGGAAACACCACTGCTAATAGGCACCGGGACAGGGCACTCACTACTGGAAACACCAATGTTCAAAGACACCAGGACAGGGAACTCACTACAGGACACACCACTGTTCATACACACCGGGACCGGGGGCTCACAACTGGAAACACCACTGTTCGTAGACACTGGGACATGGGACTCACAACTGGAAACACCACTGTTCATAGACACCGGGACAGGCGTCTCATTACTGGAAACACCACTGTTTGTAGACACCGGGACCGGGGACTCACTACTGGAAATACCACTGTTCGTAGACACCGGGAGAGGGGACTCACTACTGGAAACACCACTGTTCATAGACACCGGGACAGGGGACACACTACTGGAAACGCGACTGCTAATAGACACCGGGACAGGGGACTCACCACTGGAAAAACCACTGTTCATAGATACCGGAACAGGGGATTCACTGCTGGAAACACCACTGTTTAAACACACCGGCACAGGGGATTCACTTCTGGAAACACCACTGTTCAAAAACACCGGGACAGGGGACTCACTTCTGGAAACACCAATTTTGAAATGCTCCATGACAGGGGACTCACTGCTGGAAACACCACTTATAATAGACACCGGGACAGGGGACTCACTACTGGAAACACCACTGTTCATAGACACCGGGACAGGGGACTCACTTCTGGAAACACCAATTTGAAATGCTCCGTGACAGGGGACTCACTGCTGGAAACACCACTTATAATAGACACCGGGACAGGGGACTCACTACTGGAAACACCAATGTTCATAGACACCGGGACAGGGAACTCACTACTGGACACACCACTGTTCATAGACACCGGGACAGGGGACTCACGACTGGAAACAACACTGTTCGTAGACACTGGAACAGGGGTCTCACTACTGGAAACACCACTGTTCATACGCACTGGGACAGTGGACTCACCACTGGAAACACCACTGCTAATAGACACCGGGACAGGGGATTCACCACTGGAAACACCACTAATCATAGACACCGGGACAGTGGACCCACTACGGAAAACACCACTGTTCATGGACACCGGGACAGGGGACTCACTACAGGAAAAACCACTGTTCATAGACACCGGGACAGGGGATTCACCGCTGGAAACACAACTGTTCAAACATACCGGCACAGGGGATACACTTCTGGAAACACGACTGATCAAAAACACCGGGACAGGGGACTCACTGCTGGAGACACCACTGTTGATAGACCCCGGGACAGGGGGCACACTACTGGAAACACCAGTGTTCATAGACACCGGGAAAGGTGACTCACTACTGGAAGCACCACTGTTCATAGACACCGGGACAGGGGATGCAGTACTGGAAACACCACTGTTCATAGACACCGGGAGAGGGGACTCACTACTGGAAACACCAATGTTCAAAGACACCAGGACAGGGAACTCACTACAGGACACACCACTGTTCATACACACCGGGACCGGGGGCTCACAACTGGAAACACCACTGTTCGTAGACACTGGGACATGGGACTCACAACTGGAAACACCACTGTTCATAGACACCGGGACAGGCGTCTCACTACTGGAAACACCACTGTTTGTAGACACCGGGACCGGAGACTCACTACTGGAAATACCACTGTTCGTAGACACCGGGACAGGGGACTCACTACTGGAAACACCAATGTTCATAGACACCAGGAAAGGAGATTCACTACTGGACACACCACTGTTGATACACACCGGGACAGGGAACACACCACTGAAAACACCACTGTTCATAGAGACCGGGACACGGGACTCACTACTGGAAACACCACCGTTCATAGACATCGGGACAGGCGACTCACTATTGGAAACACTACTGTTCATAGACACCGGGAAAGGGGACTCACTAGTGGAAACACCACTGTCCGTAGACACCGGGACAGGGAACTCATGACTGGAAACAACACTGTTCGTAGACACTGGGACAGGGGTCTCACTACTGGAAACACCACTGTCCATACACACCGGGACAGTGGACTCACCACTGGAAACACCACTGCTAATAGACACCGGGACAGGGGACTCACCACTGGAAACACCACTAATCATAGACACCGGGACAGTGGACTCACTATGGAAAACACTACTGTTCATGGACACCGGGAAAGGGGACTCACTACTGGAAACACCTCTGTTCATAGTCACCGGGACAGGGGACTCAATACTGGAAACACCACTGTTCATAGTCACCGGGACAGGGGACTCAATACTGGAAACACCACTGTTCATAGACACCGGGACAGGGGACTCACTACTGGAAACACCACTGTTCATATACACGGGACAGGGGACTCACTACTGGAAACACCACTGTTCATATACACGGGACAGGGGACTCACTACTGGAAACAACAGTGTTCATAGACACCGGGAAAGGTGACTCACTACTGGAAGCACCAATGTTCATTGACACCGGGACAGGGGATGCAGTACTGGAAACACCACTGTTCATAGACACCGGGAGAGGGGACTCACTACTGGAAACACCCCTGTTCATTGACACCAGGACAAGGGACTTACTGCTGGAAACACCACCATTCATTGACACCGGGACAGGGGACTCACTACTGGAAACACCAATGTTCATAGTCACCGGGACAGGGGACTCACTACTGGAAACACCACTGTTAATAGACACCGGGACAGGGGACTCACCACTGGAAACACCACTGATCATAGACACCGGGACAGGGGGCTCACTACGGATAACACCACTGTCCATAGACACCGGGACAGGGGACACACTACTGGAAATACCACTGTTCATACACACCGGGACAGGGGCTCACAACTGGAAACACCACTAATCATAGACACTGGGACAGGGGACTCACTTCTGGCAACACCACTGTTCATAAACACCGGTACAGAGGACTCACTACTGGAAACACCACTGTTCATAGACACCAGGACAGGGGACTCACTACTGGAAACACCACTGATCATAGACACCGGTACAGTGGACTCAGTACTGGAAACACCACTGTTGATAGACACCGGGACATGGGACTCACTGCTGGAAACACCACTGACCATAGACACCGGGACAGATGACTAACGACTGGAAACACCACCGTTCATAGACACCGGGTCAGTGGACTCACTACTGGAAACACCACTCTTGATAGACACCGGGACAGGGGACTCACTATTGGAAACACCAATGTTCATAGACACCATGAAAGGAGACTCACTACTGGTAACACCACTGTTCATACACACCGGGACAGGGAACTCACCACTGAATACACCACTGTTCATAGACACATGGACACGGGACTCACTAATGGAAACACCACCATTCATAGACATCGGGACAGGGGACTCACTAATGCAAACAGTACTGTTCATAGACACCGGGACAGGGGACTCACTACTGGAAACGCCAGTGTTCATAGACACCGGGACATGGGACTCACTACTGGAAACACCACTGTCCGTTGACACCGGGACAGGGGACTCACTACTGGAAACACCTCTGTTCATAGTCACCGGGACAGGGGACTCAATACTGGAAACACCACTCTTCATAGACACCGGGACAGGGGACTCAATACTGGAAACACCACTGTTCATAGACACAGGACAGGGGACTCACTACTGGAAACACCAGTGTTCATAGACACCGGGAAAGGTGACTCACTACTGGAAGCACCACTGTTCATCGACACCGGGACAGGTTATGCACTACTGGAAACACCACTGTTAATAGACACCGGGAGAGGGGACTCACTACTGGAAACACCCCTGTTCATAGACACCAGGACAAGGGACTTACTGCTGGAAACACCACCATTCATTGACACCGGGACAGGTGACTCACTAATGGAAACACCAATGTTCATATTCACCGGGACAGGGGACTCACTACTGGAAACACCACTGTTGATAGACACCGGGAAAGGGGACTCACCACTGGAAACACCACTGATCATAGACACCGTGACAGGGGGCTCACTACGGAAAACACCACTGTCCATAGACACCGGGACAGTGGACACACAATGGAAATACCACTGTTCATACACACCGGGACAGGGGCTCACAACTGGAAACACCACTAATCATAGACACCGGGACAGGGGACTCACTTCTGGCAACACCACTGTTCATAAACACCGGGACAGAGGACTCACTACTGGAAACACCACTGTTCATAGACACCGGGACAGGGGACTCACTATTGGAAACACCACTGATCATAGACACCGGTACAGTGGACTCAGTACTGGAAACACCACTGTTCATAGACACCGGGACATGGGACTCACTGCTGGAAACACCACTGACCGTAGACACCGGGACAGATGGCTAACGACTGGAAACACCACCATTCATCGACACCGGGTCAGGGGACTCACTACTGGAAACACCACTCTTGATAGACACCGGGACAGGGGACTCACTACTGGAAACACGAATGTTCATTGACACCATGAAAGGAGCCTCACTACTGGAAACACCACTGTTCATACACACCGGTACAGGGAACTCACCACTGAATACACCACTGTTCATAGACACCGGGACACGGGACTCACTACTGGAAACACCACCATTCATAGACATCGGGACAGGGGACTCATTACTGCAAACAGTACTGTTCATAGACACCGGGACAGGGGACTCACTACTGGAAACGCCAGTGTTCATAGACACCGGGACATGGGACTCACTACTGGAAACACCACTGTCCGTTGACACCGGGACAGGGGACTCACGACTGGAAACACCACTGTTCGTAGACACTGGTACATGGGACTCACTACTGGAAACACCACTGTTTGTAGACACCGGGACAGGGGACTCCCTACTGGAAACACCACTGTTCATACACACCGGGACAGTGGATTCACCACTGGAAACACCACGGTTCATAGACACCGGGACAGTGGACTCACTACTGGAAACACCACTGTTCATAGACACCGGGACAGTGGACTCACTGCTGGAAACACCCCTGTTTATAGACACCGGGACAGTGGACACACTACTGGAAACACCACTGTTCATAGAAACGGGGACAGGGCACTCACTACTGGAAACACCACTGCTCATAGACACCGGGACAGTGGACTCACTACTGGAAGCACCACTGTTCATAGACACCGGACAGTGGACTCACTACTGGAAACCCCACTGTTCATAGACACCGGGACAGGAGACTCACTACTGGAAACACCACTGTTCATAGACACCGGGACAGGGGACTGATGCGCTATTAATTACTCCTAAAAGACGGAGAGTTAGGAGAGTAACTAAAAGGCTTTTATTAACAAAGAACAGAGCATGCCTCTCGTGGTTGACTGGTTCCCAAGATGGCAGGGGGCTGCAGAGCAGTCACCTTTATACCTGTGCGAGTGGGTGGAGCCAGTGGCGGAGCCAGCTGAGGCATGCATAGATACAACAGTGTGCAACAACAACAACAACGGTGAGCAACAATAACAGTGGTTTACCACATTCACCCTTTGTTTAAATTTGAGTCCGGCGGGGTGAAGTGTACTAAAGGTTCGTGTAAGTAAGTCTATCAGGTGGCCTTGTATGCCGTCCTGATCGTCGTGGTGGCGGCGGTGATGGTGTAGCATCCAACGTTGAATCTGGCATCTCATTGAGTGGTTGGGTGGTCAATGACGGGTCCTGGGGCTGCGGCATGCCTTCTACAGGGGTTGGGTTGTGGGCAGTGGTGGATGGCAATGGTAGTATTTCACGGGCACCCGAAGGTGTGAGGTCTCGTATAGGGACTGTGTCCTCCCGCCGTCCGGGTACGCCATGTAAGCATACTGGGGGTTGGCGTGGAGGAGGCTCACCCTCTCGACCAGGGGGTCCGTTTTATGGGACCTCACGTGCTTTCGCAGTAGGACGGGTCCTGGAGACGTCAGCCATGTCGGTAGCGACGTCCCCGCTGTGGACTTCCTGGGGAAAGTGAACATTTTTTCATGGGGGGTGGCATTGGTGGCCGTACAAAGCAGTGACCGAATGGAGTGGAGCGCCGCAGGGAGGACCTCCTGCCAGCGAGAGGTCGGAAGGCCCTTAGATTTTAAGTTTAAGAGGACGGCCTTCCAAACCGTCGCATTCTCTCTTTCCACCTGGCCGTTCCCCTGGGGGTTGTAGCTGGTGGTTCTGCTTGTAGCAATACCTCTCGTGAGCAGGTACTGACGGAGTTCGTCGCTCATAAAAGATGAGCCCCGGTCACTATGGATATAGCTAGGGAAGCCAAACAAGGCGAAAAGGTCATTCAGACATTTAACGACCGTGGTACTGGCCATGTCTGGGCAAGGGGTGGCAAGCGGGAAACGGGAGTACTCATCAATTATGTTGAGGAAGTACACGCTGCGGTCAGAGGAGGGGAGGGGCCCTTTAAAATCGACGCTCAGGTGCTCGAAGGGGCGAGTGTCCTTGATCAGGCTTGCTCTGTCTGGCCTATAAAAATGCGGTTTGCACTCGGCACAGATTTGGCAGTTCCTGGTCATGGTCCTGACCTCCTCGATGGAGTAGGGCAGGTTACGGGATTTGATGAAATGGAATAACCTGGTGACCCCCGGGTGGCAGAGGTCATTGTGAAGGGTCTGCAGTCTATCAACCTGCGCGTTGGCGCATGTACCACGTGATAGGGCATCTGGGGGCTCATTGAGTTTCCCGGGCCGGTACAAGATATCGTAATTGTAGGTGGAGAGTTCAATTCTCCACCTCAAGATCTTGTCGTTCTTGATTTTGCCCCTCTGCTTATTATTAAACAAAAAAGCCACTGAACGTTGGTCAGTGAGCAGGGCAAATCGTTTTCCGGCCAGGTAATGCCTCCAATGTCGCACCGCTTCCACAATGGCCTGGGCCTCCTTTTCAACAGAGGAGTGTCGAATCTCGGGGCCCTGGAGGGTCCTTGAGAAAAAGGCCACGGGTCTCCCCGCCTGGTTAAGGGTTGCAGCTAGGGCGAAGTCGGATGCATCGCTCTCCACTTGGAAAGCGATGGACTCATCCACTGCGTGCATTGTGGCCTTCGCAATATCTCTTTTTATGAGAGTGAAGGCTGCACATGCCTCTGCTGTCAGGGGGAAGGAGGTGGACTTGATGAGGGGTCTGGCTTTGTCCGCATAGTTGGGCACCCACTGAGCATAGTAAGAGAAAAACCCTAGGCATCTCTTCAGTGCTTTTTGGCAGTGGGGGAGGTGGAGCTCCATAAGGGGGCGCATTCTGTCGCGGTCGGGGCCGATGACTCCGTTCTCCACTACGCAGCCAAGAATGGCGGGGCGCGTGGTGCGAAACATACCTTTGTCCTTGTTGTATGTTAGATTCAGCCGCTGGGCCGTACGGAGGAATTTCTCTAGGTTAACGTCATGGTCCTGCTGGTCGTGGCCGCAGATGGTGACGTTGTCTAGATAGGGGAAGGTGGCCTGCAGCGCGTTCTGGTCAACCATTCGGTCCATCTCCCTTTGGAAGACCGAAATCCCGTTGGTGACGCTGAAGGGGACTCGGAGGAAGTGGTAGAGACGACCGTCAGCTTCAAAAGCTGTGTACTGGCGGTCCTCAGCCCTGATGGGGAGCTGGTGGTATGCCCACTTCAGATCAATCGTCGAGAACACCCGGTATTGTGCTATCTGATTGACCATGTCAGATATGCGGGGGAGTGGGTATGCATCTAACTGGGTGTAGCGATTGATCGTCTGGCTGTAGTCAATAACTAGGCACTGTTTTTCGCCAGTCTTCACTACCACCACTTGTGCTCGCCATGGGCTAGTGCTACCCTCAATAATCCCTTCCTTCAGGAGTCTTGCTACTTCGGATTTAATGAAGCTCCTATCCCCGGCACTGTACCGCCTGCTTTTGGTAGCGATAGGCTTACAGTCGCGGGTGAAGTTAGCGAACAAGGGGCGGGGGCAGACTTTAAGCGTGAAGAGGCTGCAAATGGTGCGCGGCGGGCGATTTAAAAGCTGCTGGCTGCAGACTGTGAGTGGGGGGAGGGGTCCGCCGTACGCTAATGTGACACTTTTAAGGTGGCACTGAAAATCCAACCCCAGTAGAATGGCAGCGCAGAGATGGGGCAGGACAAGAAGTTTAAAATTTTTGTATTCTGTGCCCCTTACTGAAAGGATCACTACACAGTAGCCACCGACATCTGCTGAATGGGATTTGGAAGCCATAGAGATCCGATGGCGCATTGGCAGGACCGGGAGAGAGTAACTGCACACCGTGTCGGGGTGGATAAAGCTCTCCGTGCTCCCGCTGTCAAAAAGGCAGGTAGTGGCGTGGCCGTTTACCGTAATGTCCATCATGGACTTGGACAGTTGGTGAGGGAGAGATTGGTCCAGTGTCACGGAGGCTAGCGTATGGTCGAGCGAGTCGCTGTGGTCGTCAGACGAGGCGGTGGTTGAGTCCGGGTCACCCGCGATTGGAGTTGGAGGCGTCCAAGTTGGCGGACAAAATGGCTGCGCCCATGTTCCCGATCCCCACATGGCTGGAGGTGTCCAAGATGGTGGACAAGATGGCTGCCCCCACGGTTCACATGCGGCGCTGCTGGCGTTAGCGGTTTTACCTTTGCAGGCACTGACGTAGTGTCCTTTCTTCCCGCAGCCAGAGCAGGTAGCGTTTTTCGCCGGGCAGCGTGCTCGGGGGTGTTTTGCCTGGCCACAAAAGTAACATTTCGGGCCCTTGGACATCGCTGCAGCAGTTGGTGCCGGGGGTGGCGGCCCATGACCCAAGGTTGCGGTGTCCATGGTGCGGAGCGGTTAGGGGAGAATGCGTCCATATTCCGGTGGGCCGCGTCTAGCGAGAGCGCGAGGGACACTGCCTTCTTCAGGTTGATTTCGCCCTTCTCCAACAATCTCTGCCGGGAGTAGTTGGACTTGAGGCCCGCAACGAAAGCATCTCGGATAAGTCCCTCCATGTGTGTCGTGGCCGATAACTCTTTACAATCGCAGGCTCGGCCGAGTATCTGTAGTGCCCGTAGGAATGCCTCCACCGATTCCCCGGGCTGCTGTTTGCGGGATCTCAGGAGGTGTCTGGCATAAACCGTATTTACCGGGCGTGTGTATTGTCCTTTTAGCAGATCGATAGCCGCCGCTTAGTTAGTCGCATCCTGGATGAGCATGTAGACTTGGTGGCCCACCTTGGAGGCCAGGATTTTTAGTTTGTTTCCATCTAGTGTCACGGCTGAGGCTTCCAGGTAAGCTTCGAAGCAACGCAGCCATTGTGCAAACTTGGTAGATGAACCCGCCTCTTGAGGGTCTAGGTCCAGGCATGTTGGTCTGAGGGCATGCAGCAGCGCCTGCTGCTCAGCGTTTGGTGCCGTCATTTGCTGCAGCACCTGCTGCTCAGCGTTTGGTGCCGACATTTTGTATTTGTTATTAAAATTGATGCGCTATTAATTACTCATAAAAGACGGAGAGTCAGGAGAGTAACTAAAAGGCTTTCATGAACAAAGAACAGAGCATGCCTCTCGTGGTTGACTGGTTTCCAAGAAGGCAGGGGGCTGCAGAGCAGTCACCTTTATACCTGGGCATGTGGGTGGAGCCAGGGGCGGAGCCAGCTGAGGCATGCATAGATACAACAGTGTGCAACAACAACAACAACGGTGAGCAACAATAACAGTGGTTTACCACAGGGACTCACTGCTGGAAACACCAGCGTTCATAGACACCGGGACAGTGGACTCACTACTGGAAACACCACTGTTCATAGACACTGGGACAGGGGACTCACTGCTGGAAACAGCACTGTTCATAGATACCGGGACAGTGAACTCACTACTGGAAACACCACTGTTCATAGACACCGGGACAGGGGACTCACTACTGGAAACAACACTGTTCATACACACTGGGACAGGGGACACACTACTGGAAACACCACTGTTCATAGACACCGGGACAGGGGACTCACTACTGGGAACACAACTGTTCATAGGAACTCCAGCAGGGGACTCACTACTGGAAACATAACTGATCATAGATACCGGGACAGGGGACTCACTACTGGAAACACCACTGTTCATAGACACCGGGACAGGGGACTCACTACTGGAAACACCACTGTTCATAGACACTGGGACAGGGGACTCGCTACTGGAAACAACACTGTTCATAGACACCGGGACAGGGGACACACCACTGGAAACACCACTGTTCATAATCACCGGGTCAGGGGACTCACTACTGGAAACACCACTGTTCATAGGCACGGGGACAGGGCACTCACTACTGGAAACACCACTGCTCATAGACACCGGGACAGTGGACTCACTACTGGAAGCACCACTGTTCATAGACACTGGACAGGGGACTCAATACTGGAAACACCACTGTTCATAGACACCGGGACAGGAGGCTCACTACAGGAAACACCACTGTTCATAGACACCGGGACAGAAAACTCACTGCTGTAATCACCAGTGTTCATAAACACCGGGACAGTGGACTCACTACTGGAAACGCCACTGTTCATAGACACTGGGACAGGGGACTCACTGCTGGAAACAGCACTGTTCATAAACACCGGACAGTGGACACAATACTGGAAACACCACTGTTCATTGACACCGGGACAGGGGTCTCACTACTGGAAACACCACTGTTCATAGACACCGGTAGAAGGGACTCACTACTGGAAACACCAGTGAACATTGACACCGGGTCAGGGGACGCACTACTGGATAGACCACTGTTCATAGACAGTGGGACAGGGGACTCACTACTGGAAACTCCACTGTTCACAGACACCAGGACAGGGGACTCACTGCTGGAAACACCACTGTTCATAGACACCGGGACAGGGGACTCAATAATGGAAACAACACTGTTCATAGACACCAGGACAGGGGACTCACTACTGGAAACACGACTGTTCATAGACACCGGGAAAGGGGTCTCACTACTGGAAACACCACTGTTCATACACACCGGGACAGGGGACTCACTACTGGAAACACCACTGTTCATAGACACCGGGACAGGGGACTCACTACTGGAAACACCACTGTTCATAGACACTGGGACAGGGGACTCACTACTGGAAACATCACTGTTCATAGACACCGGGACAGGGGACTCAGAACTGGAAACACCACTTTCCATAGACAGCGGGACAGGGGACTCACTACTGGAAACACCACTGTTCATTCACACCGGGCAGGGGCCTCACTACTGGAAACACCACTGTTCATAGACACCGGGACAGGGGACTCTCTACTGGAAACACCACTGTTCATAAACACGGGGACAGGGGACTCACTACTGGAAACACCACTGTTCATAGACACCGGGACAGGGGACACACTACTGGAAACACCACTGTTCATAGACACCGGGACAGGGGTCTCACTGTTGGAAACACCACTGTTCATAGACACCGGGACAGTGGACTCACAACTGGAAACACCACTGTTCATAGACACCATGAAAGGGGACTCACTGCTGGGAACGTCGCTGTAAATATACACCGGGACAGGGGACTTTCTGCTGGAAACACCACTGTTCATAGACACCGGGACAGGGGACACCCTATTGGAAACACCACTGTTCATATACACCAGGACAGGGGATTCACTACTGGAAACAGCACTGTTCATAGACACCGGGACAGGGGACTCACTACTGGAAACACCACTGTTCATAGACACCAGGACAGGGGGCTCACAACTGGAAATACCACTGTTCATAGACACCGGGACAGGGGACTCACTCGTGGAAACACCACTGATCATAGACACCGGAACAGGGGACTCACTACTGCAAACACCACTGTCCATAGACAGCGGGTCAGGGGACTCACTACTGGAAACACCACTGTTCATTCACACCGGGACAGGGGCCTCACTACTGGAAACACCATTGTTCATTATCACCGGGACAGGGGACTCAATACTGGAAAAACTACTGTTCATAGACAAGGGGACAGGGGACTCACTACTGGAAACACCACTGTTCATTGACACCAGGACAGGGGTCTCACAACTGGCAACACTAATGTTCATTGACACTGGGTCAGGGGACTCACTACTGGAAACACCATTGTTCATAGACACCGGGACAGGGGACACTCTACTGGAAACACCACTGTTCATAGACACCGGGACAGTGGGCTCAGTACTGGAAACACCACTGTTCATAGACACCGGGACAGGGGACTCACTACTGGAAACACCACTCTTCATAGACACCGGGATAGGGGTCTCGTCACTGAAAACATCACTGTTCATAGACACCGCACCAGGGGACTCACTACTGGAAACACCACTGTTCATAGACACCGGGACAGGGGACACACTGCTGAAAATATCACTGTTCATAATCCCCGGGACAGTGGACTCACTGCTGGAAACACCACTGTTCATAGACACCGGGACAGTGCACTCACTGCTGGAAACACCACGGTTCATAGATGCGGGGACAGGGGGACTCACTACTGGAAACAGCAATGTTCATAGTCACCGGGACAGGTGAGTCACTACTGTAAACATTACTGTTCATAGACACCGGGACAGGGGACTCACTACTGGAATCACCACTGTTCATAGGCACCGGGATAGGGGACTCACTACTGGAAACACCACTCCCCATCGACACCTGGACCGGTGACTCACTACTGGAAACACCAATGTTCGTAGACACCGGGAGAGGGGACTCACTAGTGGAAAAACCTCTGTTCATAGACACCGGGACAGGGGACTCACTTTTGGAAACAGCACTGTTCATAGACACCGGGACAGGGGACTCACTACTGGAAACACCACTGTTCATTCACACCAGGACAGGGGCCTCACTACTGCAAACACCATTGTTCATAGTCACCGGGTCAGGGGACTCAATACTGGAAACACCACTGTTCATAGACACCGGGACAGGGGACTCAGAACTGGAAACACCATTGTCCATAGACAGCGGGACAGGGGACTCACTACTGGAAACACCACTGTTCATTCACACCGGGCAGGAGCCTCACTACTGGAAACACCACTGTTCATAGAGACCGGGACAGGGGACTCACTACTGGAAACACCACTGTTCATACACACGGGGACAGGGGACTCACTACTGGAAACACCACTGTTCATAGACACCGGGACAGGGGTCTCACTACTGGAAACACCACTGTTCATAGACACCATGACAGGGGACTCACTGCTGGGAACGCCGCTATTCATAGACACCGGGACAGGGGACTAACTGCTGGAAACACCACTGTTCATAGACACCGGGACAGGGGACACACTACTGGAAACACCACTGTTCATAAACACCAGGACGGGGGACTCACTACTGGAAACAGCACTGTTCATAGACACCGGGACAGGGGACTCACTACTGGAAACACCACTGTTCATAGACAACAGGACAGGGGGCTCACAACTGGAAATACCACTGTTCATAGACAACGGGACAGGGGACTCACTACTGGAAACACCACTGTCCATAGACAGCGGGTCAGGGGACTCACTACTGGAAACACCACTGTTCATTCACACCGCGACAGGGGTCTCACAACTGGAAACACCAATGTTCATTGACACTGGGTCAGGGGACTCACTACTGGAAACACCATTGGTCATAGACACCGGGACAGGGGACACACTACTGGAAACAGCACTGTTCATAGACACCGGGACAGGGGGCTCACTACTGGAAACACCACTGTTCATAGACACCGGGACAGGGGACTCACTACTGGAAACACCACTCTTCATAGACACCGGGATAGGGGTCTCGTCACTGTAAACATCACTATTCATAGACACCAGGCCAGGGGCGCACTACTGGAAACACCACTGTTCATAGACACCGGGACAGGGGACACACTACTGGAAATACCACTGTTCATAATCCCCGGGACAGGGGACTAACTATTGGAAACACCACTGTTCATAGACACCGGGACAGTGCACTCACTGCTGGAAACACCACGGTTCATAGATGCGGGGACAGGGGGACTCACTACTGGATACAGCAATGTTCATAGACACCGGGACAGGTGAGTCACTACTGTAAACATTACTGTTCATAGACACCGGGACAGGGGACTCACTACTGGAATCACCACTGTTCATAGACACCGGGACAGGGGACTCAGTACTGGAAACACCACTCTCCATCGACACCTGGACCGGGGCTTTCTACTGGAAACACCAATGTTCGTAGACACCGGGACAGGGGACTCACTACTGGAAAAACCACTGTTCATAGACACCGGGACAGGGGACTCACTACTGGAAACACCACTGATCATAGACACCGGGACAGGGGACACACTGCTGGAAACACCACTGTTCATAGACACCGGGACAGGGGATTCACTACTGACATAGCACTATTCATAGACACCGGGACAGGCCAATCACCACTGCAAACACCACTGTCCA
The DNA here is from genome assembly GCF_052327205.1 of Somniosus microcephalus. NCBI lineage: Eukaryota > Metazoa > Chordata > Chondrichthyes > Squaliformes > Somniosidae > Somniosus > Somniosus microcephalus. Next base: position 59,041,893 of record NW_028225179.1, read on the forward strand.
TAGACACCGGGACAGGGGACTCACTACTGGAAACACCACTGTTCATAGACACCGGGACAGGGGACTCACTACTGACATAGCACTATTCATAGACACCGGGATTGGTGACTCACTGCTGGAAACACCAACGTCCATAGACATCGGGTCAGGGGACTCACTACTGGAAACACCACTGTTCATAGACACCGGGACAGGGGTCTCACAACTGGAAACACCACTGTTCATAGACACCGGGACAGGGGACTCACTACTGGAAACACCATTGTTCATAGACACCGGGACAGGGGACTCACTCCTGGAAACACCACTGTTCATAGACACCGGGACAGGGGCTCACTACTGGAAACACCACTGTTCATAGACACCGGGACAGGGGACTCACTACTGGAAACACCACACTTCATAGACACCAGGTTATGGGTCTCATCACTGTAAACACCACTGTTCATAGACACCGGGCCAGTGGATTCTCTACTGGAAACACCACTGTTCATAGACACAGGGACAGGGGACTCACTACTGGAATCACCACTGTTCATAGGCACCGGGATAGGGGACTCACTACTGGAAACACCACTCCCCATCGACACCTGGACCGGTGACTCACTACTGGAAACACCAATGTTCGTAGACACCGGGAGAGGGGACTCACTAGTGGAAAAACCTCTGTTCATAGACACCGGGACAGGGGACTCACTTTTGGAAACAGCACTGTTCATAGACACCGGGACAGGGGACTCACTACTGGAAACACCACTGTTCATTCACACCAGGACAGGGGCCTCACTACTGCAAACACCATTGTTCATAGTCACCGGGTCAGGGGACTCAATACTGGAAACACCACTGTTCATAGACACCGGGACAGGGGACTCAGAACTGGAAACACCATTGTCCATAGACAGCGGGACAGGGGACTCACTACTGGAAACACCACTGTTCATTCACACCGGGCAGGAGCCTCACTACTGGAAACACCACTGTTCATAGAGACCGGGACAGGGGACTCACTACTGGAAACACCACTGTTCATACACACGGGGACAGGGGACTCACTACTGGAAACACCACTGTTCATAGACACCGGGACAGGGGTCTCACTACTGGAAACACCACTGTTCATAGACACCATGACAGGGGACTCACTGCTGGGAACGCCGCTATTCATAGACACCGGGACAGGGGACTAACTGCTGGAAACACCACTGTTCATAGACACCGGGACAGGGGACACACTACTGGAAACACCACTGTTCATAAACACCAGGACGGGGGACTCACTACTGGAAACAGCACTGTTCATAGACACCGGGACAGGGGACTCACTACTGGAAACACCACTGTTCATAGACAACAGGACAGGGGGCTCACAACTGGAAATACCACTGTTCATAGACAACGGGACAGGGGACTCACTACTGGAAACACCACTGTCCATAGACAGCGGGTCAGGGGACTCACTACTGGAAACACCACTGTTCATTCACACCGCGACAGGGGTCTCACAACTGGAAACACCAATGTTCATTGACACTGGGTCAGGGGACTCACTACTGGAAACACCATTGGTCATAGACACCGGGACAGGGGACACACTACTGGAAACAGCACTGTTCATAGACACCGGGACAGGGGGCTCACTACTGGAAACACCACTGTTCATAGACACCGGGACAGGGGACTCACTACTGGAAACACCACTCTTCATAGACACCGGGATAGGGGTCTCGTCACTGTAAACATCACTATTCATAGACACCAGGCCAGGGGCGCACTACTGGAAACACCACTGTTCATAGACACCGGGACAGGGGACACACTACTGGAAATACCACTGTTCATAATCCCCGGGACAGGGGACTAACTATTGGAAACACCACTGTTCATAGACACCGGGACAGTGCACTCACTGCTGGAAACACCACGGTTCATAGATGCGGGGACAGGGGGACTCACTACTGGATACAGCAATGTTCATAGACACCGGGACAGGGGACTCAGTACTGGAAACACCACTCTCCATCGACACCTGGACCGGGGCTTTCTACTGGAAACACCAATGTTCGTAGACACCGGGACAGGGGACTCACTACTGGAAAAACTACTGTTCATAGACACCGGGACAGGGGACTCACTACTGGAAACACCACTGATCATAGACACCGGGACAGGGGACACACTGCTGGAAACACCACTGTTCATAGACACCGGGACAGGGGATTCACTACTGACATAGCACTATTCATAGACACCGGGACAGGCCAATCACCACTGCAAACACCACTGTCCATAGACACCGGGACAGGGGACTCACTACTGGAAACACCACTGTTCATAGACACCGGGACAGGGGACTCACTACTGACATAGCACTATTCATAGACACCGGGATTGGTGACTCACTGCTGGAAACACCAACGTCCATAGACATCGGGTCAGGGGACTCACTACTGGAAACACCACTGTTCATAGACACCGGGACAGGGGTCTCACAACTGGAAACACCACTGTTCATAGACACCGGGACAGGGGACTCACTACTGGAAACACCATTGTTCATAGACACCGGGACAGGGGACTCACTCCTGGAAACACCACTGTTCATAGACACCGGGACAGGGGCTCACTACTGGAAACAACACTGTTCATAGACACTGGGACAGGGGACACACTACTGGAAACACCACTGTTCATAGACACCGGGACAGGGGACTCACGACTGGGATCACAACTGTTCATAGGAACTCCAGCAGGGGACTCACTACTGGAAACATAACTGATCATAGACACCGGGACAGGTGACTCACTACTGGAAACACCACTGTTCATAGACACCGGGACAGGGGACTCACTACTTAAAACACCACTGTTCATAGACACTGGGACAGGGGACTCGCTACTGGAAACACCACTGTTCATAGACACCGGGAAAGGGGTCACACTACTGGAAACACCACTGTTCATAATCACCGGGTCAGGGGACTCACTACTGGAAACACCACTCTTCATAGACACCGGGACAGGGGACTCACTATTGGAAACACCACTGTTCATATTCACCGGGACAGTGGACTCACCACTGGAAACACCATTGTTCATAGACACTAGGACAGGGGACTCACTACTGGAAACTCCACTCTCCATCGACACCTGGACCGGGGACTCACTACTGGAAATACCACTGTTCGTAGACACCCGACAGGGGACTCACTACTGGAAAAACCACTGTTCATAGACACCGGGACAGGGGATCACTACTGGAAACACCACTTTTCACAGAAACCGGGAGAGGGGAATCACTACTGAAAACACCACTGTTCATAAACACCGGGACAGGGGCACACTACTGGAAACACCACTGCTCATAGACACCAGTACAGGGGACTCACTACTGGAAACACCACTGTTCACAGACACCGGGATAGGGGACTCACTGCTGGAAACACCACTGTTCATAGACACCGGGACAGGGGACACACTACTGGAAACACCACTGTTCATAGACGCTATGACAGCGGACACACTACTGGAAACACCACTGTTCATAGACACCGGGACAGGGGACACAGTACTGGAAACACCAGTGTTCATAGACAGCGGGTCAGGCGACTCACTGCTGGAAACACCACTGTTCATAGACAGTGGGACAGGGGACTCACTACTGGAAACACCATTGTTCATAGACACCAGGACAGGGACTCACTACTGGAAACAGCACTGTTCATAGACACTGGGACAGGGGTCTCACTGCTGGAAACACCACTGTTCATAGACACCGGGACAGGGGACTCACTACTGGAAACACCACTGTTCATCCACACGGGGACAGGGGACTCACTATTGGAAACACCACTGTTCATAGACACCGGGACAGGGGACACACTACTGGAAACACCACTGTTCATAGACACTGGGACAGGGGTCTCACTGCTGGAAACACCACTGTTCATAGACACCGGGACAGTGGACTCACAACTGGAAACACCACTGTTCATAGACACCATGACAGTGGACTCACTGCTGGGAACGCCGCTGTTCATAGACACCGGGACAGGGGACCTACTGCTGGAAACACCACTGTTCATAGACACCAGACAGGGGACACACTACTGGAAACACCACTGTTCATAGACACCAGGACAGGGGACTCACCACTGGAAACAGCACTGTTCATAGACACCGGGACAGGGGACTCACTACTGGAAACACCACTGTTCATAGACACCATGACAGGGGACTCACTGCTGGGAACGCAGCTGTTCATAGACACCGGGACAGGGGACCTACTGCTGGAAACACCACTGTTCATAGACACTGGGACAGGGGACACACTACTGGAAACACCACTGTTCATAGACACCAGGACAGGGGACTCACTACTGGAAACAGCACTGTTCATAGACACCGGGACAGGGGACTCACTACTGGAAACACCACTGTTCATAGACACCGGTACAGGGGACTCACTACTGGAAACACCACTCTTCATTGACACCGGGATAGGGGTCTCATCACTGAAAACACCACTGTTCATCGACACCGGGCAGGGGACTCACTACTGGAAGCACCACTGTTCATAGACAACGGGACAGTGGACACACTACTGGAAACACCACTGTTCATTGACACCGGGACAGGGGTCTCACTACTGGAAACACCACTGTTCATAGACACCGGTAGAAGGGACTCACTACTGGAAACACCAGTGTTCATTGCCACCGGGTCAGGGGATGCACTACTGGATAGACCACTGTTCATAGACAGTGGGACTGGGGACACACTACTGGAAAGTCCACTGTTCATAGACACCAGGACAGGGACTCACTGCTGGAAACACCACTGTTCATAGACACCGGGACAGGGGACTCACTAATGGAAACAACACTGTTCATAGACACCAGGACAGGGGACTCACTACTGGAAACACCACTGTTCATAGACACCGGGAAAGGGGACTCACTACTGGAAACACAAATGCTCATAGGAACTCCAACAGGGGAATCTCTACTGGAAAAACTAGTGATCATAGACACCGGGACAGGGGACTCACTACTGGAAACACCACTGTTCATAGACACCGGGACAGGGGACTCACCACTGGAAATACCACTGTTCATAGACACCGGGACAGGGGACTCACTATTGGAAACACCACTGTTCATAGACACTGGGACAGGGGACTCACTACTGGAAACATCACTGTTCATAGGCACCGGGACAGGGGATTCACTACTGGAAACACCACTGTTCATAGACAACGGGACAGGGGACTCACTGCTGGAAACACCACTGTTCATAGATGCGGGGACAGGGGGACTCACTACTGGAAACACCACTGTTCATAGACAGCGGGACAGGGGGCTCACTATTGGAAACACCACTGTTCATAGACACCGGGACAGGGGACTCACTACTGGAAACACCACTCTTCATAGACACCGTGATAGGGGTCTCGTCACTGTAAACATCACTGTTCATAGAAACCGGGCCAGGGGACTCACTACTGGAAACACCACTGTTCATAGACACCGGGACTGGGGACACACTACTGGAAACACCACTGTTCATACACACCGGGACAGGGGACTCACTACTGGAAACACCACTGTTCATAGACACCGGGACAGGGGACTCACTACTGGAAACACCACTGTTCATAGACGCCGGGACAGTGGACTCACTACTGGAAACAGCACTGTTCATAGACACCGGGACAGGTGACTCACTACTGGAAACACCAAAGTCCATAGACAGCGGGTCAGGGGAATCACTACTGGTAACACCACTGTTCATTCACACCAGGACAGGGGCCTCACTACTGCAAACACCATTGTTCATAGTCACCGGGTCAGGGGACTCAAGACTGGAAACACCACTGTTCATAGAAAAGGGGACGGGGGACTCACTACTGGAAACACCACTGTTCATAGACACCGGGACAGGGGTCTCACAACTGGAAACACCACTGTTCATAGACACCGGGACAGGGGACACACTACTGGAAACACCATTGTTCATAGACACCGGGACAGGGGACTCACTCCTGGAAACACCACTGTTCATAGACACCGGGACAGGGGACTCACTGTTGGAAACACCACACTTCATAGACACCGGGATAGGGGTCTCATCACTGTAAACACCACTGTTCATAGACACCGGGCCAGGGGACTCACTACTGGAAACACCACTGTTCATAATCCCCGGGACAGGGGACTCACTACTGGAAACACGACTGTTCATAGACACCGGGACAGTGGACTCACTACTGGAAACACCACGGTTCATAGACGCGGGGACAGGGGGACTCACTACTGGAAAAACCAATGTTCATAGACACCGGGACAGGTGAGTCACTACTGTAAACATTACTGTTCATAGACACCTGGACAGGGGACTCACTACTGCAATCACCACTGTTCATAGACACCGGGACAGGGGACTCACTACTGGAAACACCACTGTTCATAGAGACCAGGACAGGGGACTCAATACTGGAAACACCACTGTTCATAGACAAGGGGACAGGGGACTCACTACTGGAAACACCACTGTTCATAGACACCGGGACAGGGGTCTCACAACTGGAAACACCAATGTTCATTGACACCGGGACAGGGGACATACTACTGGAAACACCATTGTTCATACACACCGGGACAGGGGACTCACTACTGGAAACACCTCTGTTGATAGACACAGGGACAGTGGACTCACTATTGGAAACAACACGGATCATAGATGCGGGGACAGGGGGACTCACTACTGGAAACACCAATGTTGATAGACACTGGGACAGGTGAGCCACTACTGTAAACTTTACTGTTCATAGACACTGGGACAGGGGACTCACTACTGGAAGCACCACTGTTCATAGACACCGGGACAGGGGACTCGCTACTGGAAACTCCACTCTCCATCGACACCTGGGCCGGGGACTCACTACTGGAAACACCACTGTTCGTAGACACCCGACAGGGGACTCACTACTGGAAACACCACTGTTCATAGACATCGGGACAGGGGACTCACTACTGGAAACACCACTGTTCACAGAAACCGGGACAGGGGAATCACGACTGAAAACACCACTGTTCATAAACACCAGGACAGGGGACACACTACTGGAAACACCACTGTTCATAGACACTTGGACAGGGGACTCACTATTGGAAACATCACTGTTCATAGGCACCGGGACAGGGGATTCACTACTGGAAACACCACTGTTCATAGACACCGGGACAGGGGACTCAGAACTGGAAACACCACTGTCCATAGACAGCGGGACAGGGGACTCACTACTGGAAACACCACTGTTCATTCACACCGGGCAGGGGCCTCACTACTGGAAACACCACTGTTCATAGACACCGGGACAGCTGACTCACTGCTAGAAACACCACTGTTCATACAGACGGGGACAGCGGACTCACTACTGGAAACACCACTGTTCATAGACACCGGGACAGGGGACACACTACTGGAAACACCACTGATCATAGACACCGGAACAGGGGACTCACTACTGGAAACACCACTGTCCATAGACAGCGGGTCAGGGGACTCACTACAGGAAACACCACTGTTCATTCACACCGGGACAGTGGCCTCTCTACTGGAAACACCATTGTTCATTATCACCGGGACAGGGGACTCAATGTTGGAAAAACCACTGTTCATAGACAAGGGGACAGGGGACTCACTACTGGAAACACCACTGTTCATAGACACCGGGACAGGGGTCTCACAACTGGAAGCACCAATGCTCATTGACACTGGGTCAGGGGACTCACTACTGGAAACACCATTGTTCATAGACACCGGGACAGGGGACTCACTACTGGAAACACCACTGTTCATAGACAGCGGGACAGGGGGCTCACTACTGGAAACACCACTGTTCATAGACACCGGGACAGGGGACTCACTACAGGAAACACCACTCTTCATAGACACCGGGATAGGGGTCTCGTCACTGTAAACATCACTGTTCATAAACACCGGGCCAGGGGACTCACTACTGGAAACACCACTGTTCATAGACACCGGGACAGGGGACAAACGACTGGAAATACCACTGTTCATAATCCCCGGGAAAGGGGACTCACTACTGGAAACACCACTGTTCATAGACACCGGGACAGTGCACTCACTGCTGGAAACACCACGGTTCATAGATGCGGGGACAGGGGGACTCACTATTGGAAACAGCAATGTTCATAGACACCGGGACAGGTGAGTCACTACTGTAAACATTACTGTTCATAGACACCGGGACAGGAGACTCACTACTGGAATCACCACTGTTCATAGACACCGGGACAGGGGACTCACTACTGGAAACACCACTCTCCATCGACACCTGGACTGGGGACTCACTGCTGGAAACACCAATGTTCGTCGACACCGGGACAGGGGACTCACTACTGGAAAAACCACTGTTCATAGACACCGGGACAGGGGACTCACTGCTGGAAACACCACTGTTCACAGTGACTGTGACAGGGGACTCACGAATGAAAACACCACCTTTCATGGACAGCGGGACAGGGGACACACTACTGGAAACATCACTGTTCATAGACACCAGGACAGGGGACTCACTAGTGGAAACACCACTGTACACAGACACCGGGATGGGGGACTCACTGCTGGAAACACTACTGTTCATAGACACCGGTACAGGGGACACACTACTGGAAACACCACTGTTCATAGACACTAGGACAGGGGACACACTACTGGAAACACCACTGTTCATAGACACCGGGACAGGGGACACAGTACTGGAAACACCACTGTTCATAGACACCGGTATAAGGGACTCACTCCTGGAAACACCAGTGTTCATAGACACCGGGTCAGGGGACTCACTGCTGGAAACACCACTGTTCATAGACACCAGGACAGGGGACTCACTACTGGAAACAGCACTGTTCATAGAAACCGGGACAGGGGACTCACTGCTGGAAACACCACTGTTCATAGACACCAGGAGAGGGGACTCACAACTGGAAACACCACTGTTCATAGACACCGTGACAGGGGACTCACTACTGGAAACAGCACTGATCATAGACACCAGGACAGGGGACTCACTGCTGGAAACACCACTGTTCATAGCCACCGGGACAGGGGACTCACTACTGACATAGCACTATTCATAGACACCGGGACAGGGGACTCAGAACTGGAAACACCACTGTCCATAGACAGCGGGACAGGGGACTCACTACTGGAAACACCACTGTTCATTCACACCGGGCAGGGGCCTCACTACTGGAGACACCACTGTTCATAGACACCGGGACAGGTGACTCACTACTGGAAACACCAATGTTCATACACACGGGGACAGGGGACTCACTACTGGAAACACCACTGTTCATAGACACCGGGACAGGGGACACACTACTGGAAACACCACTGTTCATAGACACTGGGACAGCGGTCTCACTACTGGAAACACCACTGTTCATAGACACCGGGACAGTGGACTCACAACTGGAAACACCACTGTTCATAGACACCATGACAGGGGACTCACTGCTGGAAACGCCGCTGTTCATAGACACCGGGACAGGGGACTTACTGCTGGAAACACCACTGTTCATAGACACCGGGACAGGGGACGCACTACTGGAAACACCACTGTTCATAGACACCAGGACAGGGGACTCACTACTGGAAACTGCACTGTTCATAGACACCGGGACAGGGGACTCACGACTGGAAACAACACTGATCATAGACACCGGAACAGGGGACTCACTACTGGAAACACCACTGTCCATAGACAGCGGGTCAGGGGACTCACTACTGGAAACACCACCGTTCATTCACACCGGGACAGGGGCCTCACTACTGGAAGCACCATTGTTCATTATCACCGGGACAGGGGACTCAATACTGGAAAAATCACTGTTCATAGACAAGGGGACAGGGGACTCACTACTGGAAACACCACTGTTCATAGACACCGGGACAGAGGTCTCACAACTGGAAACACCAATGCTCATTGACACTGGGTCAGGGGACTCACTACTGGAAACACCATTGTTCATAGACACCGGGACAGGGGACTCACTATTGGAAACACCACTGTTCATAGACACAGGGACAGGGGACTCACTACTGGAAACACCACTGATCATAGACACCGGGACAAGGGACTCACTGCTGGAAACACCACTGTTCGTAGCCACCGGGACAGGGGACTCACTACTGACATAGCACTATTCATAGACACCGGGACAGGGGACTCAGAACTGGAAACACCACTGTCCATAGACAGCGGGACAGGGGACTCACTACTGGAAACACCACTGTTCATTCACACCGGGCAGGGGCCTCACTACTGGAAACACCACTGTTCATAGACACCGGGACAGGTGACTCACTACTGGAAACACCAATGTTCATACACACGGGGACAGGGGACTCACTACTGGAAACACCACTGTTCATAGACACCGGGACAGGGGACACACTACTGGAAACACCACTGTTCATAGACACCGGGACAGTGGACTCACAACTGGAAACACCACTGTTCATAGACACCATGACAGGGGACTCACTGCTGGAAACGCCGCTGTTCATAGACAACGGGACAGGGGACTTACTGCTGGAAACACCACTGTTCATAGACACCGGGACAGGGGACACACTAATGGAAACACCACTGTTCATAGACACCAGGACAGGGGACTCACTACTGCAAACAGCACTGTTCATAGACACCGGGACAGGGGACTCACTACTGGAAACAGCACTGTTCATAGACACCAGGAAAGGGGACTCACTACTGGAAACAGCACTGTTCATAGACACCGGGACAGGGGACTCACGACTGGAAACACCACTGATTATAGACACCGGAACAGGGGACTCACGACTGGAAACACCACTGTCCATAGACAGCGGGTCAGGGGACTCACTACTGGAAACACCACTGTTCATTCACACCGGGACAGGTGCCTCACTACTGGAAACACCATTGTTCATTATCACCGGGACAGGGGACTCAATACTGGAAAAATCACTGTTCATAGACAAGGGGACAGGGGACTCACTATTGGAAACACCACTGTTCATAGACACCGGGACAGAGGTCTCACAACTGGAAACACCAATGCTCATTGACACTGGGTCAGGGGACTCACTGCTGGAAACACCATTGTTCATAGACACCGGGACAGGGGACACACTAATGGAAACACCACTGTTCATAGACAGCGGGACAGGGGGCTCACTACTGGAAACACCACTGTTCATAGACACCGGGACAGGGGACTCACTACTGGAAACACCACTCTTCATAGACACCGGGATAGGGGTCTCGTCACTGTAAACATCACTGTTTATATACACCGGGACAGGGGACTCACTACTGGAAACATCACTGTTCATAGACACCGGGACAGGGGACTCACTACTGGAAACACCACTGTTCATCGACACCCGGACAGGGGACTCACTACTGGAAACATTTCTGTTCCTAGACACTGGGACAGTGGTCTCGCTACTGGAAACATCACTAATCATAGACACCGGGACAGCTGACTCACTGCTAGAAACACCACTGTTCATACAGACGGGGACAGGGGACTCACTACTGGAAACACCACTGTTCATAGACACCGGGACAGGGGACACACTACTGGAAACACCACTGATCATAGACACCGGAACAGGGGACTCACTACTGGAAACACCACTGTCCATAGACAGCGGGTCAGGGGACTCACTACAGGAAACACCACTGTTCATTCACACCGGGACAGTGGCCTCTCTACTGGAAACACCATTGTTCATTATCACCGGGACAGGGGACTCAATGTTGGAAAAACCACTGTTCATAGACAAGGGGACAGGGGACTCACTACTGGAAACACCACTGTTCATAGACACCGGGACAGGGGTCTCACAACTGGAAGCACCAATGCTCATTGACACTGGGTCAGGGGACTCACTACTGGATACACCATTGTTCATAGACACCGGGACAGGGGACTCACTACTGGAAACACCACTGTTCATAGACAGCGGGACAGGGGGCTCACTACTGGAAACACCACTGTTCATAGACACCGGGACAGGGGACTCACTACAGGAAACACCACTCTTCATAGACACCGGGATAGGGGTCTCGTCACTGTAAACATCACTGTTCATAAACACCGGGCCAGGGGACTCACTACTGGAAACACCACTGTTCATAGACACCGGGACAGGGGACAAACGACTGGAAATACCACTGTTCATAATCCCCGGGAAAGGGGACTCACTACTGGAAACACCACTGTTCATAGACACCGGGACAGTGCACTCACTGCTGGAAACACCACGGTTCATAGATGCGGGGACAGGGGGACTCACTATTGGAAACAGCAATGTTCATAGACACCGGGACAGGTGAGTCACTACTGTAAACATTACTGTTCATAGACACCGGGACAGGAGACTCACTACTGGAATCACCACTGTTCATAGACACCGGGACAGGGGACTCACTACTGGAAACACCACTCTCCATCGACACCTGGACTGGGGACTCACTGCTGGAAACACCAATGTTCGTCGACACCGGGACAGGGGACTCACTACTGGAAAAACCACTGTTCATAGACACCGGGACAGGGGACTCACTGCTAGAAACACCACTGTTCACAGTTACTGTGACAGGGGACTCACGAATTAAAACACCACCTTTCATGGACAGCGGGACAGGGGACACACTACTGGAAACATCACTGTTCATAGACACCAGGACAGGGGACTCACTAGTGGAAACACCACTGTTCACAGACACCGGGATGGGGGACTCACTGCTGGAAACACCACTGTTCATAGACACCGGGACAGGGGACACAGTACTGGAAACACCACTGTTCATAGACACCGGTATAAGGGACTCACTCCTGGAAACACCAGTGTTCATAGACACCGGGTCAGGGGACTCACTACTGGAAACAGCACTGTTCATAGAAACCGGGACAGGGGACTCACTGCTGGAAACACCACTGTTCATAGACACCAGGAGAGGGGACTCACAACTGGAAACACCACTGTTCATAGACACCGGGACAGGGGACTCACTACTGGAAACAGCACTGATCATAGACACCAGGACAGGGGACTCACTGCTGGAAACACCACTGTTCATAGCCACCGGGACAGGGGACTCACTACTGACATAGCACTATTCATAGACACCGGGACAGGGGACTCAGAACTGGAAACACCACTGTCCATAGACAGCGGGACAGGGGACTCACTACTGGAAACACCACTGTTCATTCACACCGGGCAGGGGCCTCACTACTGGAGACACCACTGTTCATAGACACCGGGACAGGTGACTCACTACTGGAAACACCAATGTTCATACACACGGGGACAGGGGACTCACTACTGGAAACACCACTCTTCATAGACACCGGGACAGGGGACACACTACTGGAAACACCACTGTTCATAGACACTGGGACAGCGGTCTCACTACTGGAAACACCACTGTTCATAGACACCGGGACAGTGGACTCACAACTGGAAACACCACTGTTCATAGACACCATGACAGGGGACTCACTACTGGAAACACCACTGTTCATAGACACCGGGACAGGGGACTCACTACAGGAAACACCACTCTTCATAGACACCGGGATAGGGGTCTCGTCACTGTAAACATCACTGTTCATAAACACCGGGCCAGGGGACTCACTACTGGAAACACCACTGTTCATAGACACCGGGACAGGGGACAAACGACTGGAAATACCACTGTTCATAATCCCCGGGAAAGGGGACTCACTACTGGAAACACCACTGTTCATTCACACCGGGCAGGGGCCTCACTACTGGAGACACCACTGTTCATAGACACCGGGACAGGTGACTCACTACTGGAAACACCAATGTTCATACACACGGGGACAGGGGACTCACTACTGGAAACACCACTGTTCATAGACACCGGGACAGGGGACACACTACTGGAAGCACCAATGCTCATTGACACTGGGTCAGGGGACTCACTACTGGAAACACCATTGTTCATAGACACCGGGACAGGGGACTCACTACTGGAAACACCACTGTTCATAGACAGCGGGACAGGGGGCTCACTACTGGAAACACCACTGTTCATAGACACCGGGACAGGGGACTCACTACAGGAAACACCACTCTTCATAGACACCGGGATAGGGGTCTCGTCACTGTAAACATCACTGTTCATAAACACCGGGCCAGGGGACTCACTACTGGAAACACCACTGTTCATAGACACCGGGACAGGGGACAAACGACTGGAAATACCACTGTTCATAATCCCCGGGAAAGGGGACTCACTACTGGAAACACCACTGTTCATAGACACCGGGACAGTGCACTCACTGCTGGAAACACCACGGTTCATAGATGCGGGGACAGGGGGACTCACTATTGGAAACAGCAATGTTCATAGACACCGGGACAGGTGAGTCACTACTGTAAACATTACTGTTCATAGACACCGGGACAGGAGACTCACTACTGGAATCACCACTGTTCATAGACACCGGGACAGGGGACTCACTACTGGAAACACCACTCTCCATCGACACCTGGACTGGGGACTCACTGCTGGAAACACCAATGTTCGTCGACACCGGGACAGGGGACTCACTACTGGAAAAACCACTGTTCATAGACACCGGGACAGGGGACTCACTGCTAGAAACACCACTGTTCACAGTTACTGTGACAGGGGACTCACGAATGAAAACACCACCTTTCATGGACAGCGGGACAGGGGACACACTACTGGAAACATCACTGTTCATAGACACCAGGACAGGGGACTCACTAGTGGAAACACCACTGTTCACAGACACCGGGATGGGGGACTCACTGCTGGAAACACTACTGTTCATAGACACCGGTACAGGGGACACACTACTGGAAACACCACTGTTCATAGACACTAGGACAGGGGACACACTACTGGAAACACCACTGTTCATAGACACCGGGACAGGGGACACAGTACTGGAAACACCACTGTTCATAGACACCGGTATAAGGGACTCACTCCTGGAAACACCAGTGTTCATAGACACCGGGTCAGGGGACTCACTGCTGGAAACACCACTGTTCATAGACACCAGGACAGGGGACTCACTACTGGAAACAGCACTGTTCATAGAAACCGGGACAGGGGACTCACTGCTGGAAACACCACTGTTCATAGACACCAGGAGAGGGGACTCACAACTGGAAACACCACTGTTCATAGACACCGGGACAGGGGACTCACTACTGGAAACAGCACTGATCATAGACACCAGGACAGGGGACTCACTGCTGGGAACACCACTGTTCATAGCCACCGGGACAGGGGACTCACTACTGACATAGCACTATTCATAGACACCGGGACAGGGGACTCAGAACTGGAAACACCACTGTCCATAGACAGCGGGACAGGGGACTCACTACTGGAAACACCACTGTTCATTCACACCGGGCAGGGGCCTCACTACTGGAGACACCACTGTTCATAGACACCGGGACAGGTGACTCACTACTGGAAACACCAATGTTCATACACACGGGGACAGGGGACTCACTGCTGGAAACACCACTGTTCATAGACACCGGGACAGGGGACACACTACTGGAAACACCACTGTTCATAGACACTGGGACAGCGGTCTCACTACTGGAAACACCACTGTTCATAGACACCGGGACAGTGGACTCACAACTGGAAACACCACTGTTCATAGACACCATGACAGGGGACTCACTGCTGGAAACGCCGCTGTTCATAGACAACGGGACAGGGGACTTACTGCTGGAAACACCACTGTTCATAGACACCGGGACAGGGGACACACTAATGGAAACACCACTGTTCATAGACACCAGGACAGGGGACTCACTACTGCAAACAGCACTGTTCATAGACACCGGGACAGGGGACTCACTACTGGAAACAGCACTGTTCATAGACACCAGGAAAGGGGACTCACTACTGGAAACAGCACTGTTCATAGACACCGGGACAGGGGACTCACGACTGGAAACACCACTGATTATAGACACCGGAACAGGGGACTCACGACTGGAAACACCACTGTCCATAGACAGCGGGTCAGGGGACTCACTACTGGAAACACCACTGTTCATTCACACCGGGACAGGTGCCTCACTACTGGAAACACCATTGTTCATTATCACCGGGACAGGGGACTCAATACTGGAAAAATCACTGTTCATAGACAAGGGGACAGGGGACTCACTATTGGAAACACCACTGTTCATAGACACCGGGACAGAGGTCTCACAACTGGAAACACCAATGCTCATTGACACTGGGTCAGGGGACTCACTGCTGGAAACACCATTGTTCATAGACACCGGGACAGGGGACACACTAATGGAAACACCACTGTTCATAGACAGCGGGACAGGGGGCTCACTACTGGAAACACCACTGTTCATAGACACCGGGACAGGGGACTCACTACTGGAAACACCACTCTTCATAGACACCGGGATAGGGGTCTCGTCACTGTAAACATCACTGTTTATAGACACCGGGACAGGGGACTCACTACTGGAAACATCACTGTTCATAGACACCGGGACAGGGGACTCACTACTGGAAACACCACTGTTCATCGACACCCGGACAGGGGACTCACTACTGGAAACATTTCTGTTCCTAGACACTGGGACAGTGGTCTCGCTACTGGAAACATCACTAATCATAGACACCGGGACAGCTGACTCACTGCTAGAAACACCACTGTTCATACAGACGGGGACAGGGGACTCACTACTGGAAACACCACTGTTCATAGACACCGGGACAGGGGACACACTACTGGAAACACCACTGATCATAGACACCGGAACAAGGGACTCACTACTGGAAACACCACTGTCCATAGACAGCGGGTCAGGGGACTCACTACAGGAAACACCACTGTTCATTCACACCGGGACAGTGGCCTCTCTACTGGAAACACCATTGTTCATTATCACCGGGACAGGGGACTCAATGTTGGAAAAACCACTGTTCATAGACAAGGGGACAGGGGACTCACTACTGGAAACACCACTGTTCATAGACACCGGGACAGGGGTCTCACAACTGGAAGCACCAATGCTCATTGACACTGGGTCAGGGGACTCACTACTGGAAACACCATTGTTCATAGACACCGGGACAGGGGACTCACTACTGGAAACACCACTGTTCATAGACAGCGGGACAGGGGGCTCACTACTGGAAACACCACTGTTCATAGACACCGGGACAGGGGACTCACTACAGGAAACACCACTCTTCATAGACACCGGGATAGGGGTCTCGTCACTGTAAACATCACTGTTCATAAACACCGGGCCAGGGGACTCACTACTGGAAACACCACTGTTCATAGACACCGGGACAGGGGACAAACGACTGGAAATACCACTGTTCATAATCCCCGGGAAAGGGGACTCACTACTGGAAACACCACTGTTCATAGACACCGGGACAGTGCACTCACTGCTGGAAACACCACGGTTCATAGATGCGGGGACAGGGGGACTCACTATTGGAAACAGCAATGTTCATAGACACCGGGACAGGTGAGTCACTACTGTAAACATTACTGTTCATAGACACCGGGACAGGAGACTCACTACTGGAATCACCACTGTTCATAGACACCGGGACAGGGGACTCACTACTGGAAACACCACTCTCCATCGACACCTGGACTGGGGACTCACTGCTGGAAACACCAATGTTCGTCGACACCGGGACAGGGGACTCACTACTGGAAAAACCACTGTTCATAGACACCGGGACAGGGGACTCACTGCTAGAAACACCACTGTTCACAGTTACTGTGACAGGGGACTCACGAATGAAAACACCACCTTTCATGGACAGCGGGACAGGGGACACACTACTGGAAACATCACTGTTCATAGACACCAGGACAGGGGACTCACTAGTGGAAACACCACTGTTCACAGACACCGGGATGGGGGACTCACTGCTGGAAACACCACTGTTCATAGACACCGGGACAGGGGACACAGTACTGGAAACACCACTGTTCATAGACACCGGTATAAGGGACTCACTCCTGGAAACACCAGTGTTCATAGACACCGGGTCAGGGGACTCACTGCTGGAAACACCACTGTTCATAGACACCAGGACAGGGGACTCACTACTGGAAACAGCACTGTTCATAGAAACCGGGACAGGGGACTCACTGCTGGAAACACCACTGTTCATAGACACCAGGAGAGGGGACTCACAACTGGAAACACCACTGTTCATAGACACCGGGACAGGGGACTCACTACTGGAAACAGCACTGATCATAGACACCAGGACAGGGGACTCACTGCTGGAAACACCACTGTTCATAGCCACCGGGACAGGGG
The DNA here is from genome assembly GCF_052327205.1 of Somniosus microcephalus. Classification (NCBI taxonomy): domain Eukaryota; kingdom Metazoa; phylum Chordata; class Chondrichthyes; order Squaliformes; family Somniosidae; genus Somniosus; species Somniosus microcephalus. The sequence continues at coordinate 59,060,343 of NW_028225179.1, forward strand.
ACTCACTACTGACATAGCACTATTCATAGACACCGGGACAGGGGACTCAGAACTGGAAACACCACTGTCCATAGACAGCGGGACAGGGGACTCACTACTGGAAACACCACTGTTCATTCACACCGGGCAGGGGCCTCACTACTGGAGACACCACTGTTCATAGACACCGGGACAGGTGACTCACTACTGGAAACACCAATGTTCATACACATGGGGACAGGGGACTCACTACTGGAAACACCACTGTTCATAGACACCGGGACAGGGGACACACTACTGGAAACACCACTGTTCATAGACACTGGGACAGCGGTCTCACTACTGGAAACACCATTGTTCATAGACACCGGGACAGTGGACTCACAACTGGAAACACCACTGTTCATAGACACCATGACAGGGGACTCACTACTGGAAACACCACTGTTCATAGACACCGGGACAGGGGACTCACTACAGGAAACACCACTCTTCATAGACACCGGGATAGGGGTCTCGTCACTGTAAACATCACTGTTCATAAACACCGGGCCAGGGGACTCACTACTGGAAACACCACTGTTCATAGACACCGGGACAGGGGACAAACGACTGGAAATACCACTGTTCATAATCCCCGGGAAAGGGGACTCACTACTGGAAACACCACTGTTCATTCACACCGGGCAGGGGCCTCACTACTGGAGACACCACTGTTCATAGACACCGGGACAGGTGACTCACTACTGGAAACACCAATGTTCATACACACGGGGACAGGGGACTCACTACTGGAAACACCATTGTTCATAGACACCGGGACAGGGGACACACTACTGGAAGCACCAATGCTCATTGACACTGGGTCAGGGGACTCACTACTGGAAACACCATTGTTCATAGACACCGGGACAGGGGACTCACTACTGGAAACACCACTGTTCATAGACAGCGGGACAGGGGGCTCACTACTGGAAACACCACTGTTCATAGACACCGGGACAGGGGACTCACTACAGGAAACACCACTCTTCATAGACATCGGGATAGGGGTCTCGTCACTGTAAACATCACTGTTCATAAACACCGGGCCAGGGGACTCACTACTGGAAACACCACTGTTCATAGACACCGGGACAGGGGACAAACGACTGGAAATACCACTGTTCATAATCCCCGGGAAAGGGGACTCACTACTGGAAACACCACTGTTCATAGACACCGGGACAGTGCACTCACTGCTGGAAACACCACGGTTCATAGATGCGGGGACAGGGGGACTCACTATTGGAAACAGCAATGTTCATAGACACCGGGACAGGTGAGTCACTACTGTAAACATTACTGTTCATAGACACCGGGACAGGAGACTCACTACTGGAATCACCACTGTTCATAGACACCGGGACAGGGGACTCACTACTGGAAACACCACTCTCCATCGACACCTGGACTGGGGACTCACTGCTGGAAACACCAATGTTCGTCGACACCGGGACAGGGGACTCACTACTGGAAAAACCACTGTTCATAGACACCGGGACAGGGGACTCACTGCTAGAAACACCACTGTTCACAGTTACTGTGACAGGGGACTCACGAATGAAAACACCACCTTTCATGGACAGCGGGACAGGGGACACACTACTGGAAACATCACTGTTCATAGACACCAGGACAGGGGACTCACGAGTGGAAACACCACTGTTCACAGACACCGGGATGGGGGACTCACTGCTGGAAACACTACTGTTCATAGACACCGGTACAGGGGACACACTACTGGAAACACCACTGTTCATAGACACTAGGACAGGGGACACACTACTGGAAACACCACTGTTCATAGACACCGGGACAGGGGACACAGTACTGGAAACACCACTGTTCATAGACACCGGTATAAGGGACTCACTCCTGGAAACACCAGTGTTCATAGACACCGGGTCAGGGGACTCACTGCTGGAAACACCACTGTTCATAGACACCAGGACAGGGGACTCACTACTGGAAACAGCACTGTTCATAGAAACCGGGACAGGGGACTCACTGCTGGAAACACCACTGTTCATAGACACCAGGAGAGGGGACTCACAACTGGAAACACCACTGTTCATAGACACCGGGACAGGGGACTCACTACTGGAAACAGCACTGATCATAGACACCAGGACAGGGGACTCACTGCTGGAAACACCACTGTTCATAGCCACCGGGACAGGGGACTCACTACTGACATAGCACTATTCATAGACACCGGGACAGGGGACTCAGAACTGGAAACACCACTGTCCATAGACAGCGGGACAGGGGACTCACTACTGGAAACACCACTGTTCATTCACACCGGGCAGGGGCCTCACTACTGGAGACACCACTGTTCATAGACACCGGGACAGGTGACTCACTACTGGAAACACCAATGTTCATACACACGGGGACAGGGGACTCACTACTGGAAACACCACTGTTCATAGACACCGGGACAGGGGACACACTACTGGAAACACCACTGTTCATAGACACTGGGACAGCGGTCTCACTACTGGAAACACCACTGTTCATAGACACCGGGACAGTGGACTCACAACTGGAAACACCACTGTTCATAGACACCATGACAGGGGACTCACTGCTGGAAACGCCGCTGTTCATAGACACTGGGACAGGGGACTTACTGCTGGAAACACCACTGTTCATAGACACCGGGACAGGGGACACACTACTGGAAACACCACTGTTCATAGACACCAGGACAGGGGACTCACTACTGGAAACTGCACTGTTCATAGACACCGGGACAGGGGACTCACGACTGGAAACACCACTGATCATAGACACCGGAACAGGGGACTCACTACTGGAAACACCACTGTCCATAGACAGCGGGTCAGGGGACTCACTACTGGAAACACCACTGTTCATTCACACCGGGACAGGGGCCTCACTACTGGAAGCACCATTGTTCATTATCACCGGGACAGGGGACTCAATACTGGAAAAATCACTGTTCATAGACAAGGGGACAGGGGACTCACTACTGGAAACACCACTGTTCATAGACACCGGGACAGAGGTCTCACAACTGGAAACACCAATGCTCATTGACACTGGGTCAGGGGACTCACTACTGGAAACACCATTGTTCATAGACACCGGGACAGGGGACTCACTATTGGAAACACCACTGTTCATAGACACAGGGACAGGGGACTCACTACTGGAAACACCACTGATCATAGACACCGGGACAAGGGACTCACTGCTGGAAACACTACTGTTCGTAGCCACCGGGACAGGGGACTCACTACTGACATAGCACTATTCATAGACACCGGGACAGGGGACTCAGAACTGGAAACACCACTGTCCATAGACAGCGGGACAGGGGACTCACTACTGGAAACACCACTGTTCATTCACACCGGGCAGGGGCCTCACTACTGGAAACACCACTGTTCATAGACACCGGGACAGGTGACTCACTACTGGAAACACCAATGTTCATACACACGGGGACAGGGGACTCACTACTGGAAACACCACTGTTCATACACACCGGGACAGGGGACACACTACTGGAAACACCACTGTTCATAGACACCGGGACAGTGGACTCACAACTGGAAACACCACTGTTCATAGACACCATGACAGGGGACTCACTGCTGGAAACGCCGCTGTTCATAGACAACGGGACAGGGGACTTACTGCTGGAAACACCACTGTTCATAGACACCGGGACAGGGGACACACTAATGGAAACACCACTGTTCATAGACACCAGGACAGGGGACTCACTACTGCAAACAGCACTGTTCATAGACACCGGGACAGGGGAATCACTACTGGAAACAGCACTGTTCATAGACACCAGGACAGGGGACTCACTACTGGAAACAGCACTGTTCATAGACACCGGGACAGGGGACTCACGACTGGAAACACCACTGATTATAGACACCGGAACAGGGGACTCACGACTGGAAACACCACTGTCCATAGACAGCGGGTCAGGGGACTCACTACTGGAAACACCACTGTTCATTCACACCGGGACAGGTGCCTCACTACTGGAAACACCGTTGTTCATTATCACCGGGAGAGGGGACTCAATACTGGAAAAATCACTGTTCATAGACAAGGGGACAGGGGACTCACTATTGGAAACACCACTGTTCATAGACACCGGGACAGAGGTCTCACAACTGGAAACACCAATGCTCATTGACACTGGGTCAGGGGACTCACTGCTGGAAACACCATTGTTCATAGACACCGGTACAGGGGACACACTAATGGAAACACCACTGTTCATAGACAGCGGGACAGGGGGCTCACTACTGGAAACACCACTGTTCATAGACACCGGGACAGGGGACTCACTACTGGAAACACCACTCTTCATAGACACTGGGACAGTGGTCTCGCTACTGGAAACATCACTAATCATAGACACCGGGACAAGGGACTCACAACTGGAAACACCGCTGTTCATAGCCACCGGGACAGGGGACTCACTACTGGAGACCCCACTGTTCCCAGACACCGGGACAGGATGACTCACTACTGGAAACACCACTGTTCATAGACAGCGGGCCAGGGGACTCACTACTGGAAACACCACTGTTCATAGACACCGGGACAGGGGACTCATTTCTGGAAACACCATTGTTCATAGACACCGAGAGAGCGGACTCACTACTGGAAGCACCACTGTTCATAGACACCGAGACAGGGGGTGCACTACAGGAAACACCACTGTTCATAGACACCGGGACAGCGGACTCACTACTGGAGACACCACTGTTCATAGACACCAGGACAGGGGACTCACTCCTGGAAACACCACTGTTCATAGGCACCGGGACAGGGGACACACTACTGGAAACACAACTGTTCATCGACACTGGGAAAGTGGGCTCACTACTGGAAACACCATTCTTCATAGACACCGGGACAGGGGACTCACTACTGGAAACACCACTGTTCATAGACACCGGGACAGGGGACTCACTACTGGAAACAACACTCTTCATAGACACCGGGACAGGGGACTCACTACGGGACACACCACTGTTATAGACACCGGGACAGGGGACTCACTACTGGAAACGCCACTGTTCATAGACACCGGGACAGAGGACTCACTTCTGGATACACCACCGTTCATACACTCCAGGACAGGGGACTCACGGCTGGAAACACCACTGTTCATAGACACCGGGACAGGGGACTCACTACTGGAAACACCAGTGTTCGTAGGCACCGGGACAGGGGATTCACTACTGAAAACTCCACTGTTCATAGACACCGGGACACGGGATTCACTACTGGAATCACCACTGTTCATAGACACCGGGACAGGGGACTCACCACTGGAAACACCACTGTTCATAGACACCGGGACAGGGGACTCACGACTAGAAACACCACTGTTCATAGACACCGGGTAGGGGACTCAATACTGGAAACACCACTGTTTTAGACACCGGGACAGGAGACTCACTACTGGGAACACCACTGTTCATAGACACCGGGACAGGGGACTCACTACTGGAAACACCACCGTTCATAGACACCAGGACAGAGGACTCACTGCAGGAAACACCACTGTTCCTAGACACCGGGACAGGGGACTCACTACTGGAAACACCATCGTTCATAGACACCGGGACAGGGGACTCACGACTGGAAATACCACTGTTCTTAGATGACGGGGCAGCGGACTCACTACTGGAATCACCACTGATCATAGACACCGCGGCACGGGACTCACTGCTGGAAACACCACTGTTCCTAGACACCGGGACAGGGGAACTCACTACTGGAAACACCACTGTTCATAGACACCGGGACAGGGGACTCACAACTGGAAACATCACTGTTCCTGGACACTGGGACATTGGTCTCACTACTGGAAACACCACTGACCATAGACACCGGGACAAGGGACTCACTACTGGAAACACCGCTGTTCATAGACACCGGGACAGGGGACTCACTACTGGAGACCCCACTGTTCCCAGACACCGGGAAGGGGACTCACGACTGGAAACACCACTGTTCATAGACACCGAGAGAGTGGACTCACTACTGGAAGCACCACTGTTCATAGACACCGAGACAGGGGGTGCACTACTGGAAACACCACTGTTCATAGACACCGGGACAGGGGACTCACTACTGGAGACACCACTGTCCATAGACACCGGGACAGGGGACTCACTACTGGAAACACCACTGTTCATAGACACTGGGACAGGGGACTCACTACTGGTAACACCACTGTTCATAGACAGCGTGATAGGGGACTCACTACTGGAAACCCCACTGCATGGTGGCATAGTGGTTAGCACTGTTGCCTCAGAGCGCCAGGGACCCGGGTTCGAATCCGGCCTCGTGTGACTGCCTGTGTGGAGTTTGCACATTCTCCCCATGTTTGCGTGGGTTTCCTCCGGGTGCTCCGGTTTCCTCCCACAGTCCAAAGATGTGCGGGTTAGGTTGATTGGCCATGATAAATTGACCATTCGTGTTAGGGGGATTAAAATATGAGGGGTTACGGGGATCGGGTGGGATATGTGTCGGTGCAGGCTTGATGGGCCGAAATGGTCTCTATCTGCACTGTGGTGTTTCTGTGATTCTGTGATTCTGTGTTCATAGACACCGGGACAGGGGACTCGCCACTGGAAACAACACTCTTCATAGACACCGGGACAGGGGACTCACTGCTGGAAAAACCACAGTTCATAGACACCGGGACAGGGGACTCACTACGGGACACACCACTGTTATAGAAACCGGGACAGGGGCCTCACTACTGGAAACGCCACTGTTCATAGACACCGGGACAGAGGACTCACTACTGGATACACCACCGTTCATACACACCAGGACAGGGGACTCACCACTGGAAACACCACTGTAGATAGACACAGGGACAGGGGACTCACTACTGGAAACACCAGTGTTCGTAGACACCAGGACAGGGGACTCACTACTGGAAACACCACTGTTCATACACACCAGGACAGGGGACTCACTACTGGATACACCACCGTTCATACACACCAGGACAGCGGACTCACTCCTGGAATCACCACTGTTCATGGACACCGGGACAGGGGGCTCACTACTGGAAACACCTCTGTTCATAGACACCGGGACAGGGGACTCTCTACTGGAAGCACCACTGTTCATAGACACCGGGACAGGGGACTCACCACTGGAAACACCACTGTTCATAGACACCGGGACTGGGGACTCACTACTGTAAACACCACTGTTCATAGGCACCGGGCAGGGGACTCACGATTGGAAGCACCACTGTTCATAGACACCAGGACAGAGGACTCACTACAGGAAACACCACAGTTCCTAGACACCGGGACAGGGGACACTCTACTGGAAATACCATCGCTCATAGACACCGGGACAGGGGACACACGACTGGAAATACCACTGTTCTTACATGACGGGGCAGCGGACTCACTACTGGAATCACCACTGTTCATAGACACCGGGGCAGGGGACTCACTACTGGAAACACCACTGTTCCTAGACACCGGGACAGGGGAACTCACTACTGGAAACACCACTGTTCATAGACACCGGGACTGGGGACTCACTACTGTAAACACCACTGTTCATAGGCACCGGGCAGGGGACTCACGATTGGAAGCACCACTGTTCATAGACACCAGGACAGAGGACTCACTACAGGAAACACCACAGTTCCTAGACACCGGGACAGGGGACACTCTACTGGAAATACCATCGCTCATAGACACCGGGACAGGGGACACACGACAGGAAACACCACTGTTCATAGACACCGGGACAGCGGACTCACTACTGGAGACACCACTGTTCATAGACACCAGGACAGGGGACTCACTCCTGGAAACACCACTGTTCATAGGCACCGGGACAGGGGACACACTACTGGAAACACAACTGTTCATCGACACTGGGAAAGTGGGCTCACTACTGGAAACACCATTCTTCATAGACACCGGGACAGGGGACTCACTACTGGAAACACCACTGTTCATAGACACCGGGACAGGGGACTCACTACTGGAAACAACACTCTTCATAGACACCGGGACAGGGGACTCACTACGGGACACACCACTGTTATAGACACCGGGACAGGGGACTCACTACTGGAAACGCCACTGTTCATAGACACCGGGACAGAGGACTCACTTCTGGATACACCACCGTTCATACACTCCAGGACAGGGGACTCACGGCTGGAAACACCACTGTTCATAGACACCGGGACAGGGGACTCACTACTGGAAACACCAGTGTTCGTAGGCACCGGGACAGGGGATTCACTACTGAAAACTCCACTGTTCATAGACACCGGGACACGGGATTCACTACTGGAATCACCACTGTTCATAGACACCGGGACAGGGGACTCACCACTGGAAACACCACTGTTCATAGACACCGGGACAGGGGACTCACGACTAGAAACACCACTGTTCATAGACACCGGGTAGGGGACTCAATACTGGAAACACCACTGTTTTAGACACCGGGACAGGAGACTCACTACTGGGAACACCACTGTTCATAGACACCGGGACAGGGGACTCACTACTGGAAACACCACCGTTCATAGACACCAGGACAGAGGACTCACTGCAGGAAACACCACTGTTCCTAGACACCGGGACAGGGGACTCACTACTGGAAACACCATCGTTCATAGACACCGGGACAGGGGACTCACGACTGGAAATACCACTGTTCTTAGATGACGGGGCAGCGGACTCACTACTGGAATCACCACTGATCATAGACACCGCGGCACGGGACTCACTGCTGGAAACACCACTGTTCCTAGACACCGGGACAGGGGAACTCACTACTGGAAACACCACTGTTCATAGACACCGGGACAGGGGACTCACAACTGGAAACATCACTGTTCCTGGACACTGGGACATTGGTCTCACTACTGGAAACACCACTGACCATAGACACCGGGACAAGGGACTCACTACTGGAAACACCGCTGTTCATAGACACCGGGACAGGGGACTCACTACTGGAGACCCCACTGTTCCCAGACACCGGGAAGGGGACTCACGACTGGAAACACCACTGTTCATAGACACCGAGAGAGTGGACTCACTACTGGAAGCACCACTGTTCATAGACACCGAGACAGGGGGTGCACTACTGGAAACACCACTGTTCATAGACACCGGGACAGGGGACTCACTACTGGAGACACCACTGTCCATAGACACCGGGACAGGGGACTCACTACTGGAAACACCACTGTTCATAGACACTGGGACAGGGGACTCACTACTGGTAACACCACTGTTCATAGACAGCGTGATAGGGGACTCACTACTGGAAACCCCACTGCATGGTGGCATAGTGGTTAGCACTGTTGCCTCAGAGCGCCAGGGACCCGGGTTCGAATCCGGCCTCGTGTGACTGCCTGTGTGGAGTTTGCACATTCTCCCCATGTTTGCGTGGGTTTCCTCCGGGTGCTCCGGTTTCCTCCCACAGTCCAAAGATGTGCGGGTTAGGTTGATTGGCCATGATAAATTGACCATTCGTGTTAGGGGGATTAAAATATGAGGGGTTACGGGGATCGGGTGGGATATGTGTCGGTGCAGGCTTGATGGGCCGAAATGGTCTCTATCTGCACTGTGGTGTTTCTGTGATTCTGTGATTCTGTGTTCATAGACACCGGGACAGGGGACTCGCCACTGGAAACAACACTCTTCATAGACACCGGGACAGGGGACTCACTGCTGGAAAAACCACAGTTCATAGACACCGGGACAGGGGACTCACTACGGGACACACCACTGTTATAGAAACCGGGACAGGGGCCTCACTACTGGAAACGCCACTGTTCATAGACACCGGGACAGAGGACTCACTACTGGATACACCACCGTTCATACACACCAGGACAGGGGACTCACCACTGGAAACACCACTGTAGATAGACACAGGGACAGGGGACTCACTACTGGAAACACCAGTGTTCGTAGACACCAGGACAGGGGACTCACTACTGGAAACACCACTGTTCATACACACCAGGACAGGGGACTCACTACTGGATACACCACCGTTCATACACACCAGGACAGCGGACTCACTCCTGGAATCACCACTGTTCATGGACACCGGGACAGGGGGCTCACTACTGGAAACACCTCTGTTCATAGACACCGGGACAGGGGACTCTCTACTGGAAGCACCACTGTTCATAGACACCGGGACAGGGGACTCACCACTGGAAACACCACTGTTCATAGACACCGGGACTGGGGACTCACTACTGTAAACACCACTGTTCATAGGCACCGGGCAGGGGACTCACGATTGGAAGCACCACTGTTCATAGACACCAGGACAGAGGACTCACTACAGGAAACACCACAGTTCCTAGACACCGGGACAGGGGACACTCTACTGGAAATACCATCGCTCATAGACACCGGGACAGGGGACACACGACTGGAAATACCACTGTTCTTAGATGACGGGGCAGCGGACTCACTACTGGAATCACCACTGTTCATAGACACCGGGGCAGGGGACTCACTACTGGAAACACCACTGTTCCTAGACACCGGGACAGGGGAACTCACTACTGGAAACACCACTGTTCATAGACACCGGGACAGGGGACTCACTACTGGAAACATCACTGTTCATAGACACCGGGACAGGGGACTCACTACTGGAAACACCACTGTTCATCGACACCCGGACAGGGGACTCACTACTGGAAACATTTCTGTTCCTAGACACTGGGACAGTGGTCTCGCTACTGGAAACATCACTGATCATAGACACTGGGACAAGGGACTCACAACTGGAAACACCGCTGTTCATAGCCACCAGGACAGGGGACTCACTACTGGAGACCCCACTGTTCCCAGACACCGGGACAGGGGACTCACTACTGGAAACACCACTGTTCATAGACAGCGGGCCAGGGGACTCACTACTGGAAACACCACTGTTCATTGACACCGGGACAGGGGACTCATTTCTGGAAACACCATTGTTCATAGACACCGAGAGAGCGGACTCACTACTGGAAGCACCACTGTTCATAGACACCGAGACAGGGGGTGCACTACAGGAAACACCACTGTTCATAGACACCGGGACAGCGGACTCACTACTGGAGACACCACTGTTCATAGACACCAGGACAGGGGACTCACTCCTGGAAACACCACTGTTCATAGGCACCGGGACAGGGGACTCACTACTGGAAACACCACTGTTCATTGACAGCGTGATAGGGGACTCACAACTGGAAACCCCACTGTTCATGGACACCGGGACAGGGGACTCACTACTGGAAACAACACCCTTCATAGACACCGGGACAGGGGACTCACTGCTGGAAAAACCACAGTTCATAGACACCGGGACAGGGGACTCATTACGGGACACACCACTGTTATAGACACCGGGACAGGGGACTCACTACTGGAAACGCCACTGTTCATAGACACTGGGACAGAGGGCTCACTACTGGATACACCACCGTTCATACACACCAGGACAGGGGACTCACGGCTGGAAACACCACTGTTCATAGACACCGGGACAGGGGACTCACTGCTGGAAACACCAGTGTTCGTAGGCACCGGGACAGGGGACTCACTACTGAAAACTCCACTGTTCATAGACACCGGGACACGGGATTCACTATTGGAATCACCACTGTTCATAGACACCGGGACAGGGGGCTCACTACTGGAAACACCTCTGTTGATAGACACCGGGACAGGGGCCTCTCTACTGGAAGCACCACTGTTCATAGACACCGGGACAGGGGACTCACCACTGGAAACACCACTGTTCATAGACACCGGGACAGGGGACTCACGACTAGAAACACCACTGTTCATAGACACCGGGTAGGGGACTCAATGCTGGAAACACCACTATTTATAGACACCGGGACAGGAGACTCACTACTGGGAACACCACTGTTCATAGACACCGGGACAGGGGACTCACTACTGGAAACAGCACCGTTCATAGACACCAGGACAGAGGACTCACTGCAGGAAACACCACTGTTCCTAGACACCGGGACAGGGGACTCACTACTGGAAACACCATCGTTCATAGACACCGGGACAGGGGACTCACGACTGGAAATACCACTGTTCTTAGATGACGGGGCAGCGGACTCACTACTGGAATCACCACTGTTCATAGACACCGGGGCAGGGGACTCACTGCTGGAAACACCACTGTTCCTAGACACCGGGACAGGGGAACTCACTACTGGAAACACCACTGTTCATAGACACCGGGACAGGGGACTCACTGCTGGAAACATCACTGTTCCTAGACACTGGGACAGTGGTCTCGCTACTGGAAACACCACTGACCATAGACACCGGGACAAGGGACTCACTACTGGAAACACCGCTGTTCATAGACACCGGGACAGGGGACTCACTACTGGAGACCCCACTGTTCCCAGACACCGGGAAGGGGACTCACGACTGGAAACACCACTGTTCATAGACAGCGGGACAGGGGACTCACTACTGGAAACACCATTGCTCATAGACACCGAGAGAGTGGACTCACTACTGGAAACACCACTGCTCATAGACACCGAGACAGGGGGTGCACTACTGGAAACACCACTGTTCATAGACACCGGGACAGGGGACTCACTACTGGAGACACCACTGTTCATAGACACCGGGACAGGGGACTCACTACTGGAAACACCACTGTAGATAGACACAGGGACAGGGGACTCACTACTGGAAACACCAGTGTTCGTAGACACCAGGACAGGGGACTCACTACTGGAAACACCACTGTTCATACACACCAGGACAGGGGACTCACTACTGGATACACCACCGTTCATACACACCAGGACAGGGGACTCACTCCTGGAATCACCACTGTTCATGGACACCGGGACAGGGGGCTCACTACTGGAAACACCACTGTTCATAGACACTGGGACAGGGGACTCACTACTGGTAACACCACTGTTCATAGACAGCGTGATAGGGGACTCACTACTGGAAACCCCACTGCATGGTGGCATAGTGGTTAGCACTGTTGCCTCAGAGCGCCAGGGACCCGGGTTCGAATCCGGCCTCGGGTGACTGTCTGTGTGGAGTTTGCACATTCTCCCCATGTTTGCGTGGGTTTCCTCCGGGTGCTCCGGTTTCCTCCCACAGTCCAAAGATGTGCGGGTTAGGTTGATTGGCCATGATAAATTGACCATTCGTGTTAGGGGGATTAAAATATGAGGGGTTACGGGGATCGGGTGGGATATGTGTCGGTGCAGGCTTGATGGGCCGAAATGGTCTCTATCTGCACTGTGGTGTTTCTGTGATTCTGTGATTCTGTGTTCATAGACACCGGGACAGGGGACTCGCCACTGGAAACAACACTCTTCATAGACACCGGGACAGGGGACTCACTGCTGGAAAAACCACAGTTCATAGACACCGGGACAGGGGACTCACTACGGGACACACCACTGTTATAGAAACCGGGACAGGGGCCTCACTACTGGAAACGCCACTGTTCATAGACACCGGGACAGAGGACTCACTACTGGATACACCACCGTTCATACACACCAGGACAGGGGACTCACCACTGGAAACACCACTGTAGATAGACACAGGGACAGGGGACTCACTACTGGAAACACCAGTGTTCGTAGACACCAGGACAGGGGACTCACTACTGGAAACACCACTGTTCATACACACCAGGACAGGGGACTCACTACTGGATACACCACCGTTCATACACACCAGGACAGCGGACTCACTCCTGGAATCACCACTGTTCATGGACACCGGGACAGGGGGCTCACTACTGGAAACACCTCTGTTCATAGACACCGGGACAGGGGACTCTCTACTGGAAGCACCACTGTTCATAGACACCGGGACAGGGGACTCACCACTGGAAACACCACTGTTCATAGACACCGGGACAGGGGACTCACTACTGTAAACACCACTGTTCATAGGCACCGGGCAGGGGACTCACGATTGGAAGCACCACTGTTCATAGACACCAGGACAGAGGACTCACTACAGGAAACACCACAGTTCCTAGACACCGGGACAGGGGACACTCTACTGGAAATACCATCGCTCATAGACACCGGGACAGGGGACACACGACTGGAAATACCACTGTTCTTAGATGACGGGGCAGCGGACTCACTACTGGAATCACCACTGTTCATAGACACCGGGGCAGGGGACTCACTACTGGAAACACCACTGTTCCTAGACACCGGGACAGGGGAACTCACTACTGGAAACACCACTGTTCATAGACACCGGGACAGGGGACTCACTACTGGAAACATCACTGTTCATAGACACCGGGACAGGGGACTCACTACTGGAAACACCACTGTTCATCGACACCCGGACAGGGGACTCACTACTGGAAACATTTCTGTTCCTAGACACTGGGACAGTGGTCTCGCTACTGGAAACATCACTGATCATAGACACCGGGACAAGGGACTCACAACTGGAAACACCGCTGTTCATAGCCACCAGGACAGGGGACTCACTACTGGAGACCCCACTGTTCCCAGACACCAGGACAGGGGACTCACTACTGGAGACCCCACTGTTCCCAGACACCGGGACAGGGGACTCACTACTGGAAACACCACTGTTCATAGACAGCGGGCCAGGGGACTCACTACTGGAAACACCACTGTTCATTGACACCGGGACAGGGGACTCATTTCTGGAAACACCATTGTTCATAGACACCGAGAGAGCGGACTCACTACTGGAAGCACCACTGTTCATAGACACCGAGACAGGGGGTGCACTACAGGAAACACCACTGTTCATAGACACCGGGACAGCGGACTCACTACTGGAGACACCACTGTTCATAGACACCAGGACAGGGGACTCACTCCTGGAAACACCACTGTTCATAGGCACCGGGACAGGGGACTCACTACTGGAAACACCACTGTTCATTGACAGCGTGATAGGGGACTCACAACTGGAAACCCCACTGTTCATGGACACCGGGACAGGGGACTCACTACTGGAAACAACACCCTTCATAGACACCGGGACAGGGGACTCACTGCTGGAAAAACCACAGTTCATAGACACCGGGACAGGGGACTCATTACGGGACACACCACTGTTATAGACACCGGGACAGGGGACTCACTACTGGAAACGCCACTGTTCATAGACACTGGGACAGAGGGCTCACTACTGGATACACCACCGTTCATACACACCAGGACAGGGGACTCACGGCTGGAAACACCACTGTTCATAGACACCGGGACAGGGGACTCACTGCTGGAAACACCAGTGTTCGTAGGCACCGGGACAGGGGACTCACTACTGAAAACTCCACTGTTCATAGACACCGGGACACGGGATTCACTATTGGAATCACCACTGTTCATAGACACCGGGACAGGGGGCTCACTACTGGAAACACCTCTGTTGATAGACACCGGGACAGGGGACTCTCTACTGGAAGCACCACTGTTCATAGACACCGGGACAGGGGACTCACCACTGGAAACACCACTGTTCATAGACACCGGGACAGGGGACTCACGACTAGAAACACCACTGTTCATAGACACCGGGTAGGGGACTCAATGCTGGAAACACCACTGTTTATAGACACCGGGACAGGAGACTCACTACTGGGAACACCACTGTTCATAGACACCGGGACAGGGGACTCACTACTGGAAACAGCACCGTTCATAGACACCAGGACAGAGGACTCACTGCAGGAAACACCACTGTTCCTAGACACCGGGACAGGGGACTCACTACTGGAAACACCATCGTTCATAGACACCGGGACAGGGGACTCACGACTGGAAATACCACTGTTCTTAGATGACGGGGCAGCGGACTCACTACTGGAATCACCACTGTTCATAGACACCGGGGCAGGGGACTCACTGCTGGAATCACCACTGTTCATAGACACCGGGACAGGGGACTCACTACTGGAGACACCACTGTTCATAGACACCGGGACAGGGGACTCACTACTGGAAACACCACTGTAGATAGACACAGGGACAGGGGACTCACTACTGGAAACACCAGTGTTCGTAGACACCAGGACAGGGGACTCACTACTGGAAACACCACTGTTCATACACACCAGGACAGGGGACTCACTACTGGATACACCACCGTTCATACACACCAGGACAGGGGACTCACTCCTGGAATCACCACTGTTCATGGACACCGGGACAGGGGGCTCACTACTGGAAACACCTCTGTTCATAGACACCGGGACAGGGGACTCTCTACTGGAAGCACCACTGTTCATAGACACCGGGACAGGGGACTCACCACTGGAAACACCACTGTTCATAGACACCGGGACAGGGGACTCACTACTGTAAACACCACTGTTCATAGGCACCGGGCAGGGGACTCACTATTGGAAGCACCACTGTTCATAGACACCAGGACAGAGGACTCACTACAGGAAACACCACAGTTCCTAGACACCGGGACAGGGGACACTCTACTGGAAATACCATCGCTCATAGACACCGGGACAGGGGACTCACGACTGGAAATACCACTGTTCTTAGATGACGGGGCAGCGGACTCACTACTGGAATCACCACTGTT
The DNA here is from genome assembly GCF_052327205.1 of Somniosus microcephalus. NCBI lineage: Eukaryota > Metazoa > Chordata > Chondrichthyes > Squaliformes > Somniosidae > Somniosus > Somniosus microcephalus. The sequence continues at coordinate 59,077,013 of NW_028225179.1, forward strand.
CATAGACACCGGGGCAGGGGACTCACTACTGGAAACACCACTGTTCCTAGACACCGGGACAGGGGAACTCACTACTGGAAACACCAGTGTTCATAGACACCGGGACAGGGGACTCACTACTGGAAACATCACTGTTCATAGACACCGGGACAGGGGACTCACTACTGGAAACACCACTGTTCATCGACACCCGGACAGGGGACTCACTACTGGAAACATTTCTGTTCCTAGACACTGGGACAGTGGTCTCGCTACTGGAAACATCACTGATCATAGGCACCGGGACAAGGGACTCACAACTGGAAACACCGATGTTCATAGCCACCAGGACAGGGGACTCACTACTGGAGACCCCACTGTTCCCAGACACCGGGACAGGGGACTCACTACTGGAAACACCACTGTTCATAGACAGCGGGCCAGGGGACTCACTACTGGAAACACCACTGTTCATTGACACCGGGACAGGGGACTCATTTCTGGAAACACCATTGTTCATAGACACCGAGAGAGCGGACTCACTACTGGAAGCACCACTGTTCATAGACACCGAGACAGGGGGTGCACTACAGGAAACACCACTGTTCATAGACACCGGGACAGCGGACTCACTACTGGAGACACCACTGTTCATAGACACCAGGACAGGGGACTCACTCCTGGAAACACCACTGTTCATAGGCACCGGGACAGGGGACTCACTACTGGAAACACCACTGTTCATTGACACCGGGACAGGGGACACAATACTGGAAACACCACTGTTCATAGACAGCGTGATAGGGGACTCACAACTGGAAACCCCACTGTTCATGGACACCGGGACAGGGGACTCACTACTGGAAACAACACCCTTCATAGACACCGGGACAGGGGACTCACTGCTGGAAAAACCACAGTTCATAGACACCGGGACAGGGGACTCATTACGGGACACACCACTGTTATAGACACCGGGACAGGGGACTCACTACTGGAAACGCCACTGTTCATAGACACCGGGACAGAGTACTCACTACTGGATACACCACCGTTCATACACACCAGGACAGGGGACTCACGGCTGGAAACACCACTGTTCATAGACACCGGGACAGGGGACTCACTGCTGGAAACACCAGTGTTCGTAGGCACCGGGACAGGGGACTCACTACTGAAAATTCCACTGTTCATAGACACCGGGACACGGGATTCACTACTGGAATCACCACTGTTCATAGACACCGGGACAGGGGACTCACTACTGGAAACACCTCTGTTGATAGACACCGGGACAGGGGACTCTCTACTGGAAGCACCACTGTTCATAGACACCGGGACAGGGGACTCACCACTGGAAACACCACTGTTCATAGACACCGGGACAGGGGACTCACGACTAGATACACCACTGTTCATAGACACCGGGTAGGGGACTCAATGCTGGAAACACCACTGTTTATAGACACCGGGACAGGAGACTCACTACTGGGAACACCACTGTTCATAGACACCGGGACAGGGGACTCACTATTGGAAACACCACCGTTCATAGACACCAGGACAGAGGACTCACTGCAGGAAACACCACTGTTCCTAGACACCGGGACAGGGGACTCACTACTGGAAACACCATCGTTCATAGACACCGGGACAGGGGACTCACGACTGGAAATACCACTGTTCTTAGATGACGGGGCAGCGGATTCACTACTGGAATCACCACTGTTCATAGACACCGGGGCAGGGGACTCACTGCTGGAAACACCACTGTTCCTAGACACCGGGACAGGGGAACTCACTACTGGAAACACCACTGTTCATAGACACCGGGACAGGGGACTCACTGCTGGAATCATCACTGTTCCTAGACACTGGGACAGTGATCTCGCTACTGGAAACACCACTGACCATAGACACCGGGACAAGGGACTCACTACTGGAAACACCGCTGTTCATAGACACCGGGACAGGGGACTCACTACTGGAGACCCCACTGTTCCCAGACACCGTGAAGGGGACTCACGACTGGAAACACCACTGTTCATAGACAGCGGGACAGGGGACTCACTACTGGAAACACCATTGTTCATAGACACCGAGAGAGTGGACTCACTACTGGAAACACCACTGCTCATAGACACCGAGACAGGGGGTGCACTACTGGAAACACCACTGTTCATAGACACCGGGACAGGGGACACACTACTGGAGACACCACTGTTCATAAACACCGGGACAGGGGACTCACTACTGGAAACACCCCTGTTCATCGACACTGGGAAAGTGGACTCACTACTGGAAACACCACTGTTCATAGACACCGGGACAGGGGACTCACTACTGGATACACCACTGTTCATAGACATCGGGACAGGCGATTCACTGCTGGAAATACCACTGTTCATAGGCTCTGGGACAGGGGACTCACTACTGGAAATACCACTGTTCATAGACACCGGGACAGGGGACTCACTACTGGAAACACCACTGTTCATAGACACCGGGACAGGGGACTCACTACTGGAAACACCACTGTTCGTAGACACCGGGTCAGGGGACTCACTACTGGAAACACCACTGTTCCTAGACTCCGGGACAGGGGACTCACTAGTGGAAACACCTCTGTTCATAGACACCGGGACAGGGGACTCACTACTGGAAACACCACTGTTCATCGACACCGGGACAGGGGACTCACTCCTGGAAACACCACTGTTCATAGATAGCGGGATAGGGGACTCACTACTGGAAACCCCACTGTTCATAGACACCGGGACATGGGACTCACTACTGGAAACAGCACTCTTCATAGACACCGGGACAGGGGACTCACTGCTGGAAAAACCACAGTTCATAGACACCGGGACAGGTGGCTCACTACGGGACACACCACTGTTATAGACACAGGGACAGGGGACTCACTATTGGAAATGACACTGTTCATAGACGCCGGGACAGGGGACTCACTACTGGATACACCACTGTTCATACATACCAGGACAGGGGAATTACTAATGGAAACACCAATGTTCGTAGACACCGGGACAGGGGACTCACTACTGAAAACTCCACTGTTCATAGACACCGGGACAGGGGATTCACTACTGGAATCACCACTGTTCATTGACACCGGGACAGGGGGCTCACTACTGGAAACACCTCTGTTCATAGACACCGGGACAGGGGACTCTCTACTGGAAACATCACTGTTCATAGACACCGGGACAGGGGACTCACCACTGGATACACCGCTGTTCATAGACACCGGGACAGGAGACTCACTACTGGAAACAGCACTGTTCATAGACACCGGGACAGGGGAATCACTACTGGAAACACCACTGTTCATAGACACCAGGACAGGGGACTCACTACAGGAAACGCCACTGTTCCTAGACACCGGGACAGGGGACTCACTACTGGAAACACCATCGTTCGTAGATGACGGGGCAGCGGACTCACTACTGGAATCACCACTGTATAGAGACATCGGGAGAGGAGACTCACTACTGGAAACACCACTGTTCCTAGACACTGGACAAGGGACTCACTACTGGAAACACCACTGTTCATAGACACCGAGGCAGGGGACTCACTGGAAACACCACTTTTCCTAGACACCGGGACAGGGGAACTCACTACTCGAACCACCACTGTTCATAGACACCGGGACAGGGGACTCACTGCTGGAAACAACACTGTTCCTAGACACCGGGACAGGGTACTCACTACTGGAAACATCTCGGTTCCTAGACACTGGGACAGTGGTCTCGCTACTGGAAACACCACTGATCATAGACACCGGGACAGGGGACTCACTACTGGAAACACCACTGTTCATAGACACCGGGACAGGGGACTCACGACTGGAAACACCACTGTTCATAGACACCGGGACAGGGGGACTCACTACTGGAAACACCACTGTTCATAGACACCGGAACAGGAGACCCACTACTGGAAACACCACTGTTCCTAGACACTGGGACAGGAGACTCACTGCTGGAAACACCACTATTCACAGACACCTGGACACGGGACTCACTACTGGAAACACCATTTTTCATAGGCACAGGGAGAGGGGACTCACTACTGGAAACACCGCTGTTCATAGACACCGGGAAAGTGGAATCACTGCTGGAAACACCACTATTCACAGACACCTGGACACGGGACTCACTACTGGAAACACCATTTTTCATAGGCACAGGGACAGGGGACTCACTACTGGATACAGCACTTTTCCTAGACACTGTGACAGGGGACTCGCTACTGGAAATACCACTGTTCATAGACACCGGGGGAGGGGACTCATAAGTGGAAACATCACTGTTCATAGACACCGGGACAGGGGACTCACTACTGGAAACACCACTGTTCCTAGACTCTGGGACAGGGGACTCACTACTGGAAACAACACTGTTCATAGACACCGGGTCAGGGGATTCAGTACTGGAAACACCACTGTTCGGCGACACCGGGACAGGGGACTCTCTCCTGGAAACACCACTGTTCATAGGCACCAGGACAGGGGACTCATTACAGGAAACACCACTGTTCAGAGACACTGGGACAGGGACTCACTACTGGAAACATCGCTGTTCATAGACATGGGTCGCAGTATTGGAAGTTTCTTTGTTCATAGGCACAAGTGCAGAGGACTCGAGCTGGTGCAACAACATTATCAACACCTTTTATTTATATTGCACTTTTAAAGTAGTAAAACGTCACAAGGCACTGCACAGGTGCATAACAAGACACAAAACGACACAGAGATGCATAAGGAGAAACTAGGGCAGGTGAACAAACGCTTAGTCATAGAGTTAGGTTTTAAGGAGCGTCTTAATGGAATTAAGAGAGGTAGAGATGTGGAGAGGTTTAGGCAGGGAATTCCAGAGCTTTGGGCCTAGGCAACTGAAGGCACAGCCACCAATGGTTAAGCAATTATAATCAGGGATGGTGAAGAGGGCAGAATTAGAGGAGCGCAGATAACTCAGGGGTTTGTGGGGCAGGAGCAGTTTACAAAGATAGGAAGAGGCGATGCCATGGTGGGATTTGAAAACAATGTTGGGAATTTTGAAATCGAGGCTTTAACCGGGAGCTAATGTAGGTCAACGAGCACAGGGGTGATTGGTGAACGGGACTTGGTGCGAGTAAGGACACTGGCAGCCGAGTTTTGGATAACCTCAAGTTTACGTAGTGTGGAATGTGGGAGGCCAGCTAGGTGTGCGATGAAATCGTGAAGTGTAGAGGTAACAAAGGCATGGATGAGTGTTTCAGCAGTGGATGAGCTGAGGCAAGGGCGGAGACGGGCGATGTTACTGAGGTGGAAATAGGCGGTCTTCATTATGCTGCGGATAGGTCGGAAGCTCAATCCAGGCTCAAATATGACTCCAAGGTTGTGAACTGTATGGGTCAGCCTCAGACAGATGTTAGGGAGAGGGATGGAATCAATGGCTGGGAACGGAGTTCACCACTGTTCATCAGCACAAGTCCAGGAGTGTCACTATAGGAAACAACATCACTTTAGTTCCAATAAATCCCACAGTTCCACGGGTGATGGAGAAGCTGTTCACGAGCTAGAGAAGGTAAAAATCCAAAGACAACACATGCTGATTGTTTTAATGATCTGTTTATTGTTCTCCAGGCATTCCACACACATAAACCGCCACAGTTATTATTCATGTCCTTTGTTAGGGTGAAAATTAAATAGCTCAAAGCAGCAACATGAATTTTAAAGATTGTATTGTAAGAAGTGAGAAATATAGCTACAAGATAAAATGGCTGCGCGGATGAGTGCGATGGGTAATGTCAACCGTCAGAATGCGTATGTGCGAGACAACATGAAGCCCACCAAAGAGGAACAAATGACTACAATAATAGCACGATGGTTGCACCTAAGAACCAATCACCGTAAGAGAACTCCAACCGGCCAAGCAGGTGTGATGCAACACTCTGCGTGTGTTTCGTTCCAGAAGGGAAGTAGCAAGAAAAACTTAGCTTAAAGCACAAAGTGTAATTAAATCAGTAGAGGAGGAATGTGATTGGAGAAAGGACTTGTTGCTATGGGAATGTTATTGGACGAAGACCTTTATATGTAATGAATTGCTTATCCGGACTGATAATGTATAAACAAATTTCGACACCATTGTAACGGCGAGAAGGTGATCACTAGACTGCGGGGTCTATGACTCTTCTTCCAGAGCGCTCTGAATAATAAACTGTGGACTTCTACTTTGAGACAGACTCGAGTGAATTTATTTTTCACCAACACCTTATATTATTTAGATATTAATAACAGACGGGCTTATTATCCTTTCACACTCAACTGGTGTAACCCACGTGTTCTGACGCTCATCCAGCAATCAACATCCCATTCTCACATCAGCCTAAACCTCAATGCTGGGTCTTGTATTTCTTTGTGTCCAGAGTTTGATTTAATCCAATTAAACCCCTACCACTTTTATAACCTTACCATCCACATAATACCAGCTCTTCTACCTTGTTCACTGATTCTTACATGGGAACATGCGGGCCTTGTCAGATATTGGCCAGCGTTATATCTGGAGAATCCTGGGGCAGAGATGGAGCCTGTTGGGGTTCCGGTAAAAGATGCAAGAACACAGGATGGGATATGAGATGCAATGCAGGTCTAATGCTGGGAATTCCTCCGATCTTTTCGTTGCTTAACTAATTTAAATATTATTGTCAGTGGATATTTCATCCCAATCTTCAGCTCCTCTCTGAATTTAGTCTGTGTTACTGCATAAATACACGTGTTTGTGCTGCAGCTCAATAGCAGGAGCATATAGCTCGTTACTTATGAGCGATAAGTAACGGCTTATTGAAACTTATATAATAATAACGGTTTGTAATTCGCATTAATAAGAAAAATATCACGTACGTCATCCAGAGCAGCAGGAAGTTGCCGGATATGGCGAAGAGTAAGACAATGGATTTCCTTCGGTTCTCCATCTCCGGATCATTGTGATTCCCATCATTCTTGCTGCTCCTCAGCTTCCTGCGGACTCTACTGGCCGCCAAAATGTGTCCTATGGTTAGAGCATTGAGCAGCAGCATCAGGAATATTGGGAGCAGTGGGGTGAAACAGCGATCAATCCAGCTAAATGCTACCCACGCAATTACAATGTAATACTGTCGTTTTATATTACAGCCCCAGGGTACGTTGTCCACTGTATACCAGGGTTGAAATGCAAAGTACCAGGGAATGCTTTTCAAACAGAACAGCAGACACACGGTTCCTATAACCACGGCTGCATTTTTCTCTGTGCAATATTTAGTCCTCAACCTCAGGCAACAAATGGTAACAAAACGATCAAAAGTGAAAGCGACTGTTAACCAGACAGACATATCTGTGGCTGCATGAGCCAGGGCGGCGAAGAAAGAACACACAGGTGTGAGCAACAGGAATTTAGTCGGGAAATAATAATCATTAATCCGAACCAGTATCACATCAGTGATAATGCCCAGTAGATCCGCCGCCGCCATGGCCACCAGGTAGCGGGTGATACATCTGGAGAGACCGCACTTTCCCCGGGACAGGATCACAATCGTCATCACGTTAGCTGCAAAAGGGAAACAGACAGAAACAGGGAATGAGCCTTCAGGTTACAGCAAGGGAGCCAGTTTCACAGTATTTGATGTGAAATGTACTTTACTGCAGGATCTGGGGATGGGAACTGAACTCGTTATCGCTGCTAGGATTGTGCAGTTGATAACGATTTTATCATAAAATTGCAGTGTTCAGTATATGAGAGTCTGGAGAAAATAAGTTAAAATAAACGCCTCCAGCAAAGATTAAAACATGAACAAAATGGATTCTCTGGGAATTTCCTCAGAGCTGCTCCTCTTCCACCATCACAGCTTCGTCAGAAGTGCAAGGAATCCCGGAGAGCTCCAAGTAAATTACCGGACGTTTAATTGTACGAACAAATGGACAGCGAGATAATGAGTTATAAATAATAGCAAGAAGTAGCAGTTCAGTGACGGAAGAACGAATGAAAAGAAAACGAAAGAAAAGTGATTGAAAATAAGTACTGAATGGTCAGTTATAAATTGGGAGATAAATGATGGGTGAGGAGCAGTGAGAATGAAGCCGGCCCGAAATGCGGTAAATGCTAAACGGGGAGCACCGAGGGTGAGATCAAACGGCGGGGTTTGGATCCGTGGCAATGAAAGGGGAGCAGATACCAGGCGGGGCTCAGAACAGGCTCGGATTTGTCAGGTTGGATTCTCAGACTGGGGGTCATGACTAAAAACTGCTGAAAAAACAAATGTCAAACACCATGTTACAAAGCGACTTGTTGTGGGTCAACTCGAACAGTTTCTGTTTACAAACCACCAGATGGACATTTCAACAAAAGCAAGGCTGGATGCTGGAAATCTGAAATTAAAACAGAAAATGCTGGAAATACTCAGCAGGTCAGGCAGCAGCTGTAGAGAGAGAAACACAGTTAACGTTTCAGGTCGATGACCCTTCGTTAGAACAGGAAAAAGTCAGATGGACAGTTCACCTGATCAACCGACTTTCCCTCGCTGGAAACCCCAGGTCCTGACATCGGTGTAAGGGTTTGGGGGCTTCTTTAAACTGGTTTAAAGTAACTTTCCTGGTCTTGCAGGACCAATTCCAATAAAGCCAATTTTATTACAGCGGTTACGAATCGCTACCCCTCCTTTAGTTCTGAGTGGAGGAACTTATAATTAATGATATTAAAACAGAACAAGTGGTTTGGATGAGAGAAAAAAATCAAGTTTTATTACCTAAATAAACTACAATCAAAATATCAAACTATCCCACACGCACACAGTAATTACAGTGAAACTATATAACAGGGTGTTGCAGACGGTGAAGATGAGGGATACAATGGCTACGATGTTATTTAAACAATCTTAGCAATACCCTTAAATCACCACCCCTTAACTCCTGTTAGGTTGCCTTGTTGAGGAGTCAGAACACACTGCTCACCTGTGGTCCAGCGAAGTAAGAGAGCGAGATAGCTTCTCAGCCGCTATCTTTATACCTGGTGAGGCCCCTGCCGTTCTGCCTTGCAAGTGCTGTGTGCAAAATTCCCCACCCAAAGAGTCCAATACACAAGAGGAAGCTGTGATTGGCTAACTCAAAGTGGTTAGACTGGGTTAATGTGTCTTCCGGAGCTCCCTGGGCTGAAACAAAAGAGAATGCAACAGCCCTATTGTCCAGAATGCTAAGTGATTTAGACCCATTCAATGTACAAAAGTCTCTTCTGCAGTTTAGATGTATCCACTCGATATACAAACAAATGCTAATAGCATTCAATTGCTTTGTAAACAAAGCATTGTCCTTTGTCTTCATTGAAGCTTACTTCCAGACACACAAAGCTGCATTCCAAGCCTCTTTTGTCTTCGGCCATGTGGTGCGACAGCCATTTTTATCCCTGGAAATTTAAAAGCACATCGCCCAGGGATTCTTTAATCAAAAAAATTGATCTTCAGAACTGTAAATTATTGCGAATTCTTACAGTCCGCCCTTGGATACTTCCAGCTTGCTTCTAGTATCCTCTTGAAGAAATGAGCAATGATTTCTGACCCCTCACAAACAACCATCCCCTGTATTTACCTAATAGCTATCTGCCACTGATCCCCGTCCCGTCTATTCCACTTAAATTCAAGAAGAAAAAAAAACATGGTACGGTAGGCATCTTACAGATACTTCAGTTTTCAATAAGGGGTCTCATACCCCTACACGCTTGTAAAATTATACAAGGTGAACCAAATTTACAATCACCTTTTACATTATAACTTATTACAAAATGTTGCAATCTTAGTTACACAATGCAGTCAAAATGATCCCAAGCACGGAGAGGGTCCTACGCCTCTGCTCAACTTGGAGTTGTCACAAACTGGTCCCAAGCACGGAGAGGATCCGACGCCTCTGCTCAACTAGGGGCTGCAACACAAAATACAAAAAATCGTTAAACAACATGCTTAAATGAACCCCGATCACGTGCCGATGATGGGTCGTGAAATTCGAGTGGGTATTGCTCCTCCCACTCGGGCAGTAAAAGTACCTTCCACCCCCCTTTGATCATCTTAAACTTTAAAACAGGCAGAATGGATTTATAGACCAGCCTGCTCCGCCAGCCCCGAGCCGTTCCCTTGTCCTTTCGTGGAGGTGGGGTACCCCTCATGTTTAAAATTACCTTGGCACAGACCGAGACCGGGAAGTATGGGGTCTCATGACTCCTAGTCCCTCCCCCTCCCGTCTTCCCTCGACTGGCTGCAGAAAATGATGGATGCCTGTGTGGCGGCTCTCCCTGGCCCCACACTGATCCGGCCACCCACTCATCCTTCCCAGCCACACTTATCCTCTTTGCCCGTGGGCCCCCGGGTGAGTTCCTCCCTCCCCCGATCGCACCCCCGCGACTCTTGGGCCTCCTCCTCCTCTATGCAATCATTCCCAGGCTATCACCACCCACCCCTGGGGAACGTGTCCCTATCACAAGGCGCCCGCGCTTCCCCATTGTGACTCCTCAACAGCGAGGTCTCCCGCACGTGAACTTCGGTCAGGATAGTGCTGGGTTGGGGGCCGTGCCCCACCCAGCTGGGGCCATCTCCTCCCCGTAGGAGTAGGCAAGTTCCTCCGGACCCTGTCCGGTTTTTCCCGAAGATCGCTGCGGGGTCTCCTGGATTCGTCCAGTGGTGAGGTGATCCCCAACATTCTGTCTCCATATCTTCATTCGGTGTCCAGCTCGGGCTGGGGGAACATGCCTGCTTCATTTTCAAATCTCCTGTAAAAACTTAAAGGGACACGCAGCCAGGTCTCACAGACCTGCTGCCTTAGGTGGAGACATGGTCGGGTACCTCGACCTCGGAACAAAACACAAACGTTCGGCACACATGTAAACTTAAACTCTTTAAACTACCAGTTAAATCAACAAAACTTAAAAAACACCTTAAAGCAAGCTATATGCACACACATAGCTATAATTCAAATGCTGCGCATCTCCGGATGACCAGGCTAATCTCTGGCACTGTCGCAGATTGCTGCTGGCTGCAGCGAAGCTGGACTGCCTCCTGTCTCTGGCCCCCCGCAGCTTATGGCTGTTGAGTGGGGACCCCTGTTCTCTGGCTTCTCCCTGGCTCGGGAGACCGCCCTAATCCACTGTAAAGTGGGTGACCATGCTTTCTTAGGCTGGGGCACCCGCTGAGACCTTCTGAGGGGTGTCTCCGGAGCTCCCTGATTTCTGCTACTGGACCTGCTCTACAGGGGTCCCAGAACTCTCCTTTCCTGTTCCCTGGCTTAAACAGCTTACTCTGAATATGAATGGCTCCTCACCCCACACAAGCCACAGTGCTTGCCTATGAACTCGTGCCTGCTCTGGGCTGAGGATTCCTATTCTCTTCCCGCAGTCCCATCTCGCTCCTCTTTACTTCTATAATTTGGTACTTTAGGAATTCTATCTCGTTCCTTGCATGGCTTTTTCCCTCGCTAGCTTCTTGGGTGAGGTGTGCGATTTCCTCCCGTAGCCTCATCTCACAGTCCCTTGCCTCTGTGACTTCCTGCAAAAGGCGCTCGATAAATGACTGGCATTTTGTGACCTCTAGTGTGAGGCGTGCATTCTCCCGCACCCTCATTCCACTAGCTCTGGCCTCATACACCTCTCTGAGGTGTTCTACCTCCGCCTGGCATTTTTCAAGCTGGGACTCCCGATTCTTGGCCTCTTCAACCTCCTCCTGCACCCTCTTCTCACCCTTCCTAACCCAGCCACCTATATCTTGATAGGTCAGCCTACACGCTGCTGCTAACATCTGCAGGGCTACCCACATACTGAAAACAACGAGAGAAACAAGAGCTGATGCTTTCTCCAGATCCAGACCACTTATTAAATCAAAAACTGCCTCCACTCCTACCTGGCTCGCCATTGTAAGGGTTTGGGGGCTTCTTTAAACTGGTTTAAAGTAATTTTCCTGGTCTTGCAGGACCAATTCCAATAAAACCAATTTTATTACAGCAGTAACGAATCGCTACCCCTCCTTTAGTTCTGAGTGGAGGAACTTATAATTAATGATATTAAAACGGAACAAGTGGTTTGGATGAGAGAAAAAAATCAAGTTTTATTACCTAAATAAACTACAATCAAAATATTAAACTATCCCACACGCACACAGTAATTACAGTGAAACTATATAACAGGGGGTTGCAGATGGTGAAAACGAGGGATACAATGGCTACAATGTTATTTAAACAATCTTAGCAATACCCTTAAATCACCACCCCTTAACTCCTGTTAGGTTGCTTTGTTGAGGAGTCAGAACCTCACCGCAAGGATATTGGTTCCCCTCTGGTTCAAGTGTAAACCGTCCGACTTGTACAAGTCCCACCTTTCCCAGAAGCAGACCCAGTGATCCAGGAAACTAAAGCCCTCCCCCCTGCACCATCCCTTTAGCCACGCATTCATCTGTTCTATCTTCCTATTCCTATACCCACTAGCACGTGGCACGGGGAGTAATCCCGAGATTACAACCTTTGAGGTCCTGCTCTTTAATCCTTCACCTAGCTCCTTAAATTCTTGCTGCAGGACCTCATCCCTCTTTTTACCTATGTCGTTGGTACCAATGTGGACCACGACCTCTGGCTGTTCACCCTCCCCCTCCAGAATCTCCTGCAGCCGCTCAGTGATATCCTTGACCCTGGCACCAGGGAGGCAACAAACCATCCTGGATTCACGTCTACGGCCACAGAAACGCCTATCTGTTCCCCTTACTATAGAATCCCCTACCACTATTGCTCTCCCACTCTTTTTCCCCCCTTCCTGGGCAGCAGGAGCACCCCCAGTGCCAGGAAGTTGGCTGCTGCTGCCTTCCCCTGGTGAGTCATCCCCCCCAACAGTATCCAAAGCGGTATACTTGTTTGAGAGGGGAATGGTCACAGGGGTCTCCTGCACTACCTGCCTGCTTCTATTGCTCCGCCTGGTGGTCACCCATTTCCTGTCTTCCTGTGCAGCCCTTCCCTGCGGTGTGACCAACTCACTAAACATGCTATCCACGACCCTCTCAGCATCGTGAATGCTCAACAACCCATCGACCCGCAGCTCCAGCGCCTCAATGTGGTCTGCTAGTAGCTACAGATGGATGCATCTCTGGCACACGTGGTCATCAGGGGCACCGGGGTCCCTGAATTCCCACATAGAGCAAGAGGAGCATTTCACGGGGCTGGGCTCACCTGGCATGACCTTCCCTTTACTTAATTTAAATTAATTTACTACCACCAATTAAAAATATCTCTAAGGTGCTTGTATAGTCTACCAACAGTCCCTGCTACACCAGAAAAGACCCTAGTAACTATAAACTACAGAGTTAAAGTTTAAAAAAGAGAAATACTCACCAACCAATCACTTACCTGCTCCCTGGTGACGTCACACTCTGATTACTTTTTACCTCTCTCCTCTGCTGTTGATTTGGTGTGCCTCACCTCGCACTGCCGCCGATTTGAATCTGCCGCCGCTTTTAACTGCCGCCGGTCACTGCCCCTTCACAGGTCCGATGCTCTGATCAGGCCTCACCTCGCACTGCCGCCGATTTGAATCTGCCGCCGCTTTTAACTGCCGCCGGTCACTGCCCCTTCACAGGTCCGATGCTCTGATCGGGCCTCACCTCGCACTGCCGCCGATTTGAATCTGCCGCCGCTTTTAACTGCCGCCGGTCACTGCCCCTTCACAGGTCCGATGCTCTGATCGGGCCTCACCACGCACTGCCGCCGATTTGAATCTGCCACCACTTTTAACTGCCGCCGGTCACTGCCCCTTCACAGGTCCGATGCTCTGATCGGGCCTCACCTCGCAACTGCCGCCGATTTGAATCTGCCGCCGCTTTTAACTGCCGCCGGTCACCACCAGTCAGCACGGTTTGATCATTAACCCGGCCAAGTGCCATTTCGGCCTGTAGCAGATCGATTTCTTGGAACACCACATCATGGTACCGTCCCCTTACAGATGAAGGTGGAAGCTGTTACGTCTTTCCCGCGCCAGCAGACCATCAGGGCCCTGCAAGAGTTCCTCAGGATGGTCAATTTCTATCACTGCTTCGTTCCTAAGGCGGCTCTGCTTATGCAGCCTTTGTACGAGGCCCTCAAGGGCAAGTCCAGTAAGGACACAATCAGCTGGATGACCGAGATGGACTGGGCATTCGTCGACACCAAGAGCACCTTGGCCAATGCAACTATGCTGAGGCACCCACTTCCAGGTGCCACCATCGCCCTCACCACCGACGCATCGGACTACACCATCTGCACAGTGCAGGAGCAGTGGGTGAATGGCACGTGGCAACCGCAGGCACTTTTCAGCTGTCAACTACGGTGAAATGAAAGGAAATACAGCACTTTCGACCGGGAGTTGCTGGCCCTATTTCTTGCCATACGCCATTTCCGGTTCTTATTAGAGGGATATCCCTTCATGGCTTTCGTAGACCACAAGCCGCTAATGTTCACCATGGCCAAGACTGCCAAACCATGGTCAGCTCGTCAACAATGTCACCTGACGTTCATTTCGGAATTCACCACGGACATTCAACATCTGTCTGGTAAAGACAACCTGGTAGCAGATTGCCTCTCCCACACGACAGTCCACGCAGTTCACCTGGGAATTGACTACGCCCTCATGGCTACGGATCAGGCCTCGGACACAGAGGTCCAATCATACAGGACCGGCCCCTCCAGTTTAGAAGCGGCCGATGTCAGTTTCCAAGCCAAAGGGTGTTTCCAAGCCAATGGGTGTTCCCCGCCCTATTGTACCAGTCGACTGGTGCCGGAAAGTCTTTGACGCCATACATGGCTTGTCGCGCCATGGTACAAAAGCCTCACAAAGGCTGATGTCAGCGAAATTCGTCTGGAAGGGTATGCACCTGGACGTCTGTGACTGGGTTAACACCTGTGTGGTCTGCCAGAAGGCCAAAGTTCAGCATCATGTAAAAGCTCCAGTGGCCACTTTCGCCATTCCGGAGTGGCATTTCGATCACGTGCATGTGGACCTTGTAGGACCACTTCCACCTTCCCAGGGTTATACGCATCTCCTCACGATGGTGGACCGCACCACCAGGTGGCCAGAGGCAATTCACTTGGTTTCCACCACGTCGGTGGACGTCGCTAGAGCTTTCATCTCTTGTTGGGTTGCTCATTTTGGGGTACCAGCAGATATCTCTTCCGATCGTGGACCACAATTTTCCTCAGAGTTATGGAACGCGGTAGCTCAGGGGCTCGGCACCAAACTCCATTGCACCACCGCCTATCACCCACAGGTGAATGGCCTGTGTGAGCGATTCCACAGGTCACTTAAAGCCGCCCTGTGGGCCACTCTTCAAGGTGCAGGATGGGTGGACAGACTTCCATGGGTCCTTTTGGGTCTTCGCACAGCGCCCAAATAAGACCTGCAATCGTCCTTGGCAAAACTCATATATGGCCAGCCGCTACGAGTACCAGGGGATTTTCTCCCTGCGCCCACAGAGCCATGGTCCATCTCCCAGCAACTAGTCAGCCACCAAGAAGCAGCCAGATGTTTCACCCCGGTGCTTATGTCTAATCACGGCCTCCACAACTCCCACATCCCGGCCGAGTTGAAGAGTGCAGAGTACGTATTTATCCACCACAATGCTCACCGGGATCTGCTCAAGCCCCCGTACACTGGTCCTTTCTGCGTCATAGAGTCGGGGGGCAAAACAGTTTCGGTCGACATTGGAGGCAAACCGGACCACATTTTGGTGGACCGGTTGAAGCTGGCTCACTTGGACCTGGACCGCCCCGTCGTAATCGCTCAACCACCAAGATGTGGCCGACCGCCCGCAGCCACCTTGCCAGATCAACCACAGCCGTCCGCCAGTTCGACCACAGCCACCGCACCAGTTCAGCCACAGCTTCCTACCAACTCGACCACTGCCGCCATGCCAGATCAGCCACAACCATCCACCAGCTTGACCACCGTCCATCACCTTCCTCCGCAGGGTTACCAAAGTCACTCGGATAGACTTGTCAGACCTCCTCGACATTTCACAATGGCTGTTAAGGACAATTCTGGGGGGGGGGGGCGTATGTGGCGGAGCCACCAAAGGACTCAGATCGTTTGTATAAAGTTCCCTTTAACAGCAGGGTAGCTACAGCCTGAGTCTGTATCTTTATTTACACTGTTTAATTGTATAGAGTGTGGTTACTTTCAACAGTGAGGTTAAAATGCGATGACGTCACGCCGTTCATCACATGATCCACCACTGGCGGGAAAACGCGATGACGTCATGACGTCATCCCCGGGACGGTTGGAGCAGTCCTCGTGGAGCCTCTGAACAGAGCAGAGCTGTATTCGATGTTTTCCTGCAGTTTATTGTTTAAACCTGTTTGTTTCATTAAAGTTCATTTTGTTTGATCGCCTGAGCAGAACTCAGGCTTTTCGTTAGGAACCTACATTCCTACACAACTATATTTCTGTGATGGTTGTGAAAGCAGGAACCGGACTGCAGAAAGTCGGAGGGTGAAAGAAAGGACGAACGCGGGAAAGAGGAAGGGTTAAATAAATGGAGGGAAGGGGGAAGAAATAAAGAAACAGAGAGGTCTAGGGGGGGAATTCCATTGCTTAGGGGCTCGGCAGATGTTGGTACAGCTGACAATGGAGGACCGATGAAAATCGAGGATGCGCAAGGGGCCAAAATTAAAGTAGTGCAGAGATCTCGAAGTACTGTAGGTCTGGAGGAGGTTACAGAGATAGGGAGGGGCGAGTCCATGAAGAGATTTGAAAACAAGGATGAGAATTTTAAAATGAAGAGATCTGGACCGGGGGCCAAAGTAGGTCAGCGAGCACAGGTGTGAGTTAGGACACTGGCAGCAGAGTTTCGGATGAGCAAAAGTTTATGGAGGATGGAAATTGGGAGGCTGGCCAGGAGAGCACTAGAATAGTCGAGACCAGGGGTGACAAAGGCATGGATGAGGTTGCAGCAGCAGATGCGGGTTACAGCAGTAGACGAGCTGAGGCAGGGGCAGAGTTGGGCGATGTTACATAGCTGGAAATAGGCGGTCTTGGTGATGGAGTGGATATGTGGTTGGAAGATCATCTCAGTGTCAAATGGGATACCAATGTTGTGAACGGTATTGTTCAGCTTCAGACAGTTACCAGGGAGAGGGAACGGAGTTTATGGTTGGGACCGAAGAAAATGGCTTCGGTCTTCCCAATATTTAGTTGGACGAAATGTCTGCTCATACAGTACTGGATGTCGGACAAGCAGTGTGACAATTTAGAGACAGTGGAGGGGTCGAGGGAGCTGGTGGAGAGGTAGAGCTGGGTGTCATCAGTGTACATGTGGAAACTTTTGCTGTGTTTTCAGATGATGTCACTGAGTGGCAGCATGATGATGAGAAATAGGAAGGGGCCAAGGATAGATCCTTAGTGAACACAGAGGTAACAGTGTGGGGGCAGGAATAGAAGCCATTGCAAGCGATTCACTGGCTATGGTTAGATAGATAAGAATGGAACCAGGTGAGTGCAGCCACACTCAGCTGGATGATGGAGGAGAGGCGTTGGAGGAGGATGGAGTGGTCAACCATGTCAAAGGCTGCAGTCAGGTCGAGAAGGATGAGGAGGGGCAGTTTTACATGGTCACAGTCACATAGGGTGTAATTTGTGACTTTGATATGGGACATTTCAGGACTGTGGCAGGGGTTCAACCTGATTGGAGTGTTTCAAACTTGGAGCTGCAGGAAAGATGGGCATGGATTTGGGAGGTGAAAACACGCTCCAGGATTTTGGAGAGGAAACGGAGGTTGGGGATGGGGCCGTAGTTTGCAAGAACAGAGGGGTCAAAGGTGGAGTTTTTGAGAAGGGGGCTGATGACGGCAGATTTGAATGTGAGGGGGACAGTACCTCATTTAAGATGCTTCTTAAAACCTGCCACTTTGAACAAGCTTCTGGTCACCTGTCCTAATACCTCAGTATGTGGCTTGGTGTTAAATTCTGTTTGATAATCGCTCCTGTGATGCATTTTTGATGTTTTACTACGTTAGAGGTGCCATATAAATGGAAGCTGATGTTGTTCATAGGTATGTATACCAACGAGAGAGTTCAATTAAGTATCCACAGCATAACGTTTTATATGTATATACTTCAAATCAGCATTTATGTAACTTAAAACATTAAGTATCAACAAATTGGCCTATCCATAACTCACAACCATAGAAATATAAATCCAAGCTACATGTTTATAATCTAAGGCATAACATGAAACAGTGGATGAATAATTTTAAACCATGTATCTATTAAAACAGTTTGTGCCTATTTAAAGTAGCTTTCTTGTAATCGAAAGCAGCCACATTTACACACCATATCCATCATTTAAACCAGCATGTGCCTATCGATCGATATCATTGCATTTCAAAATACTTGTTCCTGTGCTTCTTCCTCTTTATATGCCCAGGTTCAAGGCCACGGGACACTGACCGGTTCAATTGTAACAGGAGAGAATGGATGACTTTAAAATGGGGATTCAATCTTCACTCCCTCCAATAACAGGGAGATGATGAGAATTGTTTTTTGTACAGTGGGTTATTAGGATCTGGAAGACACTATCTCAAAGGGCTGCGGAAGTCGATTAAATAGCAACTTACAAAAGGGAATTGGATAAATACTTGAAAGGGGAGAAACTTGCAGGGCTTTGAAGAAATAACAGGGGAGTAGGACTAATTGGAGAGCTCTTTCAAAGAGCCGGCACAGGTATGATGGGCCGAATAACTTCTTCCTGTGCTGCAGCATTCTAGGAATAGAGGTGTAATACTCCCTGCTACCAGGAGGTGGCACCATTACATAAAACATCCCCTAACCCCCTGGAAGCCTGTTGGTGAAATGCAGCCAGCATTGACCCTCCCCATTTAAAAGTAACTCTGGTAACATTACTGTGTGGTGGAACCAGCAGAGGATTACGGACAATTGTATATAATTCCTTTTACAGCAATGTAGTACAGCTGGGGGCTGCACCTTTAATGTATCTGTTAACTGTACTGGGGCTTCATTCCTGTACTCCACGTGATGACGTCATGCTGTCCATCATGTGATCTCTCAACGGCGGGAAGAACGTGATGACGTCATGATGTCAGAGCTCAGAACCTTCTAGCAGTAGAGCTCGGAAACTTCTAGCGGTAGAGCTCGGAACCTGCCAGCAGTTGAGCTCGGAACCTGCTGGCAGTTGAGCTCGGAACCTGCTAGCAGTTGCGCTCGGAACCTTCTCGCAGTTTCCGGAGAGGATTTCAAGCAGACCAGACCTATTTGCATTGTATCCTACAGTTTCCTGTACAGCTTCGTTTGTTCATTAAATGTTATTTTTTTGATTTTCTGAGTCGATCTCAATTCTTCGGCTAGGAACCCCAGTTCCTACATTGGTGAACCCGATTTCTTCGAACAATTTTCATTGAAGTTACATCATGGACACGAATGCTGTCACCCTCAAACTGCCGCAATTTTGGGAGCAACAACCAGCTGCATGATTTTTCCAGGCAGAAGCCCAATCTGCAATCCGAGGAGTAGCAGCGGATTCGACCCATTATTATTACGTGGTCTCCGCCCTCGACAGCGCCACGGCCTCACGGATCATCAGCCTCCTCGAGAGTCCACCAAACGATGGCAAGTACGAAGCTTTAAAAGCACGTTTACTGCAGATTATCTCCATGCCCGGCCTCGGGGATTCAAAACCCTCAGAGCTCATGAGCCAAATGCTCACGCTTTTGGGCTCGGAATCGCAATGTTTTCTGTTCCGCGAGCTGTTTCTCTGTCAACTACCAGAGCCAGTAGATGGCCTTGCCCAATTCCGCGATCACGGATTGTGCTGAACTCGCCGCGGAAGCGGATAAAATATTCACTGTCTTGCAACAATGTTGTGCAGCCACGAGGCGCCCATCCCCCACAAGAGCGAATCCGACTCCTCCTCCTGCAGGCTGGTGTGCATACCACGCTCGTTTTGGCGCGAAGGCCAGAAATTGCCGTCTGCCCTGCAGTTTCTCACCAAAAAAAAAACCTACCTCAAACCAGCGGTTTCTGAGAAGATCAATAAGGCCTAAGGGACTCGCCAGAGTTGCGATGGCTGTCGGGTCCGCAGGGAAACTCCTATACATTACAGACTCCCTGTCAGGGCGACGTTTTCTCGGTGATACTGTCTCCCAGTGCAGTATCCTACCAGCGTCGAAGCTAGATCTTCAATCCGGCGGTCAAGGTCCCCCCCTAGAGGCAGCCAATGGTGCGGCTATTCGCACGTTTGGAAAGCGTAGGGTCCAGTTGAGTTTTGCGGCCAACGTTTTGTTTGGGAGTTCATCACGGCGAAAGTCTCACAGGCCATCCTGGGGGTAGATTTCTTCTGCACAAGCGGGTTTCTCATCGACGTCTGACAATGCCGGCTAATCTGTGCCTCCACTTTTCACGTGGTCCCCTGCCACCGAAGCACCGCGATGTCTTGGTCAGTTGCTTGTGTAGTCCCATCTCCAAATGAGTTCTCTCGTCTTCTCAGTGAGTTCCCTGAACTCACCAGGCCCACATTTTATTCTTCAGTCATGAGGCACAGTGTGGTGCACCACAGTACCATGACAGGATCCCCTGTTTATGCGAGACTCGAAGGCTGGAACCTGGTCAACTTGCGGCCGCCAAGGCGGAGTTCCACACAATGTAACGCCTGGGTATTATTCAACGATCGAATAGTCCTTGGTCCTCGCCATTACACATTGTTCCTAAGCCGGGCAGCGGATGGTGACCATGCGGCGACTACAGACGCCTGAATGAGGCTACCACACTGGATCGGTACCCAAATCCTCACGTTCAGGATTTTTCGGCCCATCTGGCAAGGAATTCCATCTTTTCCAAAGTAGACCTCGTCCGAGGCTATCATCAAGTGCCCGTGCATCCTCAGGACGTCCCCAAAACTGCCGTCATCACACCTTTCGGGCTCTTTGAGTTCCTTCGTATGTCGTTTGGGCTGAAGAATGCAGCACAAGCCTTCCAACGTCTCATAGATTCCGTGTTGCGCGATCTGCCGTTCATCTTCGTCTACCTAGATGACATCCTTATTGCCAGTAACAGCACGAAGGAACACATTACGCACTTGCGTACCCTTTTTTCTCATCTCAGCCAACATGGCCTTATTATCAACCCGGCCAAGTGCCAGTTTGGGTTGCACAGCATTGATTTCCTGGGACACAGAATCACCTCAGAAAGCGCCGTCCCGCTGGCCACGAAGGTGGAAGCAGTCACCTCATTCCCTCTTCCTCAGACCGTCAGAGCCCACCAGGAATTTCTGGGAATGGTCAATTTTTATCATCTGTTCATCCCACAGGTGGCATTGTTGATGCAACCTTTGTACGAGGCCCTCAGAGGTAAATCGGTCAAAGACCCGATCAATTGGACACCCCAGGTGGACCAGGCTTTCCTCGACACTAAGAACACTTTGGCTGCTGTGACCATGTTGGCGCATCCCCTTCCGGGTGCAACCATTGCCCTTACCACTGATGCATCTGATTATGCCATCGGGGCAGTACAGGAGCAGTGGTTCGACGGCACATGGCAACCACTGGCTTTCTTCAGCCACCAATTGCGGAAGAACGAACGCAAGTATAGTATATTTGATAGGGAGTTGCTGGCATTGTTTCTGGCCATCCGCCATTTTCGCTTCCTACTGGAAGGACGCCCATTCATGGCTTTTGTACAGCACAAGCCACTTACTTTTGCGATGGCAAAGACAGCGGAACCATGGTTGGCACGGCACAACGTCATTTTACGTATATATCTGAATTTACAACCGACATACAACATGTCTCGGGCAAAGACAACCTGGTGGCGGATTGTCTCTCCCATGCCCAGCTCCACGCAGTACACCTGGGAGTCGACTATGTTGGTTCAGCAAAAGAACAGAAGGCAGACCCTGAAGTGCAGGCATACCGGACCGCACCTTCCAGCTTACAAGTGCCTGATGTCAGTTTCCAGGCTGCAGGGACCACACTCCTGTGTGACATCTCGATGGGCGTCCCATGTCCAATCATTCCAGTCGAATGGCGCAGGAGAATTTTCGACACTATCCACGGGTTGTCACACCCTGGCATGAGAGCGTCACAACGACTCATGGCAAAGAAATTCGTCTGGAAGGGCATGCATCTCGACGTCCGTGACTGGACCTTTACCTGCATGAGTTGCCAGAAGTCCAAGATACAACGCCATGTTAAGGCCCCAGCCGCCACTTTTCCAGTTCCAGAGCGTCGATTCGACCATGTGCATGTGGACCTGGTTGGTCCTCTCCCTTCCTCTCGCGGGTACACTTACCTCCTCACCATGGTAGACTGCACCACAAGGTAGCCAGAGGCAATTCCTTTCGTTGCCACCGCAGTGGCAGGCGTCTCCAGAGCCTTCATCTCGTCATGGGTAGGTCGGCTCGGGGTACCGGCTGACATCTCCTCCAACCGGGGGCCTCAATTTACCTCTGAGCTTTGGAACGCCGTAGCTCAAGGTTTGGGCACCAAGCTTCATCGTACCACCACCTACCATCCACAAGTGAATGGTCTATGTGCAAGGTTCCACAGATCCCTTAAAGCCACACTGCATGCTAGTCTCCGTGGGCCTAGTTGGGTGGACAGGCTCCCTTGGGTGCTGCTAGGTCTTCGCACGGCGCCTAAGGATGACCTGCATTCTTCTTCAGCAGAGCTGGTTTATGACCAACCACTCAGAGTGCCTGGTGATTTTCTTCCTCCTCACACGGAACCCTGGTCCCCAGCTCAGCAGCTCGTCAGCCACCAGGAAGCGGCTGGGAATTTCATCCCAGTGCCTATGTCGCATCATGACCTGCAGCGCTCCCATGTCCGGTGGATTTTAAGAGCGCAGAATATGTGTTCATTCGGCAGGATGCTCGCAAAAACCCGCTCAAACTGCCTTACACGGGTCCGTTCCGCGTCATCGCGTCAGGTGACAAGTCCTTCACAGTCAACGTCGGCAGTAAGCCTGACCACATCTCCATCGACCGGTTGAAACAGGCGCCTCTGGATCTGAGCGAACCAGTCGTCACCACTCAGCCGCCTCGTCGTGGTCGTCCACTGTCGACTGCCAGACCAGTACAGCCACAGTCATCCGCCGAGTCGCCAGTGCCCGCATCACCGGGTCGACCACAGCCGGTCTCTCCTTCTCCTCCGCCTGCGGCATCATCCCAACCACAGCCAATGGCCAGTTCGTCTTCAAGCACTCCGTTCCAGCTGCTGAGGTATCACAGTCAGTCGGACAGACTCATCAGACCCCCTTCTCGCCTTACCTCCTCTGTTAAAAGCAATTCTGGGGGGCGCGCATGTGGCGGAACTACCAGAGGATTATGGACAATTGTCTCTAATTCCTTTTACAGCAATGTAGTACAGCTGGGGGCTGCACCTTTAATGTATCTGTTAACTGTACTAGGGCTTCTTTCCTGTACTCCGCGTGATGATGTCATGCTGTCCGTCATGTGATCTCTCAATGGCGGGAAGAACGTGATGACGTCAGAGCTCGGAACCTGCTAGCAGTTGAGCTCGGAACCTGCTAGCAGTTTCCAGAAAAGATTTCAAGCAGACCAGACCTACTTGCATTCTATCCTACAGTTTCCTGTACAGCTTCGTTTGTTCATTAAATTTTATTGTTTTTGATTTTCTGAGTCGATCTCAATTCTTCGGCTAGGAACCCCAGTTCCTACAACTGATTAATTTACATTGAGCTCCCCTTTCTTTCTCCCCCCTCACCCTCCGCAGGTGCAAACTGTCGCTGAGGGTCGGGATCCACAGACCCGAGCTGCATCACTGGAACCTCACCCCAAGGGTCGGATCTCCTGTGTCAGCCCAGACACTCAGTGTCAGCACCTACCAGCAGGGAGCACTGCTGACCAGGAGAGATAGAAAGAGACAGAGAGAGAGACAGAGAGAGTGGAGGAGTGAGAGACATAAAAACAGAGACAGATAAAGACAGAGAAAGAGACAGAGGAGAGAGATCGAGAGAAACAGAGAGAGACAGAGAGGGGGAGAGAGAGAGAGACCGAGTCAGTGAGTCAGAAAGAGAGAAATCAAGAGAATGTGGAAGAGAGTGAGACAGAGTGACATAAGGGGAGAGAAACAGAGAAACAAAGAGTTGGAGCAGAAATAGAATCAGAGAGCTGAGAGAGAAGAGGGAGAGATAGTGGCGGAGACTTAGAGAGAGTGACAGAGAGAGGGTGGCAAAGACAGACAGTGATAGAGAGACAGGGTGAGAACAAAATAAGACAGAGAGATAATGACGCAGATACAGAAGGAAAGAGATGAAGGGAGAGAAAGATAGACAAGATGAAGGGACAGAGGGACATAGGGATAGTGAGAGAGACAGACAAGATGGAGGGACAGAAGGATAGTGAGAGAGAGACAGAGACAAGAGGGATGGAGAGAGGGAGAGAGTCAGAAATACACAAAGAGACACCGAGAAACAGAGATAGAGGTCAGAGTGAGACGAAAGAAAGGGAGAGAGATGGTCAGAAAGACAGGGACAAACAGTGACAGTTACAGAAAAATAGAGAGAGACGGAAGGAATGCAAGAGAGAAGAAAATATAGAAAGGGGAGAGCTAGAAAGGGGGAAAGAAAGACAGAGATAGAGAGAGAAAGTGAGACAGAGAAAGAGAGAGTAAAGCAGAGGGACAGACAGAGAATGAGAGTGAGAGGGAAATATAAAGAGAGAGGAGAGTGAGAAAGAGACAGAATGTAAGAAAGAGACAAAGTGAGAGAAAAGAGAGAAGGGGAGCAAGACAGAGAACAGAGAGAGAAATAGAGCAAGAGAGATAAAGAATCACAGCAGAGAGAGAAAGGCAGGGAGAGATACAGAAAGAAATACAGAAGGAGAAAGAGCGAGAGACTGATGGGGTGAAAAATAGAGACAGATAGAAAGACAGCGAGAGAGAGACAGACAAGAGAGAGAGAAAGATAGACAAGATGGAAAGAGCGAGGGATAGTGACAGAGAGACGGAGATTGGGGGGAGACAAAAAGAGAAACAGACACAGAAAGACAGAGAGAGAGGACAGAGAAAGAATGAATGGGTGAGAGAAAGGTGGGACAGAGAGAGAGAGAGAGAGAGAGAAATGGAGATAGAGAGGGGCAGGAAGAGAGAAAGTGAGATTGCTAAAGAGAGTGGTGAGAATGTGGAACTCGCTACCACAGGGAGTGGTTGAAGCGAATAGTATCGCTGTATTTAAGCAGAGGGTAGATAAGCCGATGAGGGAGCAGGGAATAGAGGGTTATGTTGACAGAGTTAGATGAGGAACAGCGAGAGGAGGCTCGAGTGCAGCATAAATGCCAGCATGGCTGGTTGGGTCAAATGGCCTGTTTCTGTGCTGTGTATCCTATGTAGAGAAAGGGGGGCAGAGAGAGTGAGACAGAGAGACAGATAGAGAGAAAGTGAGACAGTGAGAGATAGAGAGAGAGAGAGAGCGAGAGAGAGAGAAAGAGAGCTGTAGAGATTGATGTCGTGGGCCAGTCCCAATAATAAATAGCACTCGGGGATGAAATGTACGTTATAATGGTGCATTACTTGTGGCCATTCTCAAGTGAAAATCCACAAACTCTATCGGCGTTTTGGCTTTCTCAGGAGTGATCGCACATTGACAATGAACAAGCCCAATTTGATGGCTGACCTGGGCCGCAATTTGTGGATTAAAACATTTTCCAAGTCACCTAATTATTTTTCAGTGAGGTTTTCAAAAGCATCAAAGTAGCACTTTCATGTGCAGTTTTTAAAGGTTGTATCAATGACTTTATCCTTGATTGCGCCTTATAACATGGTTATAATCGCCAGTGGAAGCAGAGTCGATCTCTCAGTTTTTACTATAAGAATGAATTGAGACCATTTGGAATAAACAGACCGAGCACTTTTCAAAGTTACTCGTGAACCTGCATCATGTTGGTTAGCCTGTTAATAAGTGTTGTTATTTTTAGCCAGTGTGCAAATGCCATGAAGAGTTTTTATACAATAAATGCCAGGAGGAATTTTAATGGTAGCTGTGGTGAACACAATTCATTTTATTTGGGCGGCAATGTTCCCTCTAATTATTTTTTGTGTGCGGTCCCTTTAAATTTGCTGTTTCTCTTCCAGCGGCAGGAACTGGTGAGCGGCCTGCACGTGACCTCAGCATTGGTCCGCGGCCGCGCACCTTCGGGGGAACATTGGTGTGCGGCCCTCAACAGCTCAACAAAACTTGTTAACCGGCCCTCCAGCCCAAATAATAGCCCACCCCTGCTCTGCACTGTCCCATCAAACACTCCCAGGGGTAGATATAGCACAGGTTAGATACAGAGTAAAGCTCCCTACGCACTGTCCCCTCAGTCTGTGGGTCTGATGCAAAGTATGTCCGCTTCCAATCTGCCTGAACAAACCCGTTCAACTGAGATATCCTGAACACTGAACGGTCAGAGTGCTGACACTCTGGGGCACCTGTCTTATTTGAGTAACTTTCTGAATGTGTTATTAGACACTTGCAGAGATTGCCTGCAGCGGTTTCCTCTTCCCATTTCCTGCAATTCCCAAATCTTCTCCTGGCCTCATTCCACCCCGAACCCCATGCCGTCGGACACACTGATCCTAAAGAGAAACAAGACACGGATGTGAAGCTGTGATCAATGCAGTAAGTTTTATTTCTGAGTACAGCCCATTATTATGACAGCAGTAACACAGGGTCAGGAGTTACAGGACCTAAACAATCAAACAGAGCCTGCTTCCCGTGAAGGAAGGTTTCATTCAGTGAGAACGTGGAGAGCTCGGGCTGGTGGGGATCCATCACTGGATCATTCAGTGTGGCAATAAGCAGCATTGCCGAGGGAAGCAGATCATTAGCGGGAAAGGCACCTCGCCTGTCCTACAGCTGCCCGCACGACACACTCCTCCAACCTTGGTGCAGAACACTAAAATCCAAAATGAACAATGAATTGATTGATGGCTCTGTACACAGAGGGAAGTAGAACAATGAGAAAACACGAAGCCGAGTCTGTCAGTGTTACAGGGACTGACTCTGGACCACACATGAAACTTAACTCTTTTATACTTAATGAAACTCAACACCACTCCCCCTCCCAGTACAGACTCACTCTTTGTCCTGAAGGGCAGCCCAAGGGGATTTCCTCAGAATGCAGCCCACCACACCCACTATCTGAGACCAGAGACACAGAGAGGAAAGATCTGACATTGATGGATAAACTTTCCCGGCACCAGAAGGGCCCAAAGTGTTTCACAGACCATGGATTGTTTCTGAAGTGCCGACACAGTTTTGTAGGAAACGCAGCAGCCAATTAGCTCACAGCAAAGTCCCACAAACAGCAAATGGGATTGGACAGGATGGGGAGTCTCTGCTCATGTTGGTTGAGAGAGTGATGTCGGTCCAAGGCACTGGGATAACTCCCAGCTCTTCAAATAATCTTACCGGATGTTTCATGCCCCATGAACAGGTAGACAGGGTCTCCATTTAACGTTTCATCCACAACATGACACCTCCAACAGTGCAGCACTCCCCCAGTGCTGGGCTGTATGTACTGGACTGGGGCATCAACCCACAACTTGTTCACTCAACTCCCAACTGAGCCAAACTGACACCCAACAACTGACAATTGATAATTTCACCGCTTGCCTCCTCTACTTAGTCCGTGTGAAGGCTGCAGAATTATTCCAATTAAATAAACCTGCTTTGAAACCATTTTGATCCCATTCCCTGCCCTCATGTTATGAAAACCTGACTCATGTCTGGGTACCGGTTCCACAGACACCTCCAGCATCGCTCCCAATTCACCATTCTTCATCTGAGAGACTGGACAGTGAGTGTGGGGGAAAGGGACTGAAGGATCTCCCGCTCCTGGCCTCACACAGAGTCCGCACTCTCACACTTTGCAGCGGGTAGCAGTGATCGGGAGCAACAACTTGGAGTTTCCCCTCCGCAGTACCTGGGTACTGAGGCCAATTACCGAGTCTCCCAACCGGGTCAATGCTGCGGCTGAGATCCGCCCACTCGGCACCGGCCAGTAATTTGTGATTTTATTGCTGGTCTGTTTGGATCAGCAAACACCCACCATTCCCTCGACCCACTGAGGTACCCACTGAACAATCGGGCGATTTACCCGAGGAAATGGTTCAGATTAAATTATTCAGACTTTCTTACAATCTCACAATAACCTTCACTCAAGCAATCAAACCATGACATTCAAACAGAGAATACAATAGTTTAAAAAATAAAGCTGTTTGAACACTAGCTGCTGGAAGATCGGGGGAAATTACCTTGTCTAAATGACCCGCATTGAGAAGTTATAGCAGGGCTGGGCTGAGTCAGCAGCAGGAATCCAACAACCAAGAGCAGAACTTTCATCATCTTCTGCAGAATTCCTCAGTCAGGTTCAGGTGGCTGGAGTGGAAATGTTCTGAATCTGGACTCAGAATTTGCTGCATTTATAATCACACACACGGGGAGTGGCTCTGCTCTCCGGAGATATCCTGGGAAAAGGCGTTTCCTTTCTGTGCGACGTGGATCAGTTGGCAGCTCCCTATCTTTCAGAAGGCAAGGCTATGTGTTTGGGCCCAACTCCAGGTCTTAACGCATGAGCTCAGCTGTCATGATGCACCAGGTACAGAAACAGGACATTTAACCCATTAAAACCTCGCAGTATTATCATGGAATCATAGAAGTTTAAGGCACAGAAGGACACCATTCAGTACACTGTGTCCACGTCGGCCAAAAAAGAGCCATCCAGCCTAATCTCACTTTCCAGCTCTTGGTCTGAGGCCTTGTAGGTTACGGCACTTTACGTACATATCCAAGTACTTTTTAAATGTGATGAGGGTTTCTGCCTCTACCACCCTTTCAGGCAGTGAGTTCAAGACCCCAACCGCCCTCTGTGTTAAAAAAGTTCTCAGCTTCCCTCGAATTCTTATACCAATTACTTTAAATCTATGCCCCCTGGTTATTGACCATTCTGCTAAGAGAAATAGGTCCTTCATATCCACTTTATCTAGCCCCTCATAATTTTACACACCTCAATTAAATCTTCCCACAGCCTCCTCTGTTCCAACGTAAACAGCCCCAGCCTATCCAATCTTCCCTCATAGCTAAAATTATCCAGTCCTGGCAATATCCTCGTAAATCTCCTCTGTACCCTCTCTAGTGCAATCACATATTTCCTGTAATGTGACGACCAGAACTGCACGCAGTACTCTAGCTGTGGCCCAACTACTGTTTTACAGTTCAAGCAGAACCCCCCTGCTCTCACATTGTCTGCCACGGCTAATAAAGGAAAGTATCCCGTATGCCTTCTTAACAACCTTATCTGCTTGGCCTGCCACCTTCAGGGATCTGTGGACATGCGCTCCAAGGACTTTCTGCTGCTCTACACTTCAGTATCCTACCATTTATTGATTATTACCTTGGCTTGTTAAACCTCCCCAAATGCATTAGCTCACACTTCTCCGGAGTGATTTCCATTTGCCACTCTTCTGTCCTCCTGACCAATCCATTAATATCTTCCTGCTCTCTACAGCTTTCTTCCTCACTATCAACCACACGGCCAATTTTTGTATCATCTGCAAACATCTGAATAATGCCTCTACATTGAATTCAAAATCATTGATATATACCACAAAAAACAAGGGACCCAGTACTGAGCCCTGCGGATCCCCACTGGAAACAGCCTTCCAGTCACAAAAACACCCATCGAACATTACCTTTTGCTTCCTGCCTCTGAGACACACCCACAGAAACACAGACTCACACACAGACCTTTAAACACAGACGTATAAAGAGCCAAACAGACCAACTGACAGACAGGCACACATTCTCAGACACATACACGTGTCTCTAAATAGTGAGAAGTTAGGAATTGTAGATGAAGAGTGAGATTTAGGAGTCCAACAACAAAAATCACTAAAAGCTAGTGGATAGGTATACAAACTAATTTAAAATACTAATGGGGTGTGTTGGCCTTTATCTCGAGGGATGGAATTCAAAGGGGATGAAGTGATGCTTCAGCTGGACAGAGCTCTGGTTAGACCCCACCTGTTCTGGGCACCGCATCTCAGGAAGGATATATTGGCCTTGGAGTAGGTGCAGCGCATTCACCAGACTGACACCGGAGCTAAAAGGGCTCAATTATGAGGACAGGTTGCAGATTCAGATTAGATTTATTTGCCATATGTAACAAGTACAATGGAATGCTTGTTCCCCGTAGGGACGCATCAGCTATATATACAGTGCCGCGTTCAGAGTCAATACAATGGCTTCCCGTGGCAGTGGGAGCACGATGTCCCTCAGACTAGATGAGTATTCCCTTATATGTAAGGGATTAACTGGTGAGATAATTGTGTTTAAGATCATAGAATCAATGAATATTACAGCAGACAAGGAGGCCATTCGGCCCATGAATTCTGTGCCAGCTCTTTCGAAGAGCAAGCCAGTCAGTCCCACTCCCCCGCTCTTTCCTCATATCCCTGCATTTTTTTCTCCCTTCAAGTATTTATCCATTTGCCTTTTGAAAGTTACTATTGAATCTGTATCCAGCACCCATTCAGGCAGTGTATTCCAAATCCTAACCACTAGTTGCATAAACAAGTTTTTCCTCATGTCGCCTCTGGTTCTTTTGCCAATCACCTTAAATCTGTGCCCTCTCTTTATCGACCCTTCAGTGATTGGAAACAGTTTCTCTGTATTTACTGGTTCTGAACCCTTCCTGATTTTAAACACCTCTATCAAATCTCCTCTTCGCCTTCTCTGCTCCATGGAGAGCAACCTCAGCTTCTCCAGTCTATCCATGTAACTGTAATCCTTCAACCCTGGACCCATTCTAGTAAATCTCTTCTGTACCCTCGCCACAGCCTTCACACCCTTCCTACAGTGTGGAGCCCAGAATTGGACACAATACTCCAGCTGAGGCCAAACTAGTGTTTTATATAGGTTCAGCATAACTTCCTGACTGTTGTACTCTACGCCTCTATTTATAAAGCCCAGGATCCCATATGCTTTATTATCTGCTTTGTTGACTTGTCCTGCCCCCAATGATTTGTGCACAAACACA
Organism: Somniosus microcephalus; assembly: GCF_052327205.1. Classification (NCBI taxonomy): domain Eukaryota; kingdom Metazoa; phylum Chordata; class Chondrichthyes; order Squaliformes; family Somniosidae; genus Somniosus; species Somniosus microcephalus. The sequence continues at coordinate 59,108,063 of NW_028225179.1, forward strand.
CCAAGGTGTCTCTGTTCTTGCACCCCCTTTAAATTTCACAGAATCACAGAATCACAGAAACCCCACAGTGCAGATAGAGGCCATTTCGGCCCATCGAGCCTGCACCGACACATATCCCACGCGATCCCCGTAACCCCTACACCAACACATATCCCACCCTATCCCTGTAACCCCACGTATTTAATCCCCCTAACCCTAAGGGTTGTACCATTTAGCTTGGATTGTCTCTCCTCATTCCTCCTGCCTAACTCGATAACCTCACTTTTCTGCATTGAATTTCATCTGCCATGTGTCCGCCCAATCCACCAGCCTGTCTATGTCTTCCTGATGTCTATTACTAACTTCCTCACTGTCTTCTACACTTCCAAGCTTCAAGTCAGCTGGAAATGTCAACATTGTGCCCTGCACCCCCAAGTCCAAGTCATTAATGTATATCAAAGACAGCAGTTGTCCCAGTACTGAACCCTGCGGGACACCACTGTATACCTCCCTCCAGTCTGAAAAACAGCCATTCACCACAACTCTGTTTACTAGCCCTGCTGCTACTGCCCCTTTTATCCCACGGGCCTCAATTTTGCTAACAAGCCTTTTACGTGGTACTTCATCAAAGGACATTTTAAAGTCCATATACACAGCATCAACTGAACTGACCTCATTCACCCTCTGTTAGCTCATCAAAAAACTCAATCCAGTCAGTCAAAATTTTAGAATGAAACCATTCCATCTAGTGGGGGAGTCCAGAACAAGAGGGTATAACCTTTACATTGAGAATAGTCAATTCAGGGGGTGAGGTCAGGAAGCACGTCTTCACACAAAGCCTGGTGGAAATCTTGAACTGTCACCCAAAAAAACTGCTGATGCTGGAGGTCATTTGAATAGATGTAAACTAAGATTGATAGCTTATTATTAGGCAAGAGTGTTGTGTCTATACCTACACAGACACAAACAGACATTCAGACACAAATGCACACACAAAACACACAGACACTCTTACACAAACATTCAGAAAGACACAGAAACACACAAATTACAGACAGGCACACAGACGGAGCAGGAGGGAGAGGGTTAAGGTTGTAGGTGGATGGAAATCAGTGATTGAGAGAGAGATTTTAAACAGGCTTCTGAAGGCACTTGTTCAGCACGTAACAGCTAGTCTGCCGATTTAGGACCTCTCACCTCCCCAATAGTTTTTTTTTACTTCTATCGCAACCTCTTCCTATTCGCTTTTTTCTTTCTCTCCTTTAGTCACTGAAGTAGCCAAATTACTATTATACCTTAGTTTTTATGTTAGAATATGTATAATTTAGTTTTAATGTTAGAATATGTATAATGCAGCACCAATGTACAAGGTGGAGATAATGGGTTAATCCCTATCCTGAGTTAAATGATATAGGAGGAATGTATGTTGCATTTACCCAGCTAAGTTTTAAAACATAATTAAGTGACTTCAAATGCTGAGAGATTAAACTGCAGAACAACTCATGGGAAGATTGAGGATGTCTGTTTGGCTAAGGCGAGACAACACATATGCGAGATAACGCACCTAAGAATTTGTTTATTGTAAATCACAACAGGGTTCCATTCTTCAAAGTATGGTGGGACTAATCAGAGTGTGCTTGCTTTGCAGAGGTAACCCGAGATGAGGCCAAAGTCTGTGCTTTCCACGCCTTAACGAGGACTGTTATCTTAAGAAAACATGTAACAAGCAAAACCACCTGGCTACGGGCAAATGGATGGTTGTAGAGCAATTAAGATGAGGCCCCACAGCCAGGAGGTGATGGGACCAACCCATAACAGAAATGTGGCATTTGCGGGTGGCAGAAGATGAAATGTCACGGTTTATAATTGCCATTTAGCTATAACTCTGTATATGCTGAATAGCTTTATCCCCGCCCATAGGGAGGGGGGCTTGATTATTGTATAATTGTGATTGTTGCTAGGGAGTCGGTGGAGTCGGATCTGAGAGGGGTCTCAGAAGGTTCTCCCCAGGCCTGTGAATAAAGACCGTTTTGAACCATCCTTCACTCGAAGTCTGTCATCTGTACCAAAGCTAAGCGTGGACTTTGTATATCACTTAGTCCGCTCTGAGGGGGAAAGGGTTAAGTGTTGACCTGGCACAACACCAGGTCCACTTTTCAGGATACAACAATTGGCGTCATGAACAGGATCACAGACTCTGACCGGTCCACAGGGATGACGAGCTAAGAAGGGTGAGTACCTTTTAAATTACCACCCATGAATTAGAAAGCTCAGAACGTACTGTGAGATCCGGTAAGGCTGTGATTAAAAGAACTAAAGTTGGCAGAGACAGACTCGAGAAAGGGGGTGCGGTCTAGTGACCCGGGGGATGGCGAATCCTCAGAGCCGTTGAGACAGCAAGGCCTCTAGGATAAAGAAGTAGATAAGTGGGCTATAAAGACATATGAGGAAGCCAGGAGGTGGCAAACCAAATCCTCAGAGCCGTTAATACGGCAAGGCCTCTAGGGTAAAGAGGTGGTTAAGTGGCCAGTAACTCCTATGAATAGTGGATCCTTGGGAGTCACGGGGTGACCAACACGGACAAGGGTGGTTGTCTATCCTAAACACCTTGCCTGAGCCCGAATTAAGAGGACGTAGTCCCACGTGACGGCCAGGACCAAGTAGGTGTAGGGAATGAAACACCACAGGATCGTGACCCCGTGCCGAGTGAGTGTGCGCAAAATAAGTGTGTGTGAGTGAGTGACAGGGTAATATAAGAACCATTGAGAAGTAAGTCGGAAGCTATATAGAATGCCTAAAAATGATGCAGAGATAAAGAAGATAAAAAAGCTAATTTGCAAGCTAACCAATTTGAAAACTCAGCAAAGGAAGAAAAAAAACAAACAGGGATTTGGAAAGCTAGGGGAAGCTGTTGAGTCACTGTTTTAAAAAGGAAAAAAAGATAAACTTAAAGCTTTACCAACATGGAAGTTATTAACATCTGTACCGACACAAATAAAACACAAGATTTGCTGAGTGAAAGGAAACTTAAAAGTATGCTGGAATTTCAGGTTGTATGAAATTGTGTGTTAAAGTGTGAAGGTTTTCCTGACTATGAATGTTTAAGAGGTTACAACATTACTTTGTCTGAAAGTCTGTCCTTAAACGAAAAAGAAACGTCTGCTGTGTGTTTTAGCTCCACCCACTTCTCTGTGTTAAAAAAAAAGCATTTAACCCTTTTGTCTTGTCTTGGATTTTGGAAGTTTTAAGGATGTGCGAATAAGATTGTGCCCCCAGAATGAAAAAAACCTACTACCATTTAAGTTAAGCTGGAGTGTAAAAACTGAGAAGAGCAACAAAAAGTTTGCTTAGCAAAAGATTAAGTTTCAGTCTAAGATTGGAGTTATGAGGTAAATTAACCGATTAAAACCAGACTTTCATTGTGGCCACACTGAATTTCTGGTTGGTGTAAATTGGTGTAGTCCAAATTGAATAAGATAACTCCACTCCGCAAGAACGTCCAGTAGTGGCAGGTCCCTCTACAATATTTAATTGACTACGGTACTGGGAGCCCTACAGAATGCGGGACTAAAGTTAAACCCTAGAAAGGCACAGGTAGGGAAGGACGAAGAAATCTACCTAGGATAACTAATAACACAAGGGAAGAGACAAATGCCCCAAAACAGATCGGAGGGGCATTAGGCCTGGCTGCGTGCTTTGATTACTTACAAGCAGCTAGAAATGGCGGCAGGAAGGGACCACGCCAGAGAGGGGAGGGAGATCCAAGGATGTTTGTTAATGCATTGATAGGGGGCCGGCAGTGCAAAATGTTAATAGACACAGGAGCCACAATCTCATTGACAGACTTACCCTTGCCCCGAACGAAACTTTCAATTAATGTAACAGGAATCGGTGGACGAAAAATCAGGGCTTACAAGAGTAAAACAGTTTTACTACAAATAGGATGTTGTGGCAGAGCCACCAAAAGACTCTGAACAACTGTACATAATTCCCTTTAACAATCTGTTAGCTACAGTCTGAACCTGTATCCTTTTTTGCATTGTTGGAATGCATGGAGCGCGGGCCCTTTAAGAGCAAGCTCCAACGCGATTACGCCATGCCGTCGATCACATGATCCCCGAACGGCGGGAAGAACGTGATGACGTCATGACGTTGACCGTCGGGCTGGGCAGCCAGTCCTTGTGGAATCTTGATAGTGAAAAGACCTGTATCTGAAGTTCTCCTGCTACTGTTTGTTTTTACCCAGTTAACTTAACATTAAACATCGTTGATTTAATTACCTGAGTCAAACTCAGTCTTTTAGATTAGGAATAAGTGCATTCCTACATTGGTGACCCCGAAGTCTGCAGACAGCATTCGCAGAAGAAAAGAACAATGGAAGCCAACTCTGTTGCAATGAAGCTGCCACAGTTCTGGGAGCAACAGGCGACCTCCTGGTTTGTCCAAGCCGAAGCCCAGTTCGCACTCCGGAACGTTGTTGCGGATGAGACCCGTTACCATTACGTGGTCTCTGCACTCGACAGCTCCACGGCATCACGGATAATCACTCTGCTACAGAACCCACCGGCTGACCACAACTATGAGACACTCAAGGCGCGGTTGCTACAGGTTTTCGGCCTCACTAAGTCCGACCGCGCCCACAAGCTGCTCGCTATGCCCAGGCTCGGGGACTCCAAACCGTCCAAGTTAATGAGCCAGATGCTCACGCTCCTGGGCGCCAAACCGGAATGCTTCCTCTTTAGGGAGTTATTCCTCAGCCAGTTACTGGAGCCAGTTCAAGCTGCGTTGGCCCGGTCAGAAGTCACCGATTGCGTAGATCTAGCTGCCAAAGCGGACAAGGTTTTTGCAGTCACACAGCAGTGCTGCGCAGCCACGAGGCATCCCACCCCCACGGACACCGCCCCAGCCCCTCAACCTACGGGCTTGTGCTTTTACCACCCCCGTTTTGGCGCGGAAGCAAGATGTTGCCACCCTCCCTGCAGCTTCTCGCCCCAAAAAGACCTGCAAATCTACAGCCACCCTGCCAAAAGCAGACCAGCTCTAATGGGCACCCTGCAGCTGCGATGGCGATTGGAGGGTCTGGAAAGCTTCTTTTCATCACTGACTCCCTATCAGGGCGGCGATTCCTATGTGACACCGGGGCGCAGTGTAGCATCCTGCCCGCATCAGCTCTGGATATACAGGTTGGAAGACACGGCCTTCCCCTCGAGGTGGCTAATGGTGGGGCTATTTGAACCTTTGGTAAACGTCGAGTCCAGGTGTGCTTTGGCGGTCAAAACGGTTTGAATGGGAATTCATCACGGCCAAGATCTCTCAGGCCATCCTCAGCGCAGATTTCCAGTGCGCCAACAGTCTTCTAGTGGATGTCAGGAACAGGCGGTTGGTAAATGCGGCCACGTTTCACTGTATTCCTTGCCACCACAGAAGCGCCATGTCGCGCACCGCCTCCTGTGCGTTTCCAAAGCCGAATTTGTTCACTCGTCTGTTAGCAGATTTTCCAGACCTGTCCAGGCCCACTTTTTCTTCAGCAGTCATAAAACATGGTGTCGAACACCACATCACCACTACCAGCCCCCCGGTCTACGCGCAGGCTCGGCGCCTCGAACCGGTTAAACTCGCAGCTGCAAAGGCGGAGTTCGCCGCAATGGAACGGCTTGGGATTATTCACAGATCCAATAGCCCCTGGTCTTCACCTGTTCACATTGTCCCGAAACCTGGCAGCGGATGGCGGCCATGCGGCGACTACCGACGCCTGAATGACGCCACTACTCCTGATCGTTACCCGATCCCTCATATTCAGGATTTTTCTGCCCACTTGGTGGGTAATTCCATATTTTCCAAAGTCGCCCTTGTTCGTGGTTATCATCAGGTTCCTGTGCACCCGCAGGATGTCCAGAAAACTGCCGTTATCACTCCATTCGGCCTTTTTGAATTTCATCGGATGCTGTTTGGTCTGAAGAATGCCGTGCAGGCTTTCCAACGCTTGATGGACTCCATACTTCGGGACCTCAACTTTGTATTCGTCTACATCAATGATATTCTCATCGCCAGTACCAACAAGGAGGAACACATTGGTTATCTGCGCACTCTATTTCGTCGCCTCAGCCAACATGGCCTGATCATCAAACCGGCCAAGTGCCAGTTCGGCCTACAACAGATCGATTTCCTGGAACACCGCATAACAGAGGGCGCAATTCCTTTGCACACCAAGGTGGAAGCAGTAACAGCTTTTCCTCGACCACAGACGATTAAGGCCCTGTCGGAATTTCTGGGCATGGTAAATTTCTACCACCGGTTCGTTCCTAAAGCAGCCATGTTAATGCAGCCCTTATACAAGTCCCTCAAAGGCAAGTCGGGTAAAGACCCCGTAAGCTGGACGGACGAAATGGACACCAAAAGCGCTTTGGCCAATGCGACCATGCTGGCACACCCGCTGCTTGGAGCCACCATCGCCCTTACTACAGATGCTTCCGATTATGCCATTGGTACAGTGCAGGAACTGTGGGTGAATGGAACGTGGCAGCCCCTAGCAATTTTCAGCCGCCAACTGCGGCGAACGAGCGAGCCTATAGTACCTTCGACCGGGAGTTGCTGGCTCTTTTCCTGGCCATCCGCCATTTCCGGTTTTTGTTAGAAGGACGTCCCTTCACCGCGTTTGTAGACCATAAACCATTAACGTTCGCCATGGCCAAGACCGCCGAACCGTGGTCAGCTCGTCAACAACGTCACTTGACGTTCATTTCCGAATTTACTACCGACATCCAACACGTAGCTGCTAAAGACAACTTGGTGGCAGACTGCCTCTCACGCGTGACTGTTCACGCTGTCCAGTTTGGCATTGACTATGCCCTCATGGCCGCCGATCAAGCTCCTGACACTGAAGTGCAAGTTTTCCGCACCGGCAGCTCTTGCCTCCAGCCGGCTGACGTTGAAGTTCACACGGCAGGAACTACGCTGCTTTCTGATGTCTCCATGGGTACTCCTCGCCCTATAGTACCGGGTGCCTGGCACCATAATGTCTTTGACTCCATACATGGCTTGTCACATCCTGGCATGAAGGCCTCCCAAAGGTTAATGTCATCCAAATTCGTCTGGAAAGGAATGCACAAAGACGTCCGCGACTGGGCCAACACTTGTGTCGTTTGCTAAAAGGCCAAGGTGCAATGTCACGTCAAAGCCGCTTTGGCCACTTTTGCAGTACCGGAAAGATGGTTTGACCACGTAAACGTAGACCTCGTTGGGCCTCTTCCACCATCGCAGGGGTTTACGCACATCCTCACCATGGTGGACCGCACCACTAGATGGCCAGAAACAGTTCCCCTTTCTTCCACCACTTCAGCAGACGTGGCCAGAGCTTTCATCACTTCTTGGGTCGCCCGTTTTGGTGTACCGGCGGACATCTCTTCAGACCGTGGACCACAGTTCTCTTCTGAGCTTTGGAATGCTGTGGCTAACGTTCTCGGTGTCAAACTTCACCGTACCATGGCTTATCATCCGCAGGCGAATGGCCTGTGTGAGCGCTTTCACAGGTTGCTCAAAGCAGCACTGAGGGCCAGTCTCCAAGGCGCAGGATGGGTAGACAAGCTACCGTGGGTCATGTTGGGTCTTCGCACAGCAGCCAAGGAGGATCATCATTCATCTTCAGCCGAGTTAGTCAATGGTCTGCCGCTCCGCATGCCAGGAGATTTTCTTCCAATTCCTTCAGAGCCATGGTCCACAGCCGATCAACACATCAGCCACCAGGAGACAGCCAAGCTTTTCACGCCGGTGTCAACTTCTCACCATGGTTTCCAAACTTCCCACGTTCCAGCAGATCTGAAGAACGCCGAATATGTCTTCATCCGGCACGACACTCACCGAGACCCCCTCAAGGCCCCTTACACCGGTCCTTTTCATGTGCTTGAACCAGGAGACAAAAGCTTCCTGGTGGATCTCGGGGGTAAACGGGACCATGTGTCCATTGATCGCCTGAAACCGGCTCACCTCGACCGCCTTGTCGAGACCGTGCAACCACCAAGACGTGATCGTCCGCCTGCTGTTGTCACACCAGAACAAGCACAACCACCAGTCAGCTCGCCCGCCATCCCACAACTTCCACTCCAGGAGTACCGAAGTCGCTCTGACAGGCTTGTCATGCCTCCTCGCCGGTTGACTTTTTCTGTTAAAGACAATTCTGGGGGGCGCATGTGGCAGAGCCACCAAGGGACTCTGAACAACTGTACATAATTCCCTTTAACAATCTGTTAGCTACAGTCTGAACCTGTATCCTTCTTTGTATTGTTGGAATGTATGGAGCGCAGACCCTTTAAGAGCAAGCTCCAACGCGATGACGCCATGCCGTCGATCACGTGATCCCCGAACGGCGGGAGGAACATGATGACGTCATGACGTCGACCGTCGGGCTGGGCAGCCAGTCCTCGTGGAATCTTGATAGTGAAAAGACCTGTATCTGAAGTTCTCCTGCTACTGTTTGTTTTTACCCAATTAACTTAACATTAAACATCATTAGTTTAATTACCTGAGTCGAACACAGTCTTTTAGATTAGGAATAAGTGCATTCCTACAATGTATAATAATACCTACACAGTTGTGGGTATGCGAGAATACTGAAGGAACAATCCTAGAGATAGACATACTGCAAGAAGTAGGAGCTTTAGTCACTCCTAAAGCGAATGAAGTGTGCTGGCCACCAGATTATAAGTCAAGCAAACAGACATCCTCCTTACAGGCAGCCCTGGGAAACAAAGCAGATCAGGTAGGGGCAATTAAAGTTATAGACCAAGAATGGGATAAGAAGGGACCATGGGCAATCCCATGCAGAGAGTATATTGGGGTGTGGGCAACACAAACAAGATTGTGGTTTAATCCAAACCCCGCCGGTGAAAATACCAGGACCAATGCATCGCCCACATAAACAATATGCTTTAAAGGAGGAAGCCAAAGCAGCAGTACGGGACATAGTGTTGGAATTAACCAAACAGGGAAACTTACAAGAAACTATATCTGAAACTAATTCCCCGGTATGGCCAGTAAGGAAACCAGATGCATCATTTCGACTGACAATAGATTATACGGAACTAAATAAGGCACCTCAAAGGAATACCCGATGTAGCCCTGCTACAATTTTTAATGGACTAAAGCCTGAACATAAATTTTTTACAGTATTAGACATTGCGAACGGATTCTGGTCCATACCATTGGACAAAGAATCGCAAGAGAAATTTGCTTTCACACTAGATGGGAAAAAATATACTTGGACGAGGGTCCCTCAAGGGTTCCATAATACTCCAGCTATATTCCATCGACACATGGCCAAGGCCCTGGAGGAAGTAGAATTAGAGGAGGACGGCAGCACTGTGTTGCAGTATGTCAACGATTTACTGATAGCTTCCACAAGCACTCAGGGGCCTTGTCTAAAATTCTGAAAGCTCTTCGGGATGCAGGCTTTAAAGTAAACCCCACCAAAGCTCAAGTAGGGAGATCAGAGGTAACCTATCGGGAATATAACATCAGCATGGGCAAGAGAGCCATTCCAGAGGATTGAAAGTGGGCTATAAACTATATGCCCAAACCTGTGAATATAAGGGGCGTGCGACAAGTCCTGGGACTATTTAATTATAGCAGAAATTTTATTGAAGGATTCTCACAACTAGCTGCACCTCTCTGTGAATTGACCAAAGGGGGAAATGCTGCAGACGAACACATTGAATGGACAGAGTTACAGGCGGAAGTCTTCAATAAATTAAAACAGGCACTGACAGCTGCACCAGCCTTAGGATTACCTGATATGGGGAGGCCATATCATATCTTCTGCCACAATCAGGGGGGACATTACAGTGCAGTGGTAGCACAAAAGCATGGGGATTACATGAGATGTGTAGCCTACTATTCGACACGAAGATCCCTGATAGTAGCCGGCATGCCAAGATGCGTTGCCGCGATTGATTGTGCACGGTGGGCAGTCAAAGTGAGTGAACCTGTAGTCATCGTTGTACGTGTCTTCACACTGTTCCCTTTGGGGAACTGTATGAAGTGGTGGATGGATTTCTGGCCGCGTTAACGCTCCTTCAGTGACTGTAACTATCTACGTACCAGCCATTAGGGTGGTTAGCCCTATGGTGGGAGGGTTTTATGGGCTCCCACAACCCATACGAGGGGGGGGGGCACCCACACCCACGGACGCAAGTATCCCACTGGATGTCAACCCAGAATTTAGAGCTGAAGCTCCAACTCCATTTGCCGGGACTGTCTGGAGCGAGGTTCAAAACCCTACACCTTCTGGCCCAGCGGCGGGGATGCTACTGCTACGCCAAAGGCCCACTCCAACCTGTGGTACATACACAACACACCCTCGTGGAATTGTTAAAGACCGGACGATTAAAAAATGTTTCAAATGGCTAGAAGGCTGCTTGGGCGGCTGTCCTGTTACCTAAAGATAAATCCATACAGATATTAGAGATATGAGCCAGAACCCCGCAGTTATGATGGGAATGGAGGGAGAGGAACACTGTTGCACCAGTCAAGAAGAATCAGAATATGTAGACAGGATCATGGAATTGCCTTTGGCACAGGCAGACCCAGAGCTATATGTGGACGGGTCCCGTAAATATGTTAACGGAACACCACGAACAGGTCGGGCCATGGTGACCGGAGATGGTACCGTCCAGAGTGAAGGAAGATTACCAGGGGGTAGTTCAGCACAGGTTGCCGAGTTAACAGCATTGACAGAAGCATTAAAATTGGCAGCAGGGAAACGGGTGAATATCTATACCGATAGTCGCATAGTACATGATTATATGGCAGCTTGGAGTAGAAGGGGGTATATTGCCTCAGGTGGCAAACCCATACAGCATGAGGAATTAGTAAAGGAATTGGTAGCTGCCTCAGGGATACCCACTGAAACAGCTGTAGTGAAGGTAAAGTCCCACCAGAGGGGGAACTCCCCCACAGAAAGGGGAAACAGCCGCCGACCTTGCAGCCAGAAAAGTGGTAGAGCAACAGATTGCAGCAGCAAACAAGAGCAACACAGAACCAGAAACACAGATAGACATAGCTGCTATAACTGCATTGCCAGAAGATATAGATATATCCAAATTACATAAGGAAGTATCCCAGGAGGAGAAAAAGCTATGGGAACGAGGGGTAGCAGGAGAAAGACCGGGGGGGGAAATGGAGGAAAGAGCAGCAGATATGTGCACCAGGCTGTATACAACAGGAATTAATGAAAATGTACCATGGTAGGCAGAGGAGGTTGTATCATGATGGGGGGTCCCGCTGCAAATTGATTCGGACCAGGGAACACACTTTACAGGGAAGGTTAGAAAGGAAACATGTGCATTATTAGGTATCAGACAAAGGTTCCACATACCATACCACCCTCAGTTCAGGGATGGTGGAAAGGATGAACCGGACTTTGAAATTATCCTTAGCTAAAGCAATAGAAGACACGCGGAAGGGATGGGCAGAGTTACTCCCGAGTATACTGATGAGACTTAGAGCAACTCCGAATAGAACCACAGGACTGACACCTTTCGAACTAATGACCGGACGAGCAATGACACTGCCGGAAGGAGTCACTACCGGGGGTGAGGATGTAGGGCCCCTGAAGGATAGAATTAGGAGATTTATTAAACAATTGTGTACGCAATTACACGCTCTCAGACATGAGGCCAAAGGCCAACAGATTATACGGGATCTAGAACAGGATACACGGGACAACCAGAAGGAGGTCCCAGCTGTAGGTAGCAAGGTGATGGCAAAAATAATACCAGCCAAACCAGGGCTGGCACCCAGATGGTCAGGGCCTTATGAAATATTAATGAACAGTGACACATGCGCGTGTATGGGTGAGTCCTGAACAGGTAAAGGAAGGTGGAAGCACTGGACTCAGTTAAAAATATATGACAAAAACAATGAGTAAGCCAGAGATGGTACCTTTTGAGGAGAGTGAGGAGTATGCTAGAAGGTGTAAAGAATGGGAAGGGGAGTTTCTGCATATATTAATGTGAGGGCTGTGCGGCAGGTTAATATTATACGTCGTGGTTTGCATCTTCAAGTATATCTGGAGACAGAGCCACAGACCAAGAAATGAACAAGATGTACAGCAGTTTGAACTGATAGAATTATTCTATTCTTATCCGTTCTAATTGGCTGGTGATGACCAGCCCCCTTTTTGTAATTACAGGAACACTGGACGTCCGGAATGAGGTGGAGTGTCCTCGCCTTGATTCTAGGGATGAACATAAGTATTGCCGTTGTCGAGGGGGATTAGTAATAAGGAAAACACAAGATGAGGTGTATTTTAGTGTAACCCATAGAATTATTAAGGTTGCCATTAATATGAGTACTCTAGAGATGCCCGCAATGTGTAACAATCATACAAAACAAATATGGAACTTCCTGTGGATAAAACAATTAGAGGGTCCACAGGGAAAATCTCTCTTACAAAGATGTAAAAAACGGGGAGTATTGGAAATGGCCGGAGCAGTGAATGCGGCCGGGTTAGCAACAGTTAATAGTTTGGACATAGAAGGAGTAAACGAAGGAGTAGAGGAACTACAAGCAAAAATAAAAAAGTTACCAAAACAAGTCACTGGAAATGGCCAGCAATTGGCACTGACAGGAAAACAAACAATAAAGCAATTGTTGGGGGTGGAAGAGGTAGTAGCCCCCCATGCAGAAACAATCAATACAATTATTGATCAACTTGACAAAGCTTCTCGCCAAAACCCATAAGGAACTAGTATGTGCCATGTATGGCTCATGGCTATTGTCAAATGCTCAGCATAACATGAGGCCAATAAATAATGGACAGATCCCTGACTGGATTACTAATGAGGATCTGGAACCTCTGATTGACACAAATAAAAGCCTATGTAAGGGGCGTAAAATGGGACAAGTATACCGGGCAGGCAATTGTCTGACCCCATGGATTTTGTACTAGCAATCCCACAACTCCCGGAAGAGGGAAAGCCCCTATACGACGTGATTAACATAGGAGAGATACAAAGGGAAAGTTGGGTTAAATATCATACCAAGGCACTTTGGGAAGGGGAAGAAGATAATGAACAGAAGAATGGAACCTTAAGCGGGGTGGTAATGGACGGGTGCTACCACAAGGGAAGGACATGGGCATGCACACACCACCCCCCCCCGACAGAGGGAGACACATCCGAGTGCGGATTCACAAAAACCACCAATTGCACCCTTGAGGTACACCCAAGGGGAATACACCAGACAAGGGTAGCACCAAGGAACAACGGGACATTTTCTGTCACCACAACTGAACAGAAATATGAATATCAAGATATGATTTGTCCATTCCCCAAGGAAACTTTTGTTTTGATCCAAATATATCTACACAGATAGGACATCAATATATACACCCACCAAGACCACAGGAAACAAAAACATGGTCACTTGATAGTATGGTACTTAATAAAGAGGTTGAAGCTTATGTCATACCAGAGCCCAAGGCAATTCTTAAGTTAGAGGAAGAGGAGGCTTGGAAGAAATTACGGCCGGAAACGAAGGAAATTTTAAAGTATTATCATAAAATAGAGGAAGACTTAAAGAAACAACAAAAAGACATTGATACAACATTAGCAGAAATTCCTTGGTACAGTAAGATCTGGAATTGGGGGCTAAATGTCGATATACACCCCTGGATCAGGATCATGTCACATGTGCTGGTAGTTCTGCAAGGCGCCGTATTAATGATCCTTTTGTTCTTACTTTGTGGATATTGCCGATGGCAAAAGAACCACAACCTAGCACAAGCCATAACCAAACGAATAACGAAGGAAGAAGAGAAAGAAACACTGTTGCTAACCACCAACAAGCAAGGGGTAGGGCGTGAGGAGAATCATTATGAAGACTGCGTTTAGAATTGCGGAAGTATGAGTATTAGACACCCTGGCTTGGTACCACTAGGGCGACGGTCCTCATAGCAAACAATCTTAAACTGCAGCATATTGGCTGTATTGGGTCAAAATGACCAATGGGCCATAAGGGGGGACTGAAGTAGCCAAATTACTATTATACCTTAGTTTGTATGTTAGAATATGTATAATTTAGTTTTAATGTTAGAATATGTATAATGTAGCACCAATGTACAAGGTGGAGATAATGGGTTAATCCCTACCCTGAGTTAAACGATATCGAGGACTGTATATTGCATTTACCCAGCTAAGTTTTAAAACATAATTAAGTGACGTCAAATGCTGAGAGATTGAACTGCAGAACAACTCATGGGAAGATTAAGGAGGATGTCTGTCTCGCCAGGCACGACAACACATATGTGAGATAACGCACCTAAGAATTCGTTTATTGTAAATCACAACAGAGTTCCAATCTTCAAAGTATGGTGGGACTAATCAGAGTGTGCTTGCTTTGCAGAGGTAACCCGAGATGAGGCCAAAGTCTGTGCTTTACGTGCCTTAACGAGGATTGTTATCTTAAGAAAACATGTAACAAGCAAAACCACCTGGCTACGGGCAAATGGATGGTTGTAGAGCAATTAAGATGAGGCCCCACAGCCAGGAGGTGACAGGATCAGCCGATAACAGAAAATGTGGGATTTGTGGACAGCAGAAGATGAAATGTCACGGTTTATAATTGCCATTTAGTTGTAACTCTGTAGATGCTGATAAGCTTTATCCCCGCCCCTAGGGCGGGGGGTTTGATTTTTGTATAATTGTGATTGTTGCTAGGGAATCGGATCTGAGAGGGGTCTCAGAAGGTTCTCCCCAGGCCTGTGAATGAAGACCGTTTTGAACCATCCTTCACTCGAAGTCTGTCATCCGTACCAAAGCTAAGCGTCGACTTTGTATATCACTTAGTCCGCTCTGAGGGGGAAAGGGTTAAGTGTCGACCTGGCACAACACCGGGTCCACTTTTCAGGATACAACAATCACTGTATGCCTTTTTCTTTAGTTTCAATTTTGGCCTCATCTCTTTATTCATTCCTGAAGTTTCATTATTGGCTAGATTGTTCTTTTTTAGTGGAATATAATTCTCCTGAACTCTATTGATCACCTTTTTAAATATTTCCTGCTGCTATTCTCTTTGTTTGTCAATATTCTCATCCAGTTTATCTTCATTAGTTCCATTTACTGTGAGGGTGCCAGTCAGTTCCTTTTTGTAACCTCTAGATGGCACCTTCACTTGTTTTGTTCCTTTGTGAATTGTCCTAGTCTCTCCTCTTGTGTTAAATCAAAAACAAATGCAACTAAAAATCCAGTAACTTTTAAGAACTTTTCATAACCCAAATCAGAAATTAAATTAAAATTTGGTCATTTGGACCTATTATGCACTCCAGTCCCCGCGGCGCCCACCGGTCACGAAATTGCTCGAGCATGCCGGCGGAGACCGCGTGCTCCATCTCCAGGGCCACCCGGGCGCGAACATGGCCGCGGAAGCGCGGGAGGCAATCTGGCCGGACGACCCCCTCGACCGCCCGCTGCCTGGACCGATTGATGGTTACCTTTGCCAGGCCCAGGAGCAGACCCACGAGGAGGTCCTCCGACCTGCCCGCTCCCCTCCGCACCGGGTGACCGTAGATCAGGAGCGTGGGACTGAAGTGCAACCAAAACTTGAGGAGCAGCCCCCTTAAATAATGGAAGAGGGGCTGCAACCTCTCGCACTCGACATAAACATGAGTCACGGACTCCTCCAGACAGCAAAACAAACAGGCGGTCTGGGAGTCCGTAAACCTATTTAAAAATCTATTGCACGGAACTGCTCTGTGCAACACCCTCCAGGCCAAGTCCCCGATAGAACAAGGGAGGACTCCCGCGTAGAGAGCCCCCCATTGGGGACCTCCGTCTCCGTCCTGAGGTAAAACGGCACGCCACGGCGTGTCCGGACGGCAGGCGAAGATGGCAAAGTGGAAGGTGTGCAAGAGCAGCCCGTACAAGAAACCCCTCCGCGCAGAATGAAAAAGCACGGAGGGCGTTTCCTCGAGACGGCTCAAGTTGTGAAGCACCGATCCCCGAGGGGAGTTTCGGGGCAAGGCACCGATAAGGAATTCCGCCCGAACGGGAGTAAGCTCGGACGGGATCTCCCCACGCGCCCGAGCCGCCTCGACACACCTCGTGGCGTCGGGGGGCAACAGCGCTTTCACCGCCCCGATGGCATCGACCGCGAGCCGGACGTCGTCCCACGACATGCGTCGCGCCAGCTCCTCTGGCGCCATCCAGCCCGCTCCTCCGCCATCGAGTAGGTCCCCGACTCTAGTCACCCTGCCGGGCACAGCCCTCCGCTCCGCCAGCCACCCGAACTCACGGATGCGGAGGTGCGGATTCCTGAACAGCGGCTCTCGGAGGACAGCCGCCATTCCTGATGGGGGAGAGCTCCGCCTGGAGGCGACGGAGTTCCAAACCCATAGCAGTTCCTGGTAAAAGACAGGCAGCTCCTGCAGGCTGGCACGCCTGCTGCCCACTTTCAGAAACAGGAGCTGCATGTCGTAATTGAGGCCGTGCAGCTGGCGGAAGAAATGCGTCACCAGCGCACACCATCTGGGAGGATTCTCGACGTACAGGTATCTCTGCAGCGTCTGAAGATGGAAAGTCGCAGCCTGGGTGCGAAGGCACACCAGCGCCTGACCGCCCTCCCTAAGCGGGAGACTCAGAACCGCGGCAGCGACCCAGTGTATCCTGTTGTTCCAGAAGAAGTCGACGAGCTTCTTCTGTATCTTGGCGACAAACGCAGGGGGGGGATCAGAGTAACCAACCGGTACCACAACATGGCGACCACCAGTTGGTTTATGACCAACGCCCGACCCCTGTAGGACAACACTCGGAGCAATCCTGTCCAGCGTCCTAAGCGAGCGGTGACTTTGGCCTCCAGCTCGTGCCAGTTCGCCGGCCAGGCGTCCTCGGCCGGGCTGAGGTAGACTCCCAAGTAGAGGAGGTGCGTGGTACTCCAGGCGAAGGGCCCGAACTCCTCCGGCAGAGAGTCCACCTGCCACTGACCCACCAGGAGTCCAGAACATTTCCCCCAGTTGATCCTGGCGGAGGATGCGTCCGAGTAAATCTGCTGGCATTCCCGCATCCTCCGCAAGTCAACGGGATCCGTGACCACGAGGAGCACGTCATCGGCGTAAGCCGAGAGGACCACCTCCACGCCCGGCCCTCGCAGAGCCAATCCCGCCAACCTCTTCCGCAAGAGGCGCAGGAAAGGCTCCACGCAAATGGCATATAACTGGCCGGACATGGGGCATCCCTGACGCACCCCCCTCCCGAAGCGAAGGGGCGCCGTCAAGGACCCGTTAACTTTAATCAGACACTCCGCGGCAGCGTACAGAAGTCGGATCCGGGCGACGAAATGCGTCCCGAACACGAAAGCGCGCAGAGTCCCGAAAAGATACTCGTGATCCACCCTGTCGAACGCCTTCTCCTGATCCAGGGAAAGGAAGGCGACCGACAGACCAGCCCTCTGGGAATGGTGGACCAGGTCCCGGACCAGATGGATGTTATCGTGAATGGTCCGGCCCGGGACCGTGTAGGACTGGTCGGGATGGATCATGCGGGCCAGCACGGCGCCAAGGCGAACAGACATGGCCCTGGCAAAGATTTTGTAATCCGTGCTGAGGAGGGAGACCGGGCGCCAGTTCTTGAGGAGGCGGAGATCACCCTTCTTAGGCAGCAGGACGATCACCGCCCTGCACCACGAGAGGGGCATCTCCCCGGTCGCCAGACATTCCCCCAGGACCCGCACGTAGTCACCCCCCAGGACGCCCCAGAACGCCCTGTGGAACTCCACGGTCAGCCCGTCCAGCCCCGGGGACTTCCCCCTGGAGAGCTGGCGGAGGGCGCCGGACAGCTCCTCCAAACTCAGAGGAGCGTCCAGATTTTCGGCGCCCTCCAGGCCGACCTTCGGCAGGTCCTCCCACAAAACTCCGCGCGCGTCCTCGCTGGACGGATCCGGAGAGAACAGAGCCCCGTAATAGGCGCGGGTCTCCGCGCGGATTCCCTCCGGATCCGAGACCGGAGATCCGTCGTCGGCCAGCAGCTCCAAAAGCTGCTTACGGACCCCCCGTCTTTTTTCCAGCGAGTAGAAGAAGGGGGAGCCGCGGTCCAGGTCCCGCAGGAACTGGATCCGCGACCTCATGTACGCGCCTCAGGACCTGACGAGCCGCAGGTCCTTCAGCGCGCCCTTCTTCTCTTCGTACGCCAGCCGCAGGGCCGGGTCCTCGGCGACTTGACCGAGACGGGACTCCAGGTCGAGCACCTCCTTCTCCAACTGCCCGACCCGGGCCTCCCGCCTCTTGGTCGACCCCGTCGCGTACTCCTGACAGAAGAGACGGATGTGAGCCTTGCCCACATCCCACCATAGCCTCAAGGAGGGGAAGCCCCCCTGCTTCCTTCTCCAGCCGGCCCAGAAAAGACCGAACGAATCCCAGAACCGCGCGTCCTCCAGCAGCAGGTTGTTAAAGTGGCAGTACGCGGACCGCCCCCCGGCGCACGGCGGCACGAGCTCCGCCCACACCAGGTGGTGGTCCGTGCACGGCACCGGCCGCACGGAAGCCGCCGGAATGCAGGAGACGTACGCCCGGGAAATGTAGAGGCGGTCGATCCAGGACGCTCCTCCCCCAGACCTCACAAAAGTGAAGGCGCTGGAGTCGGGATGAAGATTACGCCAGACGTCCACCAAGTCGAGGGACCCGACCAGGTCCCTCAACTTCCCCACCGACGCCGGGCTCGGCTGGGTACCCGTGCGGTCCCTCGCCTCGAGGGTACAATTAAAATCCCCCCCGAGGACGACGCACTCGCCCGCGTCGATGGAGCCCAAAAGAGTGGACACTTCTTCAAAGAAGTGCACTTGCTGCGCACCAGCCCGAGGGGCGTACACGTTCACTAGATGGAATGGCACGCCCCCCAGGCGAACAGTGACCTGGAGCAAGCGGCCCGGCACGAGCTCCTTGACCCCCAAGATCTCCGGCTGAAAATGCGGGGCCAACAAGATAGCCACCCCACTGGAAACACTGGAGAGGTGACTCATGTTGACCCCTCCTTGCCACTCCAGGAGCCACGTAGCCTCGTCTCCCGGAACGGTGTGGGTTTCTTGCAGGAAGCACACCGCATACTTCCCGTCCCGAAGGAACGAAAAGTTATTAAATCTGCGGCTAGCCTCCCTGCTGCCGTTGACGTTGAGGCTGGCTATGGTTATCTTCATTTCAGAAGCACAACCAACCCCTACTTAAAACTAACGGGGGAAGGGAGGGCGGCCGCTAGTCGACCGTCACTCCCTTAGCAGCCCGGTGAGGAATGCTCGGAACCGAAACAGCTCGGACGGGCTCACGCCCGCGTCCGCACCCATGGTCTTGTAGGCGACGCGGGCCGACCCGACGAGAAGCGCCAGCCCCGACCATCTGTCGAGGGCCTGCTGGGTCCTGCGGCGACACTGGCTCGTGGCCACAAATTCCCGGAGCTCCCTGATGGGAATAAGAACGAGGGGGATCCCGGCGAGGGGCGCGAGGTCATCCATCGCCTCATCGGCGATGGACTCTAAGTCTTCCTCCGCCCCCACAACCGAGTCCCCGTCCTCCTCCGGGGGGTCGCCACCGGCGGCCGAACCGTCCGCCACGCAGTGCGCGTCGGGCGGCCCGGCCGCGACAGCCGGCCCCGCCTCTGCCCCGATCCCACCCCCAGGATCGGTAGCGGAGGATTCCCCCCTGGGCTCCTTTAGGGCGGCCGGGCCAGAAGGCGGCGGCGGCCCGGAGACCACCTCCGCCCCAGGCACTGGAACGACCGGAGAGAACGGAGAGACGGGAGAACACGTGTACCCGATCATCTCCAAGTCGCCCGGCGCCGGAGACACAGACGGAGGGTCCCCCTCCGCCACGCCACCGGCCTCCGACCCAGCAGATGGGGTAATTTTCCCACACACCTCGACAAAGTCGAGCAGCACCTGGGAAAGGTCCGGGCCGCTCTGGGCGAGCTCATCATCAAAAGACTCGCCCGGCCCGGTCCCCCGGCCGCCCGACCCGTCGAGGGGCAAAGCCACCAGCAGTGGATCTATTTCCGCCGCGGCTCGTTCCGCGACCCCCCCCACGGGCAGGGTCTCGTCCCCATCCCCGGGAGGCACGAGCTGGGCAGACGCTTCTGCCTCAGCCTCCTCAGGGACAGGCGACCCCTGCCGTTCGCCCGTAATGGTGTCAGCGGTGGGGTGGGGCGCAGCGCCCGCGGCGGGCGACGACTCCCCCTGACCGGAGGGACCTTCCTCCTCCCGGTCCTCCTCCTCATCCAGGGGGTCGCGCCTTCTTTTGAGCGCGGAGGGGTAAAGGGAGGCCTCCATTTCTTCAGGGGCCTCCCCTGCTCCTTCTGGAGGAGCGAGTTCTTTGGGACCCCCGGGCCCGAGCCCGGCCGCAGGTTCTGGCATTACCGCCTCGGCGGTCACGGCCACAGGCTCGGCAACGAGGGCCCCCCCCTCCGCACTCCGCGATTATCGCGGCGACGCTCTCCGGCGTCAGGGGCTCCATAATGTGGGGGACGCCCTCTGCGGGGGGACCCACCCTACGGTGTTTAGTTTTGCCCAACGCCTTCTTCGCGACCGGACCTCCCTCCTCCCCCCCGCCGGAGGCCTGGATGACGACGGCCTCCGACGACGACCGCGCCCCGTTAGCTTTTGTTCGGGAGAGGGCGCAGCTAGACCCGGAGGGAGGAGCGGCGGCGGCGCCAGCCTCGGTCGTGCCGGATGACTTGGCGGCCTTGGAGGCGGGGCAGTTTTTGCGCACGTGCCCCACCTCCCTACAGGCGTGGCACCGCACGCCGTCCATCGTCCAGAAGACGCGGTACGAGGTCCCCCCATGGAGGACCGTGAAAGCCCCGTCCGTCTCCCCCTCCCGCGCCAGCTGGACGAAGGCCTGGCGCCGGAAGGAGAAGACATGGCGAAGGCTGCCTTCCCGGAGCCCGAGCAGGATCGGGGAAATCCCCGACCTCACCTCCCCGAGTTTACATAGGTGGGGGAGGAGGAGCTCACCGGTGATATAGGCCGGGACATTTGACAAGACGACCCTCTGCGCGGTGGCCTCCAGCGGGTCCACCGGCAGGAAAGTCCCGCCCACGGTGAGCCCCTGGGCGATGGCCAGGGCGACCGCCCGCTCGGACTCCAGGAAGAAGACAGCCTTCCCGTACATTTTTGAGGCGGCGACTATGGCCGGAGGGCCGACAACCCCGGCCATAGCCTTCACGCATGCCTCAATAGTCATGTCGGGGTGGGTGTAGCTCTTCACCCCGAGCTTGATGGTCATCAAGCGGAACGGCGACGGGGCAGCAGCAGCAGCGGGAGCGGCCGAGGCTTTGGCCGCAGCCGCCGCATAAGTTCTCGCCGGCCCCGTCGCCGCCGCGGATGTAGATGCCATAGTGGGGTGGATCTTAAAAAAGAGCTACACACACCCCAAAAGTCACAGGCCTGAAGGTGTTAATGGCCTCGGTTATTATGTTTTTCCCAGAGCAGAGGGAGAGTAAATTAACTGGCCCGCCTCTCCCCTTGATGGTATTAATTGGGAGGGGGGCCCTTCCTTCCCTCTGCTCAATGGGTAATTAGAAAAAATAAGAAAAAGAGGTGCCTTTTGGAGAGGCAGAGAGAGGACAAGGAGAGAGAAAGAGGGGGATGGGAAGGAGAGGGGGGGCTCAAAGGCAGGGTCTCCACTTAAGGTGTTGGTCGGTGGGTGGGCGTCGGCTGGGTGCACTCCCCCGATGGAAATACAAAGTCTTAAGCAGCAGCTCTTCCGGCAGGGGGAGAAGACGTCTTCACCTGGGCAGGCTGGAAAAAGCCCAGGCTCAGCCCACACAGGTCTTCTCGACGTGCAGAAACAAGCTTCACCTGGGCAGGCTCCAGCCAACCCAGGCCAGGCTTCCGGCCCGTCTTCCTTCCTCCCCCCGCCTACAATGCAAAGTCTTTAGGGGAGTGCACAAAGACACCCACCTGCAGATGTTTGAAAGTTGCAGCAGCTCCTCCCCTCCTTCCGAGTTGTAGCCGAGTGGTATTCTCTCCCCTCTCTCCCTCTCCTGGGCTGGAGGCCAAGTTGAGAGGCAGTGATGGAAGGCCTCCTGTAGTTGTAAAACTGGCCTCCTCCTCTGTCCTCTACTCCTCGTTCTCCAGGCACCTCTGTAGATGGTTTTAGGTTGCTGGTAGTGGTGGCCTGGGGTCACTCCTTCCTCTCCACTCCCAGGCCAAGGCAACCACCACCTCCTAAGCACCAGCAGCAGGAACAGCAACAACACAACCTGCTCCACAGGCAGCAAGGAACAGACTGAGCACCTTCACTTGTCAGTCTCCTGTCTTCATTGTTCCTAGTCTCTCCTCTTGTGTTAAATCAAAAACAAATGCAATTAAAAATCCAGTAACTTTTAAGAACTTTTAATAACCCAAATGAGAAATTAAATTAAAATTTGGTCATTTGGACCTATTATGCACTCCAGTCCCCGTGGCGCCCACCGGTCACGAAATTGCTCGAGCGTGCCGGCGGAGACCGCGTGCTCCATCTCCAGGGCCACCCGGGCGCGAACATGGCCGCGGAAGCGCGGGAGGCAATCTGGCCGGACGACCCCCTCGACCGCCCGCTGCCTGGACCGATTGATGGTTACCTTTGCCAGGCCCAGGAGCAGACCCACGAGGAGGTCCTCCGACCTGCCCGCTCCCCTCCGCACCGGGTGACCGTAGATCAGGAGCGTGGGACTGAAGTGCAACCAAAACTTGAGGAGCAGCCCCCTTAAATAATGGAAGAGGGGCTGCAACCTCTCGCACTCGACATAAACATGAGTCACGGACTCCTCCAGACCGCAAAACAAACAGGCGGTCTGGGAGTCCGTAAACCTATTTAAAAATCTATTGCACGGAACTGCTCTGTGCAACAACCTCCAGGCCAAGTCCCCGATAGAACAAGGGAGGACTCCCGCGTAGAGAGCCCCCCATTGGGGACCTCCGTCTCCGTCCTGAGGTAAAACGGCACGCCACGGCGTGTCCGGACGGCAGGCGAAGATGGCAAAGTGGAAGGTGTGCAAGAGCAGCCCGTACAAGAAACCCCTCTGCGCAGAATGAAAAAGCACGGAGGGCGTTTCCTCGAGACGGCTCAAGTTGTGAAGCACCGATCCCCGAGGGGAGTTTCGGGGCAAGGCACCGATAAGGAATTCCGCCCGAACGGGAGTAAGCTCGGACGGGATCTCCCCACGTGCCCGAGCCGCCTCGACACACCTCGTGGCGTCGGGGGGCAACAGCGCTTTCACCGCCCCGATGGCATCGAACACGAGCCGGACGTCGTCCCACGACATGCGTCGCGCCAGCTCCTCTGGCGCCATCCAGCCCGCTCCTCCGCCATCGAGTAGGTCCCCGACTCTAGTCACCCTGCCGGGCACAGCCCTCCGCTCCACCAGCCACCCGAACTCACGGATGCGGAGGGGCGGATTCCTGAACAGCGGCTCTCGAAGGACAGCCGCCAGTCCTGACGGGGGAGAGCTCCGCCTGGAGGCGACGGAGTTCCAAACCCATAGCAGTTCCTGGTAAAAGACAGGCAGCTCCTGCACGCTGGCACGCCTGCTGCCCACTTTCAGAAACAGGAGCTGCATGTCGTAATTGAGGCCGTGCAGCTGGCGGAAGAAATGCGTCGCCAGCGCACACCATCTGGGAGGATTCTCGACGTACAGGTATCTCTGCAGCGTCCGAAGACGGAAAGTCGCAGCCTGGGTGCGAAGGCACACCAGCGCCTGACCGCCCTCCCTAAGCGGGAGACTCAGAACCGCGGCAGCGACCCAGTGTATCCTGTTGTTCCAGAAGAAGTCGACGAGCTTCTTCTGTATCTTGGCGACAAACGCAGGGGGGGGGATCAGAGTAACCAACCGGTACCACAACATGGCGGCCACCAGTTGGTTTATGACCAACGCCCGACCCCTGCAGGACAACACTCGGAGCAATCCTGTCCAGCGTCCTAAGCGAGCGGTGACTTTGGCCTCCAGCTCGTGCCAGTTCGCCGGCCAGGCGTCCTCGGCCGGGCTGAGGTAGACTCCCAAGTAGAGGAGGTGCGTGGTACTCCAGGCAAAGGGCCCGAACTCCTCCGGCAGAGAGTCCACCTGCCACTGACCCACCAGGAGTCCAGAACATTTCCCCCAGTTGATCCTGGCGGAGGATGCGTCCGAGTAAATCTGCTGGCATTCCCGCATCCTCCGCAAGTCAACGGGATCCGTGACCATGAGGAGCACGTCATCGGCGTAAGCCGAGAGGACCACCTCCACGCCCGGCCCTCGCAGAGCCAATCCCGCCAACCTCTTCCGCAAGAGGCGCAGGAAAGGCTCCACGCAAACTGGCCGGACATGGGGCATCCCTGACGCACCCTCCTCCCGAAGTGAAGGGGCGCCGTCAAGGACCCGTTAACTTTAATCAGACACTCCGCGGCAGCGTACAGAAGTCGGATCCGGGCGACGAAATGCGTCCCGAACCCGAAAGCGCGCAGAGTCCCGAAAAGATACTCGTGATCCACCCTGTCGAACGCCTTCTCCTGATCCAGGGAAAGGAAGGCGACCGACAGACCAGCCCTCTGGGAATGGTGGACCAGGTCCCGGCCTGCTGGGTCCTGCGGCGACCCTGGCTCGTGGCCACAAATTCCCGGAGCTCCCTGATGGGAATAAGAACGAGGGGGGTCCAGGCGAGGGGCGCGAGGTCATCCATCGCCTCGTCGGCGATGGACTCTAAGTCTTCCTCCGCCCCCACCACCGAGTCCCCGTCCTCCTCCGGGGGGTCGCCACCGGCGGCCGAACCGTCCGCCACGCAGTGCACGTCGGGCGGCCCGGCCGCGACAGCCGGCCCCGCCTCTGCCCCGATCCCACCCCCAGGATCGGTAGCGGAGGATTCCCCCCCGGGCTCCTTTAGGGGGGCCGGGCCAGAAGGCGGCGGCGGCCCGGAGACCCCCTCCGCCGCAGGCGCCGGAACGACCGGAGAGACCGGAGAGACGGGAGAAACCGCGTACCCGGTCATCTCCAAGTCGCCCGGCGCCGGAGACACAAACGGAGGGTCCCCCTCCGCCACGCCACCGGCCTCCGACCCAGCAGACGGGGTAATTTTCCTGCATACCTCGGCGAAGTCGAGCAGCACCTGGGAAAGGTCCGGCCCGCTCTGGGCGAGCTCATCGTCGGACGACTCGCCCGGCCCGGTCCCCTGGCCGCCCAACCCGTCGAGGGGTAACGCCACCGACAAAGGATCCGTCCCCGCCGCGGGGCGTCCCGCGACCCCCCCCACGGGCAGGGTCTCGTCCCCATCCCCGGGAGGCACGAGCCGGGCAGACGCTTCTGCCTCAGCTTCCCCAGGGACAGGCGACCCCTGCCGTTCGCCCGTAGTAGTGTTAGCGGTGGGGTGGGGCGCAGTGTCCGCGGCGGGCGACGACTCCCCCTGACCGGAGGGGCCTTCCACCTCCCTGTCCCCCCCCTCGTCCCGGGAGTCGCGCCTTCGCTTGAGCGCGGAGGGTTAAAGGGAGGCCTCCATGTCTTCAGGGGCCTCCCCTGCTCCTTCCAGAGGAGCGAGTTCTTTGGGTCCCCCAGACCCAAGCCCGGCCGCAGGTTCTGGCGGTCCCGCCTCAGCGGTCACGGCCACGGGCTCAGGCACGGGGTCCCCCCCCGCTCCGCACTCCACTATTAGCGCCGCGATGCTCTCGGGCGTCAGGGGGTCCATATCAAAGGGTACGCTCTCCTCGGGGGGACCCACCCTACGGTGTTTGTTCTTCCCCAGCGCCTTTTTTCCGACCGGACATCCCTCCTCCCCCCCGCCGGAGGCCTGGACGACGATGGCCTCCGACGACGACCGCGCCCCGTTATCTTTTGTTCGGGAGGGAGCGCGGCTAGACCCGGAGGGAGGAGCGGCGGCGGCGCCAGCCTTGGCCGCGCCGGATGAATTGGCGGCCTTGGAGGCGGGGCAGTTTTTCCGCACGTGCCCCACCTCCCTACAGGCGTGGCACCGCACGCCGTCCGTGGTCCAAAAGACGCGGTACGGGGTCCCCCCGTGGAGGACCGTGAAAGCCCCGTCCGTCTCCCCCTCCCGCGCCAGCTGAACAAAGGCTTGGCGCCGGAAGGAGAAGACATGGCGAAGGCTGCCTTCCCGGAGCCCGAGCGGGATCGGGGAAATCCCCGACCTCACCTCCCCGAGTTGACGTAGGTGGGGGAGGAGGAGCTCACCGGTGATATAGGGCGGGACATTTGACAAGACGACCCTCTGCGCGGTGGCCTCCAGCGGGTCCACCGGCAGGTAAGTCCCGCCCACGGTGAGCCCCTGGGCGATGGCCAGGGCCACCGCCCGCTCGGACTCCAGGAAGAAGACAGCCTTCCCGTACATTTTTGAGGTGGCGACTATGGCCGGAGGGCCGACAAACCCGGCCATAGCCTTCACGCATGCCTCAATAGTCATGTCGGGGTGGGTGTAGCTCTTCACCCCGAGCTTGATAGTCATCAATCGGAACGGTGACGGGGCAGCGGCAGCAGCGGGAGCGGCCGAGGCTTTGGCCGCCGCCGCCGCGTATGTCATTGCCGGCCCCGTCGCCGCCGAAGAAGTGCTCGCCATCGTGGGGTGGTTTTCAGGAAGAGCTACACACACCCCAAAAAGTCACAGGCCCCAAGATGTTCAATGGCCTTGGTAATTATGTCTTTCCCAGAGCAGAGGGAGTGTAAATTAACTGGCCCGCCTCTCCCCTTGATGGTATTAATTGGGAAGGGGGCCCTTCCTTCCCTCTGCTCAATAGGTAATTAGAAAAGAATTAAAGAGGTGCCTTTTGGAGAGGCAGAGAGAGGACAAGGAGAGAGAAAGAGGGGGATGGGAAGGAGGGGGGCCGCAAAGGCAGGGTCCCCACTTAAGGTGTTGGTCGGTGGGTGGGCGTCGGCTGGGTGCACTCCCCCGATGGAAATACAAAGTCTTAAGCAGCTCTTCGGGCAGGGGGAGAAGACGTCTTCACCTGGGCAGGCTGGAAAAAGCCCAGGCTCAGCCCACACAGGTCTTCTCGACGTGCAGAAACAAGCTTCACCTGGGCAGGCTCCAGCCAACCCAGGCCAGGCTCCCGGCGCGTCTTCCTTCCTCCCCCCGCCTACAATGCAAAGTCTTTAGGGGAGTGCACAAAGACACCCACCTGCAGATGTTTGAAAGTTGCAGCAGCTCCTCCCCTCCTTCCGAGTTGTAGCCGAGTGGTATTCTCTCCCCTCTCTCCCTCTCCTGGGCTGGAGGCCAAGTTGGGAGGCAGTGATGGAAGGCCTCCTGTAGTTGTAAAACTGGCCTCCTCCTCTGTCCTCTACTCCTCCCTCTCCAGGCACCTCTGTAGATGGTTTTAGGTTGCTGGTAGTGGTGGCCTGCGGTCACTCCTTCCTCTCCACTCCCAGGCCAAGGCAACCACCACCTCCTAAGCACCAGCAGCAGGAACAGCAACAACACAACCTGCTCCACAGGCAGCAAGGAACAGACTGAGCACCTTCACTTGTCAGTCTCCTGTGTTCATTGTTCCTAGTCTCTGGTGTTAATTGTTTCTAAATCTTTGTGTGAAACCAAATTAACAAATAAATTGTAACTAAAATACAATTACCCCTTAAATAACCCTTAACCCCTCAAATTAAAATTTGATTATTTGAACTAATTATGCACTCCAGTCCCCGCGGCGCCCACCGGTCACGCAAAAGCTCGAGCGTGCCAGCGGACACCGCGTGCTCCATCTCTAGGGCCACCCGGGCGCGAACAAGGCCACGGAAGAGGGGGAGGCAATCCGGTCGGACGACCCCCTCGACCGCCCGCTGCCTGGACCATTTAATGGCTTTCTTGGCCAGGCCCAGGAGCAGGCCCACGAGGAGGTCCTCCAACCTGCCCGCTCCCCTCCGCACGGGGTGGCCGTAGATCAGGAGCGTGGGACTGAAGTGCAACCAAAATTTGAGGAGCAGCCCCTTCAAAAAATGGAAGAGGGGCTGCAACCTCTCACACCCCATATATACGTGGAACACGGACTCCTCCAGACCGCAAAACAAACAGGCGGTCTGGGAGTCCGTGAACCTATTTAAAAATCTATTGCACGGAACTGCCCTGTGCAACACCCTCCAGGCCAAGTCCCCAATAGAACAAGGGAGGACTCCCGCATAGAGAGACCCCCATTGGGGACCTCCGTCTCCGTCCGGAGGTAGAACGGCACGCCACGGCGTGTCCGGACGGCAGGCGAAGATGGCAAAGTGGAAGGTGTGCAAGAGCAGCCCGTACAGGAAACCCCTCCGCGCAGAATGAAAAAGCACGGAGGGTATTTCCTCGAGACGGCTCAAGTTGTGAGGCACCGATCCCCGAGGGGAGTTTCGGGGCAAGGCGCCGATAAGGAATTCCGTCCGAACGAGAGTAAGCTCGGACGGGATCTCCCCACGCTCCCGAGCCGCCTCGACACACCTCGTGGCGTCGGGGGGCAACATCGCATTCACCGCCCCGATGGCACTGACCGCGAGCCGGACGTTGTCCCACGACATGCGTCGCGCCAGCTCCTCTGGCGCCATCCAGCCCGCTCCCCCGCCATCGAGTAGGTCCCCGACTCTAGTCACCCTGCCAGGCACAGCCCTGCGCTCCGCCAGCCACCCGAACTCGCGGACGTGGAGGTGCGGATTCCTGAACAGCGGCTCCCGGAGGACAGCCGCCGCTCCTGACGGGGGAGAGCTCCGCCTGGAGGCGACGTAATTCCAAACCCATAGTAGTTCCTGGTAAAAGACAGGCAGCTCCCGCAGGCTCTCACGCCTGCCGCTCACCTCCAAAAACAGGAGCTGCGTGTCGTAATTGAGGCCGTGCAGCTGGCGGAAAAAATACGTCACCAGCGCACACCATCTTGGAGGATTCTCGACGTACAGGTATCTCTGCAGCGTCCGAAGACGGAAAGTCGCAGCCTGGGTGCGGAGGCACACCAACGCCTGACCGCCCTCCTTAAGCGGGAGACTCAGAACTGCGGCAGCGACCCAGTGTATCCTGTTGTTCCAGAAGAAGTCGACGAGCTTCTTCTGTATCTTGGCGAAAAACGCAGGGGGGGGGATCAGAGTAACCAACCGGTACCACAACATGGCGGCCACCAGTTGGTTTATGACCAACGCCCGACCCCTGTAGGACAACACTCGGAGCAATCCTGTCCAGCGTCCTAAGCGAGCGGTGACTTTGGCCTCCAGCTCGTGCCAGTTCGCCGGCCAGGCGTCCTCGGCCGGGCTGAGGTAGACTCCCAAGTAGAGGAGGTGCGTTGTACTCCAGGCGAAGGGCCTGAACTCCTCTGGCAGAGACTCCACCTGCCACTGACCCACCAGGAGTCCAGAACATTTCCCCCAGTTGATCCTGGCGGAGGATGCGTCCGAGTAAATCTGCTGGCATTCCCGCATCCTCCGCAAGTCAACGGGATCCGTGACCACGAGGAGCACGTCATCGGCGTAAGCCGAGAGGACCACCTCCACGCCCGGCCCTCGCAGAGCCAATCCCGCCAACCTCTTCCGCAAGAGGCGCAGGAAAGGCTCCACGCAAATGGCATATAACTGGCCGGACATGGGGCATCCCTGACGCACCCCCCTCCTGAAGCGAAGGGGCGCCGTCAAGGACCCGTTAACTTTAATCAGACACTCCGCGGCAGCGTACAGAAGTCGGATCCGGGCGACGAAATGCGTCCCGAACCCGAAAGCGCGCAGAGTCCCGAAAAGATACTCGTGATCCACCCTGTCGAACGCCTTCTCCTGATCCAGGGAAAGGAAGGCGACCGACAGACCAGCCCTCTGGGAATGGTGGACCAGGTCCCGGACCAGATGGATGTTATCGTGAATGGTCCGGCCCGGGACCGTGTAGGACTGGTCGGGATGGATCATGCGGGCCAGCATGGCGCCAAGGCGAACAGACATGGCCCTGGCAAAGATTTTGTAATCCGTGCTGAGGAGGGAGACCGGGCGCCAGTTCTTGAGGAGGCGGAGATCACCCTTCTTAGGCAGCAGGACGATCACCGCCCTGCGCCACGAGAGGGGCATCTCCCCGGTCGCCAGACATTCCCCCAGGACCCGCACGTAGTCGCCCCCCAGGACGCCCCAGAACGCCCTGTGGAACTCCACGGTCAGCCCGTCCAGCCCCGGGGACTTCCCCCTGGAGAGCTGGCGGAGGGCGCCGGACAGCTCCTCCAAACTCAGAGGAGCGTCCAGTTTTTCGGCGCCCTCCAGGCCGACCTTCGGCAGGTCCTCCCACAAAACTCCGCGCGCGTCCTCGCTGGACGGATCCGGAGAGAACAGAGCCCCGTAATAGGCGCGGGTCTCCGCGCGGATTCCCTCCGGATCCGAGACCGGAGATCCGTCGTCGGCCAGCAGCTCCAAAAGCTGCTTACGGACCCCCCGTCTTTTTTCCAGCGAGTAGAAGAAGGGGGAGCCGCGGTCCAGGTCCCGCAGGAACTGGATCCGCGACGTCACGTACGCGCCTCGGGACCCGACGAGCCGCAGGTCCTTCAGCGCGCCCTTCTTCTCTTCGTACGCCAGCTGCAGGGCCGGGTCCTCGGCGACTTGACCGAGACGGGACTCCAGGTCGAGCACCTCCTTCTCCAACTGCCCGACCCGGGCCTCCCGCCTCTTGGTCGACCCCTTCGCGTACTCCTGACAGAAGAGACGGATGTGAGCCTTGCCCACATCCCACCATAGCCTCAAGGAGGGGAAGCCCCCCTGCTTCCTTCTCCAGCCGGCCCAGAAAAGACCGAACGAATCCCGGAACCGCGCGTCCTCCAGCAGCAGGTTGTTAAAGCACCAGTACGCAGACCGCCCCCCGGCGCGCGGCGGCACGAGCTCCGCCCACACCAGGTGGTGGTCCGTGCACGGCACCGGCCGCACGGAAGCCGTCGGAACGCAGGAGACGTACGCCCGGGAAATGTAGAGGCGGTCGATCCTGGACGCTCCTACCCCAGACCTCAAAAAAGTGAAGGCGCTGGAGTCGGGATGAAGATTACGCCAGACGTCCACCAAGTCGAGGGACCCGACCAGGTCCCTCAACTTCCCCACCGACGCCGGGCTCGGCTGGGTACCCGTGCGGTCCCTCGCCTCGAGGGTACAATTAAAATCCCCCCCGAGGATGACGCACTCGCCCGCGTCGACGGAGCCCAAAAGAGTGGACACTTCTTCAAAGAAGCGCGCTTGCTGCGCACCGGTCTGAGGGGCGTACACGTTCACTAGATGGAACGGCACGCCCCCCAGGCGAACGGTGACCTGGAGCAAGCGGCCCGGCACGAGCTCCTTGACCCCCAAGATCTCCGGCTGAAAATGCGGGGCCAACAAAATAGCCACCCCACTGGAAACACTGGAGAGGTGACTCATGTTGACCCCTCCTTGCCACTCCAGGAGCCACGTGGCCTCGTCTCCCGGAACGGTGTGGGTTTCTTGCAGGAAGCACACCGCATACTTCCCGTCCCGAAGGACCGAAAAGTTTTCAAATCTGCGGCTAGCCTCCCTGCTGCCGTTGACGTTGAGGCTGGCTATGGTTATCTTCATTTCAGAAGCACAACCAACCCCTACTTAAAACTAACGGGGGAAGGGAGGGCGGCCGCTAGCCGACCGCCACTCCCTTAGCAGCCCGGTGAGGAATGCTCGGAACTGACACAGCTCGGACGGGCTCACGCCCGCGTCCGCACCCATGGTCTTGTAGGCGACGCGGGCCGACCCGACGAGCAGCGCCAGCCCCGACCATCTGTCGAGGGCCTGCTGGGTCCTGCGGCGACCCTGGCTCGTGGCCACAAATTCCCGGAGCTCCCTGATGGGAATAAGAACGAGGGGTGTCCCGGCGAGGGGCGCGAGGTCATCCATCGCCTCGTCGGCGATGGACTCTAAGTCTTCCTCCGCCCCCACCACCGAGTCCCCGTCCTCCTCCGGGGGGTCGCCACCGGCGGCCGAACCGTCCGCCACGCAGTGCGCGTCGGGCGGCCCAGCCGCGACAGCCGGCCCCGCCTCCGCCCCGATCCCACCCCCAGGATCGGTAGCGGAGGATTCCCCCCCGGGCTCCTTTAGGGGGGCCGGGCCAGAAGGCGGCGGCGGCCCGGAGACCCCCTCCGCCCCAGGCGCCGGAACGACCGGAGAGACCGGAGAGACGGGAGAAACCGCGTACCCGGTCATCTCCAAGTCGCCCGGCGCCGGAGACACAAACGGAGGGTCCCCCTCCGCCACGCCACCGGCCTCCGACCCAGCAGACGGGGTAATTTTCCCGCATACCTCGACGAAGTCGAGCAGCACCTGGGAAAGGTCCGGGCCGCTCTGGGCGAGCTCATCGTCGGACGACTCGCCCGGCCCGGTCCCCTGGCCGCCCGACCCGTCGAGGGGTAACGCCACCGACAAAGGATCCGTCCCCGCCGCGGGTCGTCCCGCGACCCCCCCCACGGGCAGGGTCTCGTCCCCATCCCCGGGAGGCACGAGCCGGGCAGACGCTTCTGCCTCAGCTTCCCCAGGGACAGGCGACCCCTGCCGTTCGCCCGTAGTAGTGTTAGCGGTGGGGTGGGGCGGAGTGTCCACGGCGGGCGACAACTCCCCCTGACCGGAGGGGCCTTCCACCTCCCTGTCACCCCCCTCGTCCCGGGAGTCGCGCCTTCGCTTGAGCACGGAGGGGTAAAGGGAGGCCTCCATGTCTTCAGGGGCCTCCCCTGCTCCTTCCAGAGGAGCGAGTTCTTTGGGTCCCCCGGACCCAAGCCCGGCCGCAGGTTCTGGCGGTCCCGCCTCGGCGTTCACGGCCACGGGCTCAGGCACGGGGTCCCCCCCCGCTCCGCACTCCACTATTAGCGCTGCGATGCTCTCGGGCGTCAGGGGGTCCATATCAAAGGGTACACTCTCCTCGGGGGGACCCACCCTACGGTGTTTGTTCTTCCCCAGCGCCTATTTTCCGACCGGACAGCCCTCCTCCCCCCCGCCGGAGGCCTGGACGACGATGGCCTCCGACGACGACCGCGCCCCGTTAGCTTTTGTTCGGGAGGGAGCGCGGCTAGACCCAGAGGGAGGAGCGGCGGCGGCGCCAGCCTTGTCCGCGCCGGATGACTTGGCGGCCTTGGAGGCGGGGCAGTTTTTCCGCACGTTCCCCACCTCCCTACAGGCGTGGCACCGCACGCCGTCCATGGTCCAAAAGACGCGGTACGGGGTCCCCCCGTGGAGCACCGTGAAAGCCCCGTCCGTCTCCCCCTCCCGCGCCAGCTGAACAAAGGCTTGGCGCCGGAAGGAGAAGACATGGCGAAGGCTGCCTTCCCGGAGCCCGAGCGGGATCGGGGAAATCCCCGACCTCACCTCCCCGAGTTGACGTAGGTGGGGGAGGAGGAGCTCACCGGTGATATAGGGCGGGACATTTGACAAGACGACCCTCTGCGCGGTGGCCTCCAGCGGGTCCAGCGGCAGGTAAGTCCCGCCCACGGTGAGCCCCTGGGCGATGGCCAGGGCCACCGCCCGCTCGGACTCCAGGAAGAAGACAGCCTTCCCGTACATTTTTGAGGCGGCGACTATGGCCGGAGGGCCGACAACCCCGGCCATAGCCTTCACACACGCCTCAATAGTCATGTCGGGGTGGGTGTAGCTCTTCACCCCGAGCTTGATAGTCATCAATCGGAACGGCGACGGGGCAGCGGCAGCAGCGGGAGCGGGCGAGGCTTTGGCCGCCGCCGCCGCGTATGTCATCGCCGGCCCCGTCGCCGCCGAAGAAGTGCTCGCCATCGTGGGGTGGTTTTCAGGAAGAGCTACACACACCCCAAAAAGTCACAGGCCCCAAGATGTTCCATGGCCTTGGTAATTATGTCTTTCCCAGAGCAGAGGGAGTGTAAATTAACTGGCCCGCCTCTCCCCTTGATGGTGTTAATTGGGAGGGGGGCCCTTCCTTCCCTCTGCTCAATGGGTAATTAGAAAAGAATTAAAGAGGTGCCTTTTGGAGAGGCAGAGAGAGGACAAGGAGAGAGAAAGAGGGGGATGGGAAGGAGGGGGGCCGCAAAGGCAGGGTCCCCACTTAAGGTGTTGGTCGGTGGGTGGGCGTCGGCTGGGTGCACTCCCCCGATGGAAATACAAAGTCTTAAGCAGCTCTTCGGGCAGGGGGAGAAGACGTCTTCACCTGGGCAGGCTGGAAAAAGCCCAGGCTCAGCCCACACAGGTCTTCTCGACGTGCAGAAACAAGCTTCACCTGGGCAGGCTCCAGCCAACCCAGGCAAGGCTTCCGGCCCGTCTTCCTTCCTCCCCCCGCCTACAATGCAAAGTCTTTAGGGGAGTGCACAAAGACACCCACCTGCAGATGTTTGAAAGTTGCAGCAGCTCCTCCCCTCCTTCCGAGTTGTAGCCGAGTGGTATTCTCTCCCCTCTCTCCCTCTCCTGGGCTGGAGGCCAAGTTGGGAGGCAGTGATGGAAGGCCTCCTGTAGTTGTAAAACTGGCCTCCTCCTCTGTCCTCTACTCCTCCCTCTCCAGGCACCTCTGTAGATGGTTTTAGGTTGCTGGTAGTGGTGGCCTGGGGTCACTCCTTCCTCTCCACTCCCAGGCCAAGGCAACCACCACCTCCTAAGCACCAGCAGCAGGAACAGCAACAACACAACCTGCTCCACAGGCAGCAAGGAACAGACTGAGCACCTTCACTTGTCAGTCTCCTGTGTTCATTGTTCCTAGTCTCTGGTGTTAATTGTTTCTAACCCTGTTAGTCTTAAACAGCCTGTTCGCTGTTTATGGGTGGCACCTGGTTTTCTTGGTATATAATTTTCTGGTTGTTTCATTCTTGGCTCAGTCCTCACTAGGGTGAACCAGGGAGTGAGTCTTGACATTGTTCCTTGTCTTGACTAGGTTCTCTGTGTGACTAGCCTTTCCTCTATGGCAGCTTGCCTTCACAAGCTGGCTGCCATAGTTCTCTTGAGCTATGTATCTAAGTCTGTGTTCTAGTTCTCTCGAGTTATGTATCTAAGTCTGTGCCATAGTTCTCTCGAGTTATGTATCTAAGTCTGTGTTCTAGTTCTCTCGAGCTATGTACCTAAATCTGTGTTCTAGTTCTTTTGAGCTATGTATCTAAGTCTGTGTTCTTGTCTCTGGATTTAAGATGTATTTAAGTCTTGTTCTGTTGAGCTGCTTGTCTTGGTAGGGTGCTGTTTGGACTAGCGTGTTGCTATGTGGGAGCCGTTGGGATCTTGTCTTGAGCTTTGCATTGATAAGCCGATTACCCTTGGGGTAGCTTGTCTGGAGTTTAGCCTTGGCAAGCCGGTTGCCCCTTGTGGTAGCTTGTCGCAAGCTCAGTATAGACAAGTGGGCTTCCTCATGGAAGCTGTCCTGAGTTCCTATCTTGACTAGCTGTCTTGTAACTTGTTTCTAGTTCTCTTGTCTCTAGTTCTTATGTATATTGCTGTGTCCCTTGTGTTAATCTGGTTATGTGTAAATCTAGTAAAGTTCAAACAAAGTACTGTATCCTTGTCTCTTGTCTGGTTTCTGCACTTGGGTCCAGATCCTGCCTCGCCTGGAGAGCACGGCCTCGTATTTATACGGCCCCGTGGCTCCCCAACCCTGACAGTAGGACTGAGCCATACATGGACCCAGCAGAAACCAACTGGCTAACGTTTGAAACTCTCGAGTTAAAATTTCAAGTTCTCTTAGGCGATATAAATTCTCGAGTTAAATTTTCTAGTTCTCTTCGGCAATTTTTTGAGTCTCCTAGGAGTAAGACTCCCACTGTGTTAAAATTTCAAGTCTCCTGTGTTTGTTTCAATTTTTGTGTGAACTTTCGAGTCTCCTGGGCCTTCATAGTGTTAAACTTTCAAGTAAAATTTGAGTCTCCTGGGCTGTTACTGTATTTAGACCCCCAGGTGAACTCTCAAGTCTCCTGGGCTTCTATTGTGTTAGACCCCCCAGGTGAACTCTCAAGTCTCTTGGACCCTCTTGTGTTAGAATTTTGAGCAAACTTTCAAGTTTTCTGGGCCTTTGTTATATTTCCAAGTCGACCTCTCAAGTTTCTTGGGCCTCTACTGTTAGACCCCCAGGTAAAGCTCTCAAGCTTCCTGGGCCTCTACTGTGTTAAACCCCAAGTAAATTTTCAAGTCTCTTGGGCCTCTACTGTTAGACCCCCAAGTAAATTCTCAAGCTTCCTGGGCCTTCTGTGTTAAATCCCAAGTAAATTTTCAAGCTTCCTGAGTCTTTACTGTGTTAGAATTTTTGAGAACTTTCAGGTCTCCTATGTTAAATTCAAGTGAACTTTCAGGGCTACTGGACCATTACTGTGTTAAACTTTCAAGCTCTTCTTGGGCCTTCTGTGTTAAATCCCAATTAAATTCTCAAGCTTTCTGGGCAAATTAAGTGTTCAAGTTCTCCTGGGCAAATTAAGTTTTCAAGCTCTCGGGGGCAAATGACTCCCCCCTGTGTTTCTGTGTTTAATTCTCGAGTTCCCTAGGAAGAAGACCCTGTTGTGTTTTGAGTTCTTCTGGACAAATGAAACTTTTGAGCTCTACTGGATAAGACATTCTCGAGTTCTCCTGGACAATTGAATTCTCAAGCTCTCTTGGACAAGTTAAATTCTCGAGTCTTCGCCCTTCTTGGAACCCTTCGGAATATAATCCATTGAGCGTGCTAACTTTGGAGAATGATGACTCTGTTGCTTACAAAGATTTTGGTCATATGATTGCCACGACATGTCCCTGCCGCTAGTGGATGAAGAGGATGATTTCGTCTTTAGATTTCTGAACATCTGTAGTTTGTGAAAAGTTGGAATGGAAGATATCATTGCTTGAGAAGCTAAGAAGATTCGCCATGTGTACTAAAACAGACTTTCAGTTTTTTTGACTTGGTTCTAAATGCCCTGGAGGGTGTGTGGCTGCCTCTGTTTTACACGTGTGACTTCGGATTGATCTAGCTTAAGCCTTTAAGTCTTTTCCCCACTTGGTTATCCATACCACTAATTCAGAAGTTTAGAGAATTTAAGTATTTGCTCGATGTTCGTTTAAATTAGCGCCCAGTGTCTTAGCGCCCAGTGTCTTAGCGCCCAGTGTCTTTCGTGTTTAGTGTATTTTATGTCCTGTGTCTTTCGAGCCCTGTTTGTCTCTCTCTCGAGCCCTGTGTTTGGAACGTCAGGAGCCGTTCCTTGGGGAGGGGGTCCTGTGAGGGTGCCAGTCAGTTCCTTTTTGTAACCTCTAGATGGCACCTTCACTTGTTTTGTTCCTTTGTTAATTGTCCTAGTCTCTGGTGTTAATTGTTTCTAACCCTGTTAGTCTTAAACAGCCTGTTAGCTGTTTATGGGTGGCACCTGGTTTTCTTGGTATATAAGTTTTCTGGTTGTTTCATTCTTGGCTCAGTCCTCACTAGGGTGAACCAGGGAGTTAGTCTTGACAATGTTCCTTGTCTTGACTAGGTTCTCTGTGTGACTAGCCTTTCCTCTATGGCAGCTTGCCTTCACAAGCTGGCTGCCATAGTTCTCTTGAGCTATGTATCTAAGTCTGCGTTCTAGTTCTCTCGAGTTATGTATCTAAGTCTGTGCCATAGTTCTCTCGAGTTATGTATCTAAGTCTGTGTTCTAGTTCTCTCGAGCTATGTACCTAAACCTGTGTTCTAGTTCTTTTGAGCTATGTATCTAAGTCTGTGTTCTTGTCTCTGGATTTAAGATGTATTTAAGTCTTGTTCTGTTGAGCTGCTTGTCTTGGTAGGGTGCTGTTTGGACTAGCGTGTTGCTATGTGGGAGCCGTTGGGATATTGTCTTGAGCTTTGCATTGATAAGCCGATTACCCTTGGGGTAGCTTGTCTGGAGTTTAGCCTTGGCAAGCCGGTTGCCCCTTGTGGTAGCTTGTCGCAAGCTCAGTATAGACAAGTGGGCTTCCTCATGGAAGCTGTCCTGAGTTCCTATCTTGACTAGCTGTCTTGTAACTTGTCTCTAGTTCTCTTGTCTCTAGTTCTTATGTATATTGCTGTGTCCCTTGTGTTAATCTGGTTATGTGTAAATCTAGTAAAGTTCAAACAAAGTACTGTATCTTTGTCTCTTGTCTGGTTTCTGCACTTGGGTCCAGATCCTGCCTCGCCTGGAGAGCACGGCCTCGTATTTATACGGCCCCGTGGCTCCCCAACCCTGACATTTACATCATCTCAAAATCAGATTTTTCCAATCTATTACTTTTGTTTTTTGTAATCATTATCTTAAACTTTTTCCCCTTTCCCTACCTCCTCTTGCCAGATTATTTGGTGCAGTTAAAATCTCCCATGATTATGATATGAATTTTACTCATTTTATCCCAGAGATGTCAGGGAACATAGGCTCTAATCAAAGGGAGGAACTGAATGAAATCAGTATTCGTGGGGAAATGGTGTTTGGGAAATTGGCGGGATTGAAGGCCGATAATTCCCCAGGGCCTGATAATCTACATCCTAGGGTACTTAAGGAAGTGGCCCTAGAAATAGTAGATGCATTGCTGGTCATCTTCCAAAATTCTATAGGCTCTGGAACAGTTCCCATGGATTGGAGGGTAGTTAATGTAACCCCACTATTTAAAAAAGGTGGTCGAGAGAAAACGTGGAATTATAGCCTGACATCGTTAGTGGGAAAAATGCTAGAGTCCATTATAAAAGATGTAACAGCAGTGCACTTGGAAAACAGTGACAGGATCGGACAAAGTCAACATGGATTTACAAAAGGTAAATCATGTTTGACTAATCTACTGGAATTTTTTGAGGATGTAACTGGTAGAATAGATAATGGAGAACCAGTGGATGTGGTTTATTTGGGCTTTCAGAAGGCTTTCAATAAGGTCCCGCATAAGAGATTAGCATGCAAAGTTAAAGCACATCGGATTGGGGGTAAGGTATTGACTTGGATAGAGAACTGCTTGGCAGACAGGAAGCAAAGAGTTGGAATAAACGGGTCTTTTTCCGAGTGTCAGGCAGTGACTAGTGGGGTACTGCAGGGATCGGTGCTAGGATGCCAGCTATTCACAATATATATTAATGATCCATAAGAGGGAACTTGATGTAATATCTCCAAGTTTGCAGATGACACAAAGCTGGGTGGGCGTGTGCGCTGTGAGGAGGGTGCAGAGAAACTCCAGTATGATCTGGATAGGTTGGGTGATTGGGCAGATGCAGTATAATGTGGATAAATGCAAGGTTATCCACTTTGGTTGCAAAAACAGGAAGACAGATTATCTGAATGGCAATAGACTGGGAAAAGGGGAAGTGCAACAAGACCTGGGTGTCCTTGTGCACAAGTCGCTGAAGGTAAGCATGCAGGTGCAGCAGGCGGTTAAGAAGGCAAATGGTATGTTGGTCTTCATAGCGAGAGGATTCGAGTACAGAAGCAAGGATGTCTTGCTGCAGTTGTACAGGGCCTTGGTGAGACCACACCTTGAGTATTGTGTGCAGTTTTGGGCGCCTTATCTGAGGAAGGATGTTCTTGCCATGGAGGGAGTGCAGCGAAGATTCACCAGACTGATACCTGGGATGACAGGAATGCCGTATGGAGAGAGATTGGGTTGATTAGGCTTATATTTGCTAGAGTTTAGAAGAATGAGAGGGGGTCTCATTGAAACTTATAAAATTCTAACAGGACTACACAGACTAAATGCAGGAAGGATGTTGCGATGGCGGGGGAGTCCAGAACCAGGGGTCACAGTCTAAGGATAAGGGGTAAGCCATTTAGGACTGAGATGAGGAGGAATTTCTTCACCCAAAGAGCGGTGAACCTGTGGAATTCTCTGCCACACAAGGCAGTTGAGGCCAATTCATTAAATATATTCAAGAAGGAGTTGGATATATTTCTTAAGGCTAAAGGGATCAAGGGATATGGGGAGAAAGCAGGGACAGAGTAATGAATTTGGATGAACAGCCATGATCTCATTAAATGGCAGAGCAGGCTCGAGAGGCTGAATGGCCTACTTCTGCTCCAATCATAATCATAATCAACTTTATTGTCATTGTTAGTGTACAAGTGCAGTATACGAAATGTAGGCTTGCGGCTCCCGAGAGTGTACATTTAGATTAAGACATTTAAACATTCATCATTCATTTGGCTTGTAATACATTAACATAAACGTAATAAAGTGCATTGGCAGATGTGTAGGCTTTAGAGTTTATTTGTGGAGTTCAGTAGGATGACAGCCCTGGGAAAGAAGCTGTTCCTAAATCTGGTCGTTCGGGTGCGAATGCATCAGTAGCGTCTCCCAGATGGCAGGGGGGCGAACAGACTGTGGCTGGGGTGGGTAGTGTCTTTGATGATGGTCAGTGACCTCCGTAAACAGTGTTTCTGATAGATGTTCTCTATGGTCGGTAGCCGGGTGCCGTAATGCATTGGGCAGTTTTGATTACCCGCTGCAGGGCTTTCCGGTCATAGGAGCTACAGCTGCTGTACCACACTGTGATACAGTTCGTCAGGATGCTCTCTATTGTGCAGTGCTAAAAGTTAGAGAGGATCAGGGGTGACAGGTTACATCCCTTCAGCCTCCTTAGGAAGTATCGGCGCTGCTGTGCCTTCTTCACCAGAGAGGAGGTATTGAGGGACCAGGAGAGGTCTTCCGTGATGTGGACTCCGAGGATGTTCTATGTTTATAGATTTGCGGACATATTTTCCCTCCCGTTTCCTTCCACTGCTAGACGGTGTCTAGAATAACTTTTTAGTGTTATTTTAACATAACTGGGATACCTGCTCCACTGAGACATGTGTCCTATATGGAAATACACTCAGCAGATCAGCAGGAATCGCTTGCCAATTCTTCAAAAATTTACAAAATGACCAAACAGATTAAATTCAAGAAACAGGCTGTCAAAAATAAGAAACAAGACCCAGTAGATTTACAGAGAGGAGCACATCGGAGGCATGTATACAAAGGCAGGCGGATATGTAACTGGACGATGAAATGTAATAAAATGAGTTCAGGATTGGTACTGGATGAGATGTGGAGGCAAGCTTCCCTCTAGATTAACAGCGAAATCTTGCAGGGCTCCAATCCCCAGGTGGGGTCTGTACATCACGGACAGCTCATTTTAAAACTAGGGGGTAGAAGCTGTGATCAGCTCATGCAATGTATTCAAAGTACGGGTTGGACTTGTATTGTGTTGGGGCAGGCCTGTTACATCAGGAATCTTGACAGAGAGAGAGAAAGAGAGAGAGAAAATGAAAGCGAGAAACTGGGAGAGAGACAGGGGCAGAGAGAGAGGAAACACAGAGGGGAGAAAGAGTGTGGTAGAGTGAGAAAAGAAGGTGCGACAAAAAGGGGGAGACAGAGAAATGGGCAGAGAGGAAACCAACTGTAAAATAAGTGATTAACACAGAGAGAGACTTAAAGGAAAAGAGGGAGTGAGAGGGGAGAGAGAATGAGGCAGAAATAGAAAGAGGAGGGAAAGATGAGATAGTGGCTGAGATGGCGAGCGAGAGAAGGAGGAGGAGAGAAGACAGAGGGTCGATACATGCAGAGAGAGGGGGACTGAGAGTGAGGCAGAAGGGACCGAGGCAGAGAAGAGAAAGGCAGAAAGCGTGAGACACAGCGAGGCAGAGAGAAATGAGAGAGACAGAGAGAGAGAAGAGAGACAGGACAAAGGTGAATGAGAGAGAGAAAACATGGTGAAGAGAGATAGAGCCATTGAGAAAGAAATAGAGATGAGGGTGAGGCAGAGTAAGTTGAGGCAAAGAGAGAGAGAAATTAAATGAGGCATATAGCGAAAGAGAAAAAACAAGATAGAGGATGGACGGGTTAGATTGAGTGTAAATCTCCCTCTACACTGTCCCATCAAACGATCTGTCGGTCTGATGCAATAGATGTCTGTGGTAAACCACTGTTATTGTTACAC
This sequence comes from Somniosus microcephalus, assembly GCF_052327205.1. Taxonomy (NCBI): domain Eukaryota; kingdom Metazoa; phylum Chordata; class Chondrichthyes; order Squaliformes; family Somniosidae; genus Somniosus; species Somniosus microcephalus. The sequence goes on from NW_028225179.1 coordinate 59,149,763, forward strand.
CATCCCTTTCCAAGTGGAGAGCGATGCATCCGACTTCGCCCTAGCTGCAACCCTTAACCAGGCGGGGAGACCTGTGGCCTTCTTCTCAAGGACCCTCCAGGGCCCTGAGATCCGACACTCTTCTGTCGAGAAGGAGGCCCAGGCGATTGTGGAAGCGGTACAACGCTGGAGGCATTACCTGGCAGGCAAACGGTTTACCCTCCTCACCGACCAGCGTTCGGTTGCTTTTATGTTTAATAACAAGGTGAGGGGCAAAATCAAGAACGACAAGATCTTGAGGTGGAGAATTGAGCTCTCCACCTACGAGTATGATATCTTTAACCGGCCTGGTAAACTCAACGAGCCCCCAGATGCTCTATCACGAGGTACATGCGCCAACGCGCAAGTTGATAGACTGCAGACCCTCCACAACGGCCTCTACCACCCCGGGGTCACTAGACTTTACCACTTCATCAAGGCCCACAACCTGCCCTACTCCATCGAGGTGGTCAGGACCATGACCAGGAACTGCCAAGTCTGTGCCGAATGCAAACCGCATTTCTATAGGCCGGGCAGAGCAAGCCTGATCAAGGCCACCCGCCCCTTCGAGCGCTTGAGCAACGATTTTAAGGGACCCCTCCCGTCCTCTGACCGTAATGTGTACTTCCTCAACATTATTGACGAGTACTCCCGCTTCCCCTTTGCCATCCCCTGCCCAGACATCACCAGTACCACGGTCATCAAATGCCTGAATGACCTCTTCGCCTTGTTCGGGTTCCCGAACTATATACATAGCAACCGGGGCTCATCCTTCATGAGCGAGGAACTTCACCAGTTCTTGCTCGCGAGAGGTTTTGCTGCGAGCAGGACCACCAGCTACAACCCCCGGGGGAACGGCCAGGTGGAAAGAGAGAACGCGACAGTTTGGAAGGCCGTCCTCTTAGCCCTAAAGTCTAAGGGCCTCCCAACCTCTCGCTGGCAGGAAGTCCTCCCGGCAGCGCTCCATTCCATCCGGTCACTGCTTTGTACTGCCATTAACGCCACCCCTCATGAGCAAATGTTCGTTTTCCCCAGGAAGTCGACTACGGGACCCTCGCTACCAACATGGCTGGCTTCTCCGGGGCCCGTCCTGCTGCGGAAGCACGTGAGGACCCATAAAACGGACCCCCTGGTCGAGAGGGTGAACCTCCTGCACGCCAACCCCCAGTATGCCTATGTGGAATACCCAGACGGGCGGGAGGACACAGTCTCCTTGCGAGACCTCGCACCCTCGGGCACCCCTGAGACACCACCGTTATCCCCCACCACTCCCCCAAATCCAGCTCCTGCAGGCGGCATGCCGGAACCCCAGGGGCCTTCATCGACCACACAGGCACCAGCATTAACATCGGATACTGCACCACCGCCGCCGCTGCTGCGCCGGTCAGAAAGGCTTACGAGGCCTCCTGATAGACTGACATACACGAACTAGTAGGACACTTCACCCCGCCGGACTCAATTTTAAACAAGGGGTGAATGTGGTAAACCACTGTTATTGTTACACTGTTGTTATCACCTACACAAGGTTACCTCTTGCCTCGCACGCTGTTATACCTAGGCATACCTCAGCTGACTCCACCCATGGCTCCGCCTGCTTGCCCAGGTATAAAGGTGATTGCTTGGCTAGTATTCTTCCTTGCTGGATCCGATCACCCACGAGGGTGGGCTCTGTTATCTAGCCAATAAAAACCTATAGTTACTAACTTAACTCGTCGCTTTTCATGGAATGAATTGATAGGTATATCAATGTCCAATTCCAATCTGCCTGAAGATAACGTTTCAAGTTAAACAGCTTAAAACCCAAACGGTCAGAGTGCAGACACGTTGGGACACCCGTCTTATCTCAGTACCTTTCTGAATGTGTTATTAGACACGGAGAGATTCCCTGTGCCAGTTTCCTCTTCCCATTTTCTGCGATTCCCAAATCTTCTCCCAGTCTCATTTCATCCCCAGACACCTTGTCCTCTGGCACACTGATCCTAAAGAGAAACAAGACACGGATGTGAAGCTGTGATCAATGCAGTAAGTTTTATTTCTGAGTACAGCCCATTAATATGACAGCAGTAATACAGGGTCAGGGGTTACGGGACCTAAACAATCAAACAGAGCCTGCTTCCCGTGAGGGAAGGTTTCATTCAGTGAGAACGTGGAGAGCTTGGGCTGGTGGGAATCCATCAATGGATCTTTCACTGTTTCGGTCAGCAACGTCCGAACCCACAGGGGAAGGATAGTGGGACACACAGATACGTAGGGTGAGTTGGAGCAGTCACCGGGACTGGTGAACGAATCCAAATAGAGATTCAGTTGCTGAGGGTTTGCAGGAGTTGTTTGTTGCTGTTAAATACCAGAATCAAATGAAACCGAATGCACCAATTTAAACAGAAAATACACACACCCCACACCTCTTACTGGCGAGATTTAGGGGTCAAAGTACTTCAATCAGTAAAAGCTTGTGGACGGGCACTAAAATAATTAAAGAGGCTAATGGAATGTTGGTACTTCAGCTGTAGAGTGCTCTGGATAGACCCCATCTGGAGAATTGCATTCAGTTCTGGGCACTGCACCTCAGGAAGGATATACTGGCCTTGGAGTGAGTGCAGCACAGATAGACCAGGATGTAACCAGGGTACCAAAGGTTAAATTATTATTTGTACCTGGGATGTGGGCATCGCTGGCAAGGCCAGCATTTATTGCGCATCCCTAATTGTCCTTGAGAAGATATTGGTGAGCCACCTTCTTGAACCGCTGCAGTCCATGTGGTGAAGGTACTCCCACAGTGCTGTTATGGAGGGAGTTCCAGGATTGTGTGAGGAGAGATTACATAAACTGGGCTTGTATTCCATGGAATATAGAAGGTTAAGGGGCGATTTCATTTGATTGAGGATTTTAGGATGTTAAAAGGAATTGTCAAGGTAGAGAGAGAGGAACTATTTCCACTGGTTGAGGAGTCGAGGTCAAGGGGACATAATCTCAAAATCAAAGCCAGGCCATTCAGTAAAGAAGTTTGGAAACACTTCTTCACGCAAAGCATGGTAGAAGTATGGAACTCTCCCACAAAAAGCAGTAGATGCTCGTGTAATTAATAATTTAATTCGCAGATCAACAGATTTTTGCCAGGCAAGGGTCAAGAGAGGATACAGAGCCAAGACAGGTGGATGGAATTATGATAGATCAGCCATGATCTCACTGAATGGGGGAACAGGCTCGAGGGGCTGAATAGCCTACTCCTGTTCCTTCCTCCACTTTATTGAGTGTCAGCATCGAGCCCTCAAAGGCAGGTAAAATACTGAGCTCCCTCTTCATTACCTAGACATTACCACTGTTACTCTGCTCCCCTCCCCGCTACATACCATTTCTGTTCCTGAATTTATAAACTTGAATATAGAAAATTAAGGATGCGATCATTGAGGTTTTACGATGATTGAGAGATACTATTTCATCTGGTAGGAGTGTCCAGAACAAGGGGTAAAAGCTTAAAGTTAAAGCTAGGCTGTTCAGGTGTGATGTCAGGAAGCACTTCTTCACACAAAGGGCAGAAGAAATCTGGAACTCTCCTCCAAAAAGCTGTTCATGCTGGAGCTCAATTGAAAAATTCAAGCCTAAAATTGATATATTTTCATTAGCTGGGGCTCTGTTTATAGACACACACACCAGCACAAGAGACACATGCAGAAACACCTACAGAGACATACCCACATATACAAACACACATAAAAACACATGTATAGTGGGACACAGAAACACACGCTCGTAGAGGCACAAACAGACTGAGCAGCAGAGAACGGGTAAAGGTTGTAGGTGGATTGAGATCAGTGACGGAGAGAGAGTTTTTAAACAGGATTTTGAAGGCACTTGTTCGGCACGTAGCAGCCAGTCTGCCGATTTACAGCCTAGTGTGGTATAAATCTGACCTCTCACCAAGGACTGTGTTTGAACTCCCCACATTAATTTAACACAAGACCTTCAGATGGGATGGGGTGAAAGGTCAGAGTTTTGACCCTCAGCCCCATGCTGAAGATTGTTTCGAGTGCTGTACCGTGCCTATTCAGAATTAACCGTAGAATTATAATATTTACAGCACAGAAACAGGCCACTCAGCCCAATAGGCCCATGCCGGTGTTTATGTTCCACACGAGCCTCCACCCACCTTACTTCACCTCATCCTATCATCATATCCGTCTGTATCTTTCTACCTCGTACTTATCTAGCTTCCCTTTAAAGGCACTCTGCTATTCACCTCAACTACTCCATGTGCCAGGAGGCTCTACATTCTGACTACTCTCTGGGTGAAGAGGTTTCTCCTGAGCTCCTTATTGGATTTATTAGTGACTATCTTATATTTATGATCCCTAATTTGGGATTGCCCACAAGTGGCATCATCTTCATCATCTACCCTATCAAAGCCCTTCATAATTATACAGATCTCTAATAAATAACCCCTCGGACTTCGCTTTTCTAGAGAAAAGAGCCCCAGTACGGTCAGTCATTCTGGATACTTAGAACCTCTCAGTTCTGGTATAATTCTCGTCAATCTTTGTTTCACCTTCTCCAGTGTCTCTCTATCCTTTTCATAATATGGAGACGACAACTGTACAGAGTGCACCAAGTGTGGTCTAACCAAGGTTCTAACAGAATCTACAAGTTTAACATAACTTCGCTGCTTTGCAATTCGATCTCTCTAGAAATGAACCTCAGTGCTGTGTTTACATTTTCATGGCCTGTTTAAAACGCTCCTGAAAACCGAACTCTTTGACCAAGCTTTTGGTCATCTGCCCCAATATATTCTTATGCGGCTCCTGCGAAGCACCTTGGGATGTTACACTACGTTAAAGGTGCTATATAAATACAAGTTGTTCCATTTACTCTATCTGAACAATTCCTCGTTTTAGAACACCTCGATTAAATCTCCTCTTAGCTTCTCTGCTCGAAGGAGAACAATCCTAGCTTCTCCAGTCTCTCCAAGTGACTGTAATCCCTCATCCCTGAAACCATTCTAGCAAGTCTCTTCTCCAAAGCCTTCACGTCCTTCCTAGTGTGGTGCCCAGAATTGGACACAATACTCCAGCTGAGGCCAAACTCGGGTTTTATACAGGTTTACCATCGATTCCTGGCTTTTGTACTCTACGCCTCGATTTATAAAGCCCAGGATCCCATTGGCTTTATTAACTACAATTGCTTTGTTAACCTGTCTTGCCACCAAAGATTTGTGCACAAACATCCCCCCAGGTCTGTGTTCATGCAACCCTTTTAAAATTGTACCATTTCGCTTGCATTGTCTCTTCTCATTCTTCCTCCCAAACTGTATAACCTCACACTTTTCTGTGTTGTAATTCATCTGCCATGTGTCCGTCCAATCCACCAGCCTGTCTATGTCCTCTTGAAGTCTATTACTAACTTCCTCACTGTTTTAAACACTTCCAAGTTCAGTTAGCTGCAAATTTCAAAATTGTGCCCTTTATCCAAATCCAGGACATGAATATGTATCAAAAACTGCAGTTATCCTGGTACTGATCGCCGGGGAACACCACTGAATACCTCCCCCTCCAGTCCAAAAAGAAAAATCCACCACAACTCTCTGTTTTCTATCCCTTAGACAATTTTGTATCCCTGCTGCTACTGCTTCTTTTATCCCATGGGCTTCAATTTTGCCAACAAACCTATTATGTGGTACTTCATCAAACACCTTTTTAAAGTCCATATACACAGCATCAACTGAACATCCCTCATCCACCCTCTGTTACCTCGTCAAAAGCCTCAAATCAAGTTTGTCAAAATGATAGAGAAACTCTTTCCTCTAGTGGGAGTCCAGAACAAGTGGGCATAATATTTACATTATAAACAGTCCATTCAGGGGTGAGGTCAGGAAGCACGTCTTCACACAAAGCCCATTGCAAATGTTGAACTTTCAAACGGCCTAGTTTGGCACAAATCTGACCTCTCACCAAGGACTGTGTTTGAAATCCCCACATTCATTTTGCACAAGACCTTCAGATCGGTAGGGGTGAAAGGTCAGAGTTTTGACCCTCTGACACCCAGCCCCTTGCTGAAGATTGCTTCGAGTGCTGTACCATGTCGTTTCAGAATTCACCACAGAATTACATAACGGTAATCCAAAAGGTCTTCCTTAGGCATATTAACAGAAAAAGGGTCGTCAGAGGAGCGGTGGGGCCGATTAGGGACCAAAATGGAGAACTACTGGTGGAGGCAGAAGGCATGGCTGAGGTACTAAATGAATACGTTGCATCGGTGTTAACTAAGGAAGAGGATTTGTCAAAGTTATGGTAAACGAGGAGATTGCTGGGATACTGGATGAGATAAAATAGATAAAGAGGACGTACCAGACAGGCTGGCGGTAATTAAAGTGAAGCGGTCACCCGGTCCGGATGGGAAGCACCCGAGGTTACTGTGGGGAGTAAGGGAACAAATTGCGTTGGTGCTGGCCACAATCTTCCAATCCTCCTTAGATTACAGGGGTGGCACCAAAGGACTGGAGGATTGCAAATGTTACACCCTGGTTCAAACAAGGAGAGGAGGATAAACCTGGCAATTACAGGCCAGTCAGCTTAACCTTGGTGGTGGGAAAGCTTTTAGAACTCCCTGTGTGGTCTAACCAAGGTTCTATACATGTTTAAAATACCTTCTCTGCTTTGCATATCTATCATTCTAGAAATGAACCCCAGTGCTTTGTCTGCATTTTCATGGCCTGGTTAACCTGCTTTTAATGATTTGTGCATCTGTCCCTCTGGATCCCTTTGCTCCTCTACCCCATTTAGACACTAACTTTACAAGGAGTATGTTTCCTTATTCCTCCTACCAAAATTGCAGCATCTCTCATCTATCTATATTGAAATTAATGCCATTTACACGGCAACCTGCCAGTTTATTAACATCTTGTATTTTGTCACAGTGCTCCTCAGTATTAACTATACACCAGAATTTGGTGTCATCTGTAAATTTTGGTGTCATCACTAACTATTCCCGAGTATATATATAATGGTGCCTCTGCTCGCTGTCTTCCTTGCTTCTTTTAGTATCGGGTTTTATTCTCTAACTTTTGCTAGTTTATTAATTATTGCACTCTTTCTATTTTATATGTCTTGATCTCTCTTCTCATCCCTTCTTCCAATGTCATGTTCACCTTTTCATCTACCTAGTAAAAACTGAAACAGAAACAAAAAATGCTGGAAATACTCAGCCAGTCAGGCGCTGCAAATACTCAGCAGGTCAGGCTTTCGTATCCAATATTTCTGCCATTTCGCTGTCATTACCTGTTGGTTTATCTTGTGATCCTCTAGTGGATCTGTCCCTATCCTGAATTTCCTATTATTTATGTGCCTGTACAATACTTTACTATTTCTTTTTATATTCCTTGATAATTTAATTTTGCAGTTTCTTTTCACCTTCTTAATTGTTTTTCTTATTCTTTCCCAGCCTCTTCCAATTACCTTTTGTCATCCTCTCCTTTATTGTCACTCTACTCAGCATTTTTCTTCAGTATCCGTTTTACCCTCATCTCTTTATTCAGCCCTGGTGTTTTATTATTGGCTTGTTGAATATAATTCTCCTGAACGCTACTGATCACCTTTTTAAATATTTCCCACTGCTGTTCTCTCTCTCTGTCTGTCTCTTCAGTTCCATGTTTATCTTCCCTAGTTCCATTGTCATCACCTCAAAATCAACTTTTTCACAATCTTATTACTACTCCTGTCTTTCTCAATCATTATTATGTTGTGATCGACAGTGTAGATTTTCACCTAAGCTTACTTCTCTAACCGCTTTGGTTCATTACCGATTACAGATCCGTCAGTGATTGCTCTCTGGTTGGGCTTCTTACATACTCGGTAAGAAAGGAGTCCTGAACACACTGTAAATACTCCATTCCCTTTTACCCTTTCCCTACCTCTTCTTGACAGATCACTTGGTGTAGTTAAAATCTCCCATGACCAGGATATGTATTTTTCACTTTTTATAGTTTTGCTGACATAGTTTCCTTCCACTGCTAGGCGGTCTCTACAATGTGGGAGCTGGTGGACACCATTGATGTTCACAGTGATCAGATTTGCAGTAAGTGTTGGCTGCTCGAGGAACTCCGGCACCGTGTTGATGAGCTGGAGTCCGAGCTTCAAACTGCGACACATCAGGGAGGGGGAGAGTTACCTGGACTCTGCATTCCAGGAAGTAGTCACACCAATTAGATTAACTAATTCAGATGTAGTCCGTGGTCAGGGACAGGAGGGTGTGACTATGAGTGAGGCAGGTATGGGGATCCAGGAGGTAGTGTTGGAGGAGCCGCAGCCCTTGCTCTTGTCCAACAGATTCGAGGCTCTTGCTCCCTGTGAGGACGGGAATAGGGACTGCAGGGAGGATGAGCAACCTAGCCACAGCACCGTGGAACAAGGGGCCATTCAAGTGGGGGGAGTAAAAAGGAATGTTGTAGTGGTAGGGGATAGTATCATTAGGGGGTTAGATAGGGTTCTTTGCAGCCGAGAGCGAGAGTCCCGAAGGCTGTGTTGCCTGCCTGGTGCCAGGGTTAAGGACATCTCCTCTGGGCTATAGAGAAACTTGGTGTGGGAGGGGGAGGATCCAGCTGTCGTGGTCCATGTTGGTACCAACGACATAGATAAGATTGGAAAGAGGTTCTGCTGAGGGAGTATGAGCAGCTAGGGGCCAAATTAAAAAACAGAACCACAAGGGTAATAATCTCTCGATTACTACCTGAGCCACGAGCAAATTTGGCTAGGGCAAATAAAATTAGAGAGTTAAATGCGTGGCTCAAAGACTGGTGTGGGAGAAATGGGTTTTGCTTCTTGGGACACTGGCACCAGTACTGGGACAGGAGAGAGCTGTTCTTTTGGGACGGACTTCACTTGGCCAGTGCTGGGACTAGAATCCTGGCGAATCGAATAACTAGGGCTGTAGAGAGGGCTTTAAACTAATTAGTGGGGGGGAGGTTTCAAGAGAGCGAAAAATAAAAATATCAGCGGCGAAGGCAATAGAGCAAGGTAGCAGTGGGGGAATTAAAAACCAGAGCGTGTCAGGAAGGGACAGAAGGTATAAAGATAAAGGTAAACTACTAAAGGGGGTAAAAGCAGGAATAAATTGTCACAAAACATATTTAAAAGTTCTTTATCTGAATGCACGCAGCATTCGTAACAAAATAGATGAGTTGACGGTACAAATAACTACACATGGGTATGATCTGGTGGCCATTACAAAAACATGGCTGCAAGGTGACCATAACTGGGAACTAAAGATCCAGGGGCATTTGACAATTAGGAAGGACAGACAGGAAGGAAAGGGAGGTGGGTGGCTATGTTAATAAAGGATGGAGTAACTGCAATAGTGAGAAATGATATTGGGTCAAAGGATCAGGATAGTGAAATAGTTTGGGTGGAGATAAGGGATAATAAGGGGAAAAAGTCACTAGTGGGCGTAGTCTATAGGCCTCCTAACAGTTGCAACTCTATTGGTCGGAGTGTAAATCAGGAAATAGTTGGGGCTTGTAATAAGGGAACAGCTATAATCATGGGGGATTTAAACTTTCATATTGACTGGACAAATCAAATTGGGCAGGGTAGCCTTGAAGAAGAGTTCATAGAGTGCATTAGGGACGGGTCCCTTGAGCAGTATGTTACTGAACCAACCAGGGGGCAGGCAATCTTAGATCTGGTCCTGTGTAATGAGACAGGATTAATAAAAAATGTCCTAGTAAAGGATCCCCTTGGAATGAGTGACCATAACATGGTTGAATTCCAAATTCAGTTGGAGGGTGAGAGAGTTGGATCTTGTTGTGTCTGTGTGTTGACAGAGACACTGAAGACAGGAGTTGGATTCATAGGTGTTTACTAAACAAATTCTGGAGGGGAACTAACTGATACAACACAATATACAGGCTTATATAGCCTGAGTGGCCATTACCGGTATTACAGTACACCTGGGGCTCTTAAAGGCACATACACTACAATTCCTCCCCTTTTAGCCAACCAGTACATAATATTTTAAGTAATTATTAATTACATGCTACAAGAAAAATAATCTACACATTGCTGCAGTTAATTAATTATAAGTCAGTCTCTCTGGAGGCTTCCTGACTCGGTCCGGATAATGCCTCGGTGGTGTAGTAGCTTCTGGTGGTGTAGTAGGTTCTTTTGGCAAGGCTGATTCGGCTTGCATGCCAGTGTCGGGTTCATTGGGTTCCAGTATCACCGGATCGGAGGTAGATATCGGTATCTCTACTTCATCGTTAGGCGTATAGAGTTGTGGTGTAGGTTGTCCCTTTTCGGATGACTCTATGATTTGGTCAGCATGGCGCCTTATTATGCTTTCTCCGATGTCCACGGTATACATCAGCGGTCCTAGTCGTGTGCAGATAGTTCCAGGCTGCCATTTCTCGGTACGGTAGTCCCGGGCCAAAACTTGTTGACCTATCTAGAAGGTTCTAGTTGGCCTTTCATTCATGCCTTGAAATTGCCGGTTCTCCACGTCCCTTCTGATGTTGGGCTTGATCAAATCCAGCCGGCATCTTAAGCTTCTACTGAAGAACATCATGGCAGGAGTTTGGTTTGTAACCATATGTGTTGTATCCCTGTATGCAAACAAGAAGTTATCCACCTTATGCTGAAGTTTTATGTCTTCAGTACCCATGGCCTTTATGGCCTTCTTGAAGGTCTGGAAAAAACTTTCAGCCAATCCATTGGTGGCGGGATGGTATGGGGCGGACGTGTAGTGCTTAACCCCATTGTTTTTTAAGAACTTCCTGAATTCTTCGGACACAAATTGCGGTCCATTATCAGAACAGATCTGTTCCGGAAGCCCATTCCTGGCAAATATGGTCCTTAATACTGTTATGTTTTTTTCCGTGGTGGTGGAGGACATCTTTATTACCTCCAGCCACTTGGAGTGTGCATCAACCGCGATTAAGAACATTGAGTCCATAAATGGACCAGCAAAGTCGATGTGAACCCTTTGCCAGGGAGATGAGGGCCACTCCCATGGATGTAGAGGGGCTTGGGGTAGAGCGTTTTGGACCTTCTGGCATCCTAGGCAGCTCTTGGTCATTTCTTCGATGTCTCCATCGATACCTGGCCACCATGCAAACGCCCTGGCTAGGTTCTTCATTTTCACTCCACCCAGATGCCCCTCATGAAGATCCTTTAGAAGTTTATCCTGGAGTTTGGGTGGAATCACCACTCTGGACCCACACATCAAGGTTCCTCGGCACACTGACAGCTGTTCTCTTCTTTGCGAGAATGCTGGCAACAGTGGTTTGCCATGTGCTGGCCATCCCTTCACTGTTAAATCGTAGACTCGTGAGAGAGTCGGGTCATTTCCAGTTTCCCTTTCAATGGCAGAATTTGTTACTGGTAGACATTCGACTATGGTAGAGTGGAAAATCTCCACTGGGCCTACGGTAGGTGCTTCTTCTACCATTGGCAACGGTAGGCACGATAACCCATCAGCATTCCCATGCTGTTTGGATCTTTTGTATTCTATGTTGTATTGGTGTGCCCCTAGAAAAAGGGACCACCTTTGTAGCCTTTGCGCTGTCATAATGGGAACACCCTTTTTAGGGTTGAATATGGAGATGAGGGGTTGATGGTCAGTCAACAAGGTAAATTTTTTGTCCGTGTAGGTAATGGTTGAATTTCTTCACTCCCCATACCAGGCTGAGTGCTTCCCTGTCGATTTGGGCATAGTTACGCTCAGCTGAGTTCAATGAGCGTGATGTAAAAGCTATCGGCCGTTCTGAGCCATCAGGGAATTTATGTGATAATACTGCTCCTACGCCATAAGGGGATGCATCGCACGCCAGTCTGATTGGCAGTGATGGGTTGTAATGAGCGAAAACTTCTTTGGACGTGATTAAGTCTTTGCATTTATGGAAGGCACATTTACAGTCTTCGCTCCATTTCCAAATTACTCCTGTTTGTAGCAGTTCATTAAGAGGGTGTAGATGAGTTGATAAATTCGGTAAAAATTTATGATAGTAATTTATTAATCCCAGGAACGACCTTAATTGTGAAACATTTTCAGGTGCTGGGGCTTTTATGACCGCTTCAATTTTTTCAGGTGACTTATGCAACCCTTCCGTATTAATTATGTGGCCAAAATATGATATTTGATTTTGGAAAAATTCGTACTTGGGGCGATTTGCTCGTAGGCCCCGTTCTCTCAGCCTAGTGAGCACCTGCTCCAAATTGGCAAGGTGCTCGTTGTCATTTTCCCCTGTTACAAGGATGTTGTCTAGGTAGCATTGAGTCCCCAGAATCCCTTGGCGGACTTGCTGCATAGCTCTTTGCCAGATAGCTGGAGCGGGTGCTACTCCGAAAACCAGTCGATTGTACTGGTACAGACCTTTGTGTGTATTTATCGTGAGAAATTTTTTAGAGGCCTCTTCAACCTCCATCTGTAGATATGCCTGTGCCAAGTCAATTTTGGTGAAACGTTTCCCCCTGGATAGTGAGGCGAAAATATCTTCTATCCTCGGAAGAGGATACTGTACCATGTGAAGGACCGGGTTTACAGTCACCTTGAAGTCTCCACAGATGCGAATTTTTCTCTGTTCTTCAGATTTATCCTTATTCAATGCTTTCTTCATGACTGGAACGATGGGTGTTGCCCACTCGCTCCAATCTATTTTGGATAATATGCCTGCCTTTTCCACATTCTCCAGCTCTGCCTCGACTGCTGGACGAATTGCGTATGGCACCGGCCTTGCCTTAAAAAACTTGGGAATTGCTGCATCTTCCACTTTTATTGAGGCGGTGATGCCTTTCAAGGTTCCTAGTTTCTCTTGAAACACTTCTTTGGCGTTGGCCAAGGTGTCTTTTAATCGTTCAGGTATGACGTCATCATCGCTTTTTTTTCTTACTGGTTACCGTCAGTGCCTAAATGGAGTGCCAGTCTAAACGTATTTTCCTGATCCATTCATGTCCCAACAGCGGTGGACCACCATCTTGTAAAATGTATAAATACAACTTTTGTATTTCCTTGCCGTTGTATTCAACAGGCACCCTTATTTGTCCTTTGGGGTATACTTTCTGCCCCGTATATGTTTTCAAGATAATGGATGTGTCTTTTAAAGGTATATGCAGAAATAGCCGCTCATAATCCCATCGATTTATGACGGTCAGAGCTGATCCTGTATCTAGTTCCATTTTAACTGGGGACCCTGCTATCGTGAGGGTAACCCAAATGATCTGGTAATCATCTTTGGCAATTACATTATGTAATTTGAGACAGCTTAGTCTCTTGTTTTCGGAGTCGCTATCGCTCTTCTGGTCTTCGGGGCTACTGTCCGTCATCATGTGTACCTTTCTGTACTTTTCTTTATTGATTTTTTTTTTCCTGTCTGTGGATTTTTTTTGTCCAGATCGGCATACCCGTGCAATGTGTCCAATCTTTCCGCATTGCCTGCATGCTTTGTCTTTGAACCAGCAGTCCCTCTGGTCATGGGTGGATCTGCCGCAGCGATAACATCTCTCGAAACCCTGTGTCATTTCATGGGTGCCGAAGTCCTGTGTCTGTTGTTGTATCTCTGCAGCTCCTCTTGCGGCTGCTTTGTATGATACAGCCATACTGAAAGCCTTGTCCAGTGTTAAATCTTTTTCAGAAAGCAGCCTTTTCTGTGTTCCTTCACTTAAGAGACCGCAGACACTTTTGTCTCGAAGATAATCTGCTAGTCCTGCCCCGAATTGGCAGTGTTTTGACAGCTTTCTTAATTCGGTGAGGTAATCAACGTTACTTTCATTCTTGTGTTGATTTCTCTTGAAGAATTTGAATCGTTCCGCTATCAGCAGCGGTGTTGGATTTAAGTGCTCCTGTAGGGTATCAACAATTTCTTTAAAATTCTTGTCCTTTGGTTTGGCTGGAGTGATTAAATTTCGTAACAGCCCGTATGTCTTTGCGCCCATTAGATTTAGCAGTACACAGAACACAGAAACCCCACAGTGCAGATAGAGGCCATTTCGGCCCATCGAGCCTGCACCGACACATATCCCACCCGATCCCTGTAACCCCTACACCAACACATATCCCACCCTATCCCCGTAACCCCACGTATTTAATCCCCCTAACACTAAGGGTCAATTTATCATAGCCAATCATCCTAACCCGCACATCTTTGGACTGTGGGAGGAAACCAGAGCACCCGCAAACACGGGGAAAATGTGCAAACTCCACACAGACAGTCACCCGAGGCCGGATTCGAACCCGGATCCCTGACGCGGTGAGGCAACAGTGCTAACCACTATGCCACCGTGCTGCCTTAACTTTACATGCTTATCTCTTATGCGGGACCTTATCGAAAGCCTTCTGAAAGTCCAAATATACCATATCCACTGGTTCTCCCTTATCTATTTTACTAGTTACATGCTCAAAAGCTTGTAATTGAAGCTTTTTTTTCATCTTCTATTCCATTTGTGGTGCAATATACCTCCACTCTTTCCACATATGTGGTCCAATCCTCTATCTCATTATCAAAAGCATCAATATTGCCAGACTTAGGCATCCTAGAAATAAAATGGCGCTTCCCGCACTTTTCTTTCTTTTCTGCAGAAAAGATATGGCGCTTCCCGTGCTTCCCCGCCACTGCTGCCGATGACAACGCTGTTTCTCAAGTTTTCCGTTCTTTTTATTTATTTATTTACAGTTGGAGACTCGTTCCTGCCGGACTCTCTCTCTAGGTTTGAACGCCGACCTGCTTGCAGCGTCGGCCTTCTCCCGAGTGCTCCCTCCCCGTCTGTTACTGGTTGCCTCCGCTTTTGCTGCTTGGCCTAGCTATAGAGCCAGCCGCTGGAGCCCCAGCACGACGCCCAGGAAGGATTATTGCAGTAACTGCCACCAGCTTGGCTAGCTGGTGAAACCACAGCTTTTTCTTTTTCTTGATTTTTCTTCAACTTTGGACGCCAGAGGAATCGATGTCCTTGAGGTGCTGCCGAATTGCAGGTAAGTCCGTTTCCAATTCGTCACCACTGTTGTGTCTGTGTGTTGATAGAGACACTGAAGACAGGAGTTGGATTCATAGGTGTTTACTAAACAAAGTCTGGAGGGGAACTAACTGATACAACACAATATACAGGCTTATATAGCCCGAGTGGCCATTACCGGCATTACAGTACACCTGGGGCTCTTAAAGGCACATACATTACAGATCTCAAACCAGCATACTGAGCTTAAATAAAGAGGACTACATTATGAAGGTATGAGAGCAGAGTTGACTAATGTGGACAGGGAAAATAGATTACGGTGTAAGACGGCACATGAGCAGTGGTGTACATTCAAGGAGATATTTCACAACTATCAAGAAAAATATATTCCACTGAGGAAAAAGGGGCGTAAAAGAAAAGACAGCCATCCGTGGCTAAGTAAAGTAAAAAAGGATGTATCCAACTGAAAACAAGGGCATATAAAGTAGCCAAATCTAGTGGGAGGATAGAAGATTGGGAAGCATTTAAAAGCCAGCAAAGAATAACTAAAAGATTAATTAAGAAAGGGAAGATAGATTATGAAAGTAAACTAGCAAAAAATATAAAAACAGATAGCAAGAGTTTTTACAGTTATATAAAAAGAAATAAGTGTGGCTAAAGTGAATGTTGGTCCCTTAGAGGACGAGACCGGTATATTAGTCGTGGGAAACATAGAGATGGCAAAAACGCTGAACAAATATTTTGTATCAGTCTTTACAGTAGAGGACACTAAAAATATCCCAACACTGGACAAACAGGGGGCTATAGGGGGGAGGGAGGAGCTAAACACGATTAAAATCACTAAGGAGGTGGTACTCGGTAAGATAATGGGACTAAAGGCGGATAAATCCCCTGGACCTGATGGCTTACATCCTAGGGTCTTGAGAGAAGTAACGGTAGGGATTGCGGATGCATGGTGGTAATTTTCCAAAACTCCCTGGATTCAGGAAAGGTCCCACCAGATTGGAAAACTGCTAATGTAATGCCCTTATTTAAAAAGAGTGGAGGCTGGAAACTATCCACCAGTTAGTCTAACATCTGTGGTTGGTAAAATGTTGGAGTCCATTATTAAGGAAGCAGTAACAGGACATTTGGATAAGCATAATTTAATCGGACAGAGTCAGCATGGTTTTATGAAGGGGAAGTCATGTTTGACAAATTTGCTCGAATTCTTTGAGGACGTAACAAACAGGGTGGATAAAGGGGAACCAGTGGATGTGGTGTATTTGGACTTCCAAAAGGCATTCGACAAGGTGCCACACAAAAGATTACTGCACAAGATAAAAAATCACGGGATTGTGGGTAATTTACTGGCATGGGTGGAAGATTGGCTATCTAACAGAAAACAGAGAGTTGGGATAAATGGTTCATTCTCGTGTTGGCAATCAGTAACTAGTGGTGTTCTGCAGGGGTCAGTGCTGGGACCCCAACTCGTTACAATCTATATTAACGATTTGGAGGAAGGGACCAAGTGCAACATATCCAAGTTTGCCGACGATACAAAGATGGGAGGGAAAGCACTGAGTGAGGAGGACATAAAAAATCTGCAAAAGGACATAGACAGGCTAAGTGAGTGGGCAGAAATTTGGCAGATGGAATATAATGTTGGAAAGTGTGAGGTTATACTTTGGCAGAAAAAATCAAAGAGCAAGTTATTACCTAAATGGAGAGAAACTGCAATGTACTACAGTACAAAGGGATCTGGGGGTCCTGCTGCATGAAAAACATAAGGTTAGTATGCAGGTACAGCAGCTGATCAGGAAGGCCAATGGAATCTTGACTTTCATTGCAAGGGGGATGGAGTATAAAAGCAGGGAAGTCTTGCTTCAGTTATACAGTGCACTGGTGAGGCCACACCTGGAATACTGCGTACAGTTTTGGTTTCCATATTTAAGAAAAGATACACTTGCTCTCGAGGCAGTTCAGAGAAGGTTCACTCGGTTGATTCCGGAGATGAGGGGGTTGACTTATGAGGAAAGGTTGAGTAGGTTGGGCCTCTACTCATTGGAATTCAGAAGAGTGAGAGATGAGAGGCGATCTTATCAAAACATATAAGATTGTGAGGGGGCTTGATCGGGTGGATGCGGTGAGGGTGTTTCCACTGATGGGTGAGACTAGAACTAGGGGGCATAATCTTAGAATAAGGGGCTGCCCTTTCAAAACTGAGATGAGGAGAAACTTCTTCACTCAGAGGGTAGTAAATCTATGGAATTTGCTACCTCAGAGCGCTGTGGAAGCTGCGACATTAAATGAATTTATAACGGAGATAGTTTCCTAGCTGATAAGGGAATTAGGGGTTATGGGGAGCGGGCAGGGAAGTGGACGTGAGTCTAGGTTCGGATCAGCCATGATCCTATTGAATGGCAGAGCAGGCCCGAGGGGCCGTATGCCCTACTCCTGCTCCTACTTCTTATGTTCTTATAACCTGTTTAGCATTATTTCAACATGACAGAGCTCTGCTCCCCCGAACCATCTGTGCCCTATATGGAAATACACGCAGATCAGCAAGAATCGCTTGTCAAATGCACTAAAATTTCAGATAATTTTACGAAATAACCAATCTGCTTCAATTACAGAGACAGAGGGGGGATAGAGAGACAGGGGGAGTGAGAGAGAGAGAGACAGAGACAGGGAGAGGGTACACTGTACAGTGCAGAACTGTCCCATCAAACACTCCCGGGGCGGGCAGGGGGAGAGGACAAGAGGCCGGCCGCTGTGCTGAGCCTGGATCAAACTCTGCTTCAGTCCCAGCTGGAGTCTGGGGGCCGAGTCTGGGCCCCGCATATTAGGGAGGATGAGGGTCCGGCTCACTCTCAGCCCCACTTATCCCCTCCCCGACTGCGACCGCAGCAGCTCAGCCCCCGAGGCCGCGGGTCCAGGCGGTGACGATCCTCCGGCCAATCCATACCGCCTTCGCTCTCTCGGATTCACCGCCTCATTTTCTGCCATTTTGTTTTCCTTCAATAACCGCCTTCATCCGGGAACCCGGGACATGCGCAGTGCGGCCTCAGAACCCGCTCAGCATCAGTGTTATCTGCCCCTGCTATTGGCTGAAGACAGCTGATTGACAGCGCAGCCACCAATCGGGGCCCGGCGCAGCGACCCACGCCCCACCCATTTTCGCAGTCGGAGGCGGGGTCGCGCTGCTCCGGATTTGAATCCCGCAGCCGTTAAACCGCCTCAGCGGCAGCGACATCACGTAACCCGGCAACGCGGGCTTTGTGACGTCAGCAGCCCAGCAACGGCGGCTGTGTGACGTCAGTAACCTGGCACCGTGGGCAGGGAGGGCACCGACCCCACAGGATGGCCGTGTACACAGTTACACAGCCTGAAAATCATCGCACCGTTCACAGCGGGGAGAAACCGTACACTTGTTCTGTGTGTGAACGAGGCATAAACCGATCATCCATCCTGGAGACACCTGCTCCATGGAGAAACCGTGGAAATGTGGAGACAGTGGGAAGTGATTCAATTACCCATCTGAGATGGAAATGCATCGGCGCACTCACACTGGGGACAGACCGTTCACCTGCTCCGTGTGTGGGAAGGGATTCGCTCCATCATCCCACCTGCAGAAACACCAGCGAGCTCACACTGGGGAGAGTCCGTTCACCTGCTCCGTGTGTGGGAAGATATTCACTCCATCATCCCACCTGCAGAAACATCAGTGACTTAACAAATGACTGCAGGGTTGGATTCTGCTTTTGTTAAGCTCCCTCCCCCTACATCATCACTTTGCTGAAATCCACATCAGTCTCCCCATCTGCTCCTTGTTCTCTGCCTGGATCCTATAACTGCTGAACTCAGTCTTCCCATCCTACATTTAAAAAAATCAGAAATAGGTGCAGGAGTAGGCCACTTGGCCCTTCGAGCCTGACCCGCCATTCAATAAGGTCATGGCTGATCTTCCACCTCAACTCCACCTTCCCGCACTATCCCCATATCCCATGATTCCCTCAGAGACCAAAAGTCTACTGATCTCTGCCTGGAATATACTCAACGACTGAACCTCCACAGTCCCCCGGGGTAGAGAATTCCAAACATTCACAACCCTTTGTGTGAAAACATTTCTCATCTCAGTCCTAAATGGCTGACCCTTTATTCTGAGACAGTGACCCCCGAGATCTAAAGTCGCCAGCCAGGGGATACAACCACCCTGCATCTACCCTGTCAAGCTGCTTAAGAATTTTCTATGATTCAATGAGATCACCTCTCATTCTTCTAAACGCTAGAGAACGTAGGCCTAGTCTCCTCAATCTCTCCTCATAGGACAATCCCCACCATCCCAGGAACCAGTCTAGTGAACCTACGTTCCACTCCCTCTAAGGCAAGTATATGCATCCTTAGGTAAGGAGAACAAAACTACAAAGTACACCAGGTGTGGCCTTACCAAGGCTCGATATAATTGTAGTAAGAATTCATTACTGTTGTACTCTAATCTATTTGATAGAAAGGCTAACATACCATTTGCTTTCCAAATTGCTGTACCTGCATATCAACTTTCTTTGATTCCTGCAGATGGACACATAGGTTCCTCTGAAAACATCATTTCCAAGT
The DNA here is from genome assembly GCF_052327205.1 of Somniosus microcephalus. Lineage (NCBI taxonomy): Eukaryota > Metazoa > Chordata > Chondrichthyes > Squaliformes > Somniosidae > Somniosus > Somniosus microcephalus. The sequence goes on from NW_028225179.1 coordinate 59,169,304, forward strand.
CTCACGATTTCAAAAATATTCTGCTTTTCTATTTTTCCTACCAAAGTGAATATCTTCACATTTTTCTACATTATACTCCATCTGCCACCTTCTTGCCCACTCACTTAACCTGCCTACATCCCTTTGCAGCCTCCTTGTGTCCTCCTCACAGCTTCCTTTCCCACGTGGCTTACTGTCATCAGCAAACTTGGATACATTATACTTGGTCCCCTCATCTAAGTCATTGATATAGATTGTAAATAGTTGAGGCCCAAGCACTGATCCTTGCAGCACCCCAGTAGTTATAGCCTGCCAACCCAAAAATGACCCATTTATTCCCACTCTTTCAGTTGAAACAGTGATCTACTTGTACTTCTTTCAATTTAGTATACTGCATTCGCTGCTCAGGATGTGGTCTCCTCTACATTGGGGAGAGCAAACGCTGATTGGGTGACTGCTTTGCGGAACACCTCCATTCAGTCCGCAAGCATGAAGCCAAGCTTCCAGTTACCTGTCAGTTTAATTGTCTGCTCCACTTCCATTCTGACCGCTCCATCCTCGGCCTCGTACTCTGTTCCAATGAAGCTCAATGTAAGCTCAAAGAACAGCACCTTATCTTTTGATTAGGCATTTTACGGCCATCTGGACTCAGCATCGAGTTCAACAATTTCTGATCAGAACCTCTGCCCCCATTTTTTCAGACAGCAGCTGTTGTTAATGCTTCTGCTGTTGCCATTTACACTTCCTCTAGACCCATCTTTGTTTCTTTACTTGTCCCATTACCATCACCTTCTGCCTTGCACCATCATCCCTTTTGTCATTTAATCTTTCCGGTCTTCCACACTATCACAGACCTTCCCTTTTGTTCTTTCCTCCTGGACACCCCCCCCTCTGGATCCCCTTTCCCTGCCTCTCTATTTGCTTAAAAATTATTACACCTCCAACATTTTTTCAGCTCTGATGAAATGTCATCAACCTGAAATGGGAACTCTGTTTCTCTCTCCACAGATGCTGCCTGATCTGCTGACTATTGCCTGCATTCTGTTTTTATTCGCTGTCTCTATTTATCTCTCCTCCTCTGACCCTGTCACTCATCTTTCTCTTCCTCTCTTTCTTTTTCTGTTTGTCTATGTCTCTCTCTCTGTTTGTCTCTTTCTTTGCCCCATCGCTCTCTCTGCCTCTTTCTCTGCCCAATGTGTTTCTCTTTCTGTCTGTGTCTCTTTGTTTCTCTTCCTCTTGTTTGTCTCTTTCTCTCTCTCTCTATCACTCTCCTTCTGTTCCTCCATCTTGTCTCTCTTTCTCTCCCTTTGTCTCTCTATCTCCCCATCTCTTTATCTGTCTCTCTCCCATTGTCTCTCTATCTCCATCTCTATTTTTTCTACACCTCACTGTGTCTGTTTCTTTCTGTCTCTTTCCTTCAGTATCTTCAGACCAAATACAAAATGTTGAGAGGGGAAGTGAAGATGAAAATAAGATTTGCAAAGCGAGAATATGAGAGTAGAATGGCGTTTAACGTAAAAGGGAACCCAAAAATCTTCTACCAGCATGTAAACAGTAAGCGGGTAGTAAGAGGTGGGGTGGGGCCTATTACAGACAGCGCAGGTGATTTATGCTTAGAGGCGCAGGGCAAGGCTAGAATACTCAATGAGTACTTTGTATCGGTGTTTACTGAGGAGGTGGATGCTGACAAAATATCGGTAGAAGTGTAAAAAGGTAGAAGCAAAGGAAGGGGTGAAAATTGACAGGCAGGATGTACTAGAAAGGCTAGGTATGCTTAGAGTGGACAAGTCGCCTGGTCCAGATGATTTGCATCCCAGGTTGTGAAGGGAATTGGGGGAAGAAGATAACAGAAGGGCTTGCCATAATTTTCCAATCTTTCCTAGATGCGGGGGAGGTGCCCGAGGGTTAGAAAGTGGCAAATGTGACACCATTGTTCAAGAAAGGGTGTAAGGACAATCCTAGTAACTACAGGTAGGTCAGTTTAACAGCAGCGTTGGGTAAAGTTTTAGAAACAACAATAAAGGAAAAAATTAACGGGCACTTTGAGAGGTTTAAGCTAATTAAGGAGAGCCAACATGCATTTGTAAAAGGCAGATCATTTTTGACTAATCTAATTGAATTTTTTGATGAAGTAACAGAGAGTATTGATGAAGGGAATGCAATGGATGTTGTCTACATGGATTTTCGGAAGCCGATTGAAAAAGTACCACACAGAAGGCTGGTTAACAAAATGGAGGCTCAGTGCTGGGGCCACTGCTTTTTTCATATATATAAAAATGACCTGGATATTGGAATACCAAGTAGAATTTCTAAATTTGCCGATGACACCAATCTTGGGGGTGCGGCAAACGGTGATGATGATACCAATCGAATGCAACAGGAAATAGAAAGGTGAAAAGAACGGGCAGACAAGTGGCAGATGGAATTTAATACAGAGAAGTGTGAGGTGATGCATTTTGGCAGAAGGAACAGGGAGAGGCAATATAGACTCAATGGCACAGTTTTAAAGAATATTCAGGGACAGAGGGACATGAGAGTTAATGTGCAGAGGTCCCTGAAGTGGCAGGACATATTGAGAGAGTGGTTAACAAAGCATATGGGGTCTTGGGCTTCATAAATAAAGGTATTGAGTACAAAAGTAGCGAAGTAATGCTGAACTTTTATAAAGCGCTGGTTAGGCCACAACTGGAGTATTGCGTGCAGTGCTGGTCACCAGACTTTAGGAAGGATGCGAAGGCCCTTGAGAGGGTGCAGAGGAGATTTACCAGAATGGTTCCAGGGATGGGGGATCTTAGCTACAAGGGCAGGTTGGAGAATCTGGATTTGTTTTCATTGGAGCAAAGGAGGATGAGGGGTGATTTGATAGAGGTGTACAAGGTTATGACTGGTTTGGAAAGGCTAGACGGGGAAAGGCTGTTCCCACTGGTTGATGTTACGAGGACAAGGGGGACACAGATTTAAGGTGTTGATACGGGGGGAATGTGAGGAAAAATCTTTTTACACAGTGAGTGATGATGAACTGGAATTCACTGCCAACGAACGTGGTGGAAGCGGAGACACTCAATGTTTTCAATGGGAGATTTGATAGGCACTTGAGGGAAATAAATTTGCAGGGATAGAGTGGGGCAATTGGACTGACTGGATTGCTCTACAGCAAGTCGGCATGGACTCGATGGGCCGAATGGCCTCCTTCTGTGCCAATGGACTCTATGACTCTGTGATATACAGTACACAGCTTGTAAAAGGAACAATTCACTCCTATCTGGTACTATATGGCCCATGTGCGTCTCAGTATCAGCTCCTGTATACGTACAGCAAACAGCAGAATAAAGGGAACAATTCACACCCGTCTGGTACTGTACAGCAGATGTGTGTCTGTGTCAGCTCCTGTACATGTACAGTACACAGCAGGTAAAGGAATTATTCACGCCCGTCTGGTACTGTATGGCCCGTGTGTGTCTCAGTTTCAGCTCCTGTACAAGTAAAGTGCAGTGTGTTAAAGGAATTTTTTATGCCTGTCTGGTACTGTACAGACCATGTGTCTCAGTATCAGCTCCTGTACATGTACAGCACACAGCGGGTAAAAGGGAATGCTTCACTCCCGTCTGGCACTGTATAGCCCGTGTGTGTCTCAGTGTCAGCTCCAGTACATACTGCAAATAGAATAAGTGAGAGAGAATGAGGGGAAAGTCGAGAGAGTGAACAAGATTTTCCCACAGTGTTGGTGAAAAATAAATTCACTCGAGTCTGTCTTAAAGTAAAAGTACACAGTTTAATAACAGAACGTTCTGGGAGAAGGTCATAGACCCCGCGGTCTAGTGACACCCTTTTCGTTCTCTCTTGGTTGGTACAGCTTTTTATTCTATTTTCATCCAATCACATTGTATTACAATAATCACCTGATCACATATGGCTTATTTATTCTTTTCAGTATTAGTAAAGGTTAGTTACAGGTCAAATTCCCATGACCCCTATATTCTGCGGTGTCTACCATTTTTAGCTAAAGCAGCATATTCCTTATCGCTTACGCAAAATGCACATATTCTGTCTTGTCCCACAACTGCGTCTTATCTTGGTTTTTCAAAGCTTTTCACACTGTCTTTTGTGCAAGGCTAGTGAGTGGCACTTATTCAAACTGTACTGTCTTATCTTTGTTTTTCACATAGCACTTTTTAGTCTGTCCTTTGTTTAGTTTTGCCTTTTTACGTAAGTCAATTTTTATTGTGATATTTCTTATCTCAACCTGGTTTCTTTTAGTTCTTGTTCATTTTCACATGATCCCACTCCTTTGTTCTGATTTAAATTTTGCTGGCATCACTTAATTAGTGGTCACCTCGGCTGTCTGAATTCGGAGAGGGTTCATTTTAACCCCTTCAGTCCCTCCTGTTGGTCCCGCACCAAATTTAGACTTTGGCTAGGGATACCAACTTCTTTTCCAGTTTTACCATCCCCGGGATTACTCCTATGCTGATGGCTTAAACTTAGTACCTAAGTTCGTCTTTCCCCTCTATCTTGTTATGCTGGGCGTGGCAGTCTGTGCAAATGATCGAAGAGCTTTACATGTATGTACCTACTTCTCTCAGTTCATTATCCCGCATTAACCGTTCGGTTTCTGGCTCAATATTGATAACAACTGTAGCAACCGGCACTATTCGGGACACAGCTGCCCTACAACATGCATTCAAAACCATCATCATAACACAAAATAATACTGCAACTATAATAACAATTATAAGTCCATTCGTCAGATATGAACCTCAAGATCCTCCAAATAGCCAACTCCACCAGCCTTCCCCTGGGGTTTCGTGCAATTTCTTCACCTCCTTTTGTATGTGCTCAGCCAGATTAGTTATATTTTCTGAACTGTCCGGGATATAAGTGCAACACTCAGCGCCGATCATTGCGCATGTCCCGCCCTCGTTAGCCAGTAGATAGTCAAGGGCCATTCTATTCTGGAGAGTTACCGTTCGCATGGCCACCATTTCTGTGCTCATCTCTACCAGGGCTTCCGCCGTATCGTTTCCAACTTGTTCCAATATGTCCGCCACTAGTTTTATCCCATACATAGGGAACATTATAGCTCCGAACCTTTCGGCTTCCGTTATTTCCCTTTTGCCTCGGGATTTTGTCCCAATTCCAGGGTGTCCCCTGAGGCTGTCAAGGTGATGTATATAGGGCACCACATATCCCTGATAGCACGAGCCTGTCCAGTCTTGGGGCAGCGAGGAGTAAGCTTTATGCCCACAAATAAAATACATGCCGTTGTATGCCATATAGTTTGTACATACATTGTTCATCTTGCCCTCCCAGGGACCCCCACTGGTTTTGTTCGGGGTCCAGCTAACGTTCCATTGTCCAAAGGTCATCAGCTCACCTTGGTTACTACTGTTAACCGTCTGTAAAGGATATCGCTGTTCACAGTGGCTCCATCCCACCCCGTCCTCCTTTTTTATTTTGTTCTAAACATACCGATCCTCGGGGCCTTCCGGTTCCCGAGGTGTTGGTGAGGACCAGGAATGGGGGTTGTTGAGCCCGATTATATTTAGGCTCCTACCATCACTTGAAAGCGGTGAGGCTGTAACCTGCACTTCTCCAGTCCCTTGCTTCTAACCTCTGTCTTAACCCTTGCTCTTCAAGGGTCCCATCGGTATCGTTTTGGCGAATTAACCACTCGGCCATCTCTGATTCATTAAAGGGGACCGGTCGCAAGGGAATTCCCCCATTACTATGTATTGGCACATGTGAGCACACCCAACACCACGAACTTGGATTCATATTTTTTGCGTAGACATAAGACATATATATGAACGTATTTACGTGTAACTCTCTTTTCCATAACGATCTCCCCTTTCGATATTCCCGGGCTGCTGAGCACCGCAAGTTAATGGGGCAAGGAGTGCCCCGCATAGGACAGTCCAATCACTCCTGCCAGTCAATTGAATCCTCAGACCTCTGACCAACCAGGTGAAACTCTCGGTTTCTCGTTCCAGCCTCCGATCCTCTCGGCTTTCATCGTTAGAAGCTGAACATCGAACTGTGTCTTGGTTACACAGTCTTATGGAATTCCGTCGCCAGGGGAGGCATTGTATTCGAGCGGAGTAATGTCCATCATGCACACCGCAACTACACTGATACATATAAGCATTTTCATCTTATTACTCTATGTTAACAACGTCCCAAAGGCTATATCGCCAACCTAACTATTTGTTGCTAGTAGATCCTGTTTTTCCTGCAGGAATACATAGATACATAATCATTAATTCGGCTCTCCCATCACAATCATTTGGATTCCTTCCTCTCTCTCAACTGGCTGCCGTCGAGGTTGGTGGGATTGCTCCCAGACGTACTTCAAAATCCACCACAAAGTGTATTCGGAATGCATATAGTCCAGACCAGTACCCGTACCAGCGCCCATTCCCATTCCTTATACTGTCTCCAATATTCCTTGCTTTCTGTAAATGGCATTTTCTCTGGTGTAGTCATCTCTGTACTGGTGAGGGTTGTAGACCTTTAACTGTGTCCAGTGCTTCCACTATCCAATGCCCTTTATATGAACAGAAGCACATGTATCTCTGCTGATAAGGACTTGATAACGTCCAGACCATTTTGGGGCAAACCCTGGTTTTTCTGGTAGGACCTTAACCATTACCTTCGTTCCCGCAGGGAGAATGCATGGTAACGCAGTCAATTCTAAATATTTGTCTTTTTCTTCCTGTCGTTCCCTAACCTGCTGTCTCATTTCTTTCAACTGTTTGCTTAACTCAAGGACATACCGGCAGAGCCTGTCTTGCAAAGGTCCTAGCTCCTCTCCTCCAGTGATTATTCCACGGGGGAGTTGCATTGCTCGCCCTGTCATTAATTCATAGGGCGACAATCCTGTGGTGCGGTTTGGGATGGTTCTTAACTTCATTAATACAACGGGCAACACATCTAGCCAACCTTGATGTTTCTCACCCAACGCTTTGGCCAATGCGGCCTTTACGGTTCTGTTCATCCATTCCGCCATCCCGGAACTTTGGGGGTGATAGGGAATGTGGAATTTTTGTTTTATTCCCATCCATTCACACATACCCTTCATGACCGCACCTGTAAAGTGGGTTCCCTGATCTGCATCTATTTGGATCGGTACTCCCCATCTGGGAATTACTTCTGCCATTATCCGTGCCACCGTAGTGGCACTACAAATTCGCGTGGGGAAAGCCTCTACCCATCTGGTAAACTGATCTATTATTACTAAACAGTACTTCTTCCCCCTTGACATGGGGAGTGGCCCGGTAAAATCTATCTGTATTTTCTCCCACGGACCCCATGCGTATTTTAACGGGGCGGTCGGGGTTGTGTTGAGCGCATGTCAGACATTGTTGGCAATATTGTGCCACATCCCTTCCTAGCCCCGGCCACCACCAGTCTGTTACTAACAGATGGATCATGGCTCCCCTTCCTACATGGTCGGCAACATGGTGTAATTCCAGGAGTGTCCGACGGATGCAGGCAGGGGCGACCACCTTTTTATCCTTTCGCCATATCCCCTCCTCACCCTGTCTGCCACCCTTTTGGTACCATTCTTGCTTTTCCCTCGTGGACGTGTCTGTCTGTAATTTTTTTAATATCTATCTTTTCCACCTGAGCGCCTGCTACCATTTCTATTATTGCATCTTGTTCTAGGGCTTGTTGTGCGGCCACATCTGCGGCTCAGTTGCCCTCCTGTTGTCGGGTTTCTACCTTTTGGTGGGCCTTAATTTTTATTACTGCTGCGCGCTTTGGGGCTTTAGCGGCTTCGAGGAGTCCCTCTATTAATTTTTGATGTTTAACGTGGTTTCGGCCTGAGGTCACAAATCCTCATCTCCCCCAGGCGGTCATGTAGTCATGCACCACCCCGAATGCGTATTGACTATCTGTATATATATTTACGTTTTTTTCTTTAGCTAGCTCCGAAGCTTTCGTTAGGGCTATTATCTCTGCCACTTGCGCTGAGAGCCCTCCATCCAGCCTCCCTGATAATTCTGTTTCCAGCTGATCATTTACAACTGCCCACCCGGTTCGTGGTGCCCCATCAATATATTTCCGGGACCCATCCACATAGAGAGTGAATTGGGCCTCTTCTAGTGGCTCTTCTTCCAGCTGGTGGCTTTCTATCTCCTCATCTATGTTGGCACAATGGTGAGGCTCCCCCATTCCTAACATCCCTTCGGCCGGGTTTTCCCCGGTATCCCTAACTTATCTGTACTGCCTTGTCTGCAGGCAATAGCACCGCTTCCCATCGCGCCTTTCGCACGTTTGATTCCGCTCTTAGTTTATGGTTGTTTACCATCTCCACCAAAGTATGTTTGGTGTGGAGGACTATTTCACCTGTCATGACAGTGGGCTCACTGACCTTCACTGCCCATGCTGCACAATCTAATGCCGCTACACATTGGGACAACCCTGCAGCGACCGGCGATTGTTGAGTAGAGTAGTATGCCACTGGTCGTCTCCTATCCCAATGTTGCTGAGTCACCACCGCAGCATAAAATCCTCCCTCATTCTCACAATGGATGTGAAAGGGCTTTCTCATATCCGGCGACCCGAGTCCCAGTGCCGAAATTAAGGATTGCTTTAGTTTGTCGTACGCATCCTCCTGTTCCGGACCCCAGTCAATAAGGGCGTTACCCCGGGTTTCCCCCTTTTACTAGTCTTTGTATTGGCTCTGCTATTGCAGCAAAGTTAGGTATAAAGTTCCTACTGTAATTAAAGAGCCCCATCACTTTCCTAACCCCTCTGACTGACACGGGTCTTGCCATTTCTTGGATTGCCTTTTGTCGGTCTGCGGACATTGTCCTTATGCCCTGAGACAACTGTTGCCCCAAATAGGTGATGGTAGCCTGTCCAATCTGAGCTTTCTTAGGGTTCACCTTGAATCCTCCCTTTTCTAGCGCTTGTAAGATTATAATCAGAGCCGCTATGTGCACTCTCTCATCTTCCGAAGCTATTAATAAATCGTCCACGTATTGTAGAATCGTGCTTCGGTACGGGGTGAGATCCATTGTTTCTAATAGGGAAATCATTACTCGGTAGAATATCGCTGGGTTATTGTGGAATCCCTGGGGTAGCCGGGTCCAGGTATATTGTTTGTCCTCGACTGTGAATGCAAATTTCTCCTGTGATTCTGGGTCCAGTGGTAGCGACCAGAATCTATTTGCTATATCCAAGACCGTGAACACTTTGTGTTCCGGACTCAGTCCATTTAGAATGGTGGCAGGGCTAGCTACCATGGGATGCAGTTTCGCAGTTACTTTGTTAAGTTCCGTATAATCAATAGTCAATCGGAATGAGCCGTCTGGTTTAGTGACCGGCCATACTTGTGAGTTAGTTGTACTTTCAGTGGTCCTAACTATCCCTTTTTCTTTCAAATCTCGTATGATCCGTACTACTGCTTCTCGTGCCTCGGGCTTCATTGGATATTGTTTATGTGGCCTGTGTACAGGACCTGGAATCACGAGGGGTTCCATATCCACTAGTCCTGTACCTTGTTTTGATACTGCCCATACTCCCTTAACACCTTCGCATACAATCCCGTACTTCCCTTGCTCTTTCTCCCAGTCTTTGGCTAGAACTCCCGCACTGCCTACCTTCGCCAAATTATTTGCTGGTTCAGATAACTTTATTTTCTTACCATCAGCCTGAGACCAGATTAGCTTCCCCTTTCGGGGGTCTATTACAAATTAAATTCTTTTAACAGATCAATTCCTAACACTGCTCCTTCCGACTTTGGGCATACATAGAATTCTGCAGGTAGTAACCTGCCAGCTATTTCTAACACTTGTACCTCGCTTTTGAACACCGGTATCTTGATTCCCCCAAGTCCCATTATATACAATTTATGTTTGTTCACGGGGAGAGGTAAGATCATAAAAGACACGGTGGCCCCGGTCCACTAACATATCACACTGCCGGCCCCCAAACAGTGCTGTCACATGGACCCGATTATCCCCATTTCCCGCGACCCCGGGGGCCGCCGCCCGTCACTGACCCCGTTTCTTTAAGTAGTCCATGAATTTTTGGTACACTTCTTCATCTAATGTATGCTTTGGTTTACCTTGCCGCTCCCAACATTTCTCCAATGGATGGCCATTCCTACCACAATGCCGACACTGTAAAACATTTTGTTTCGGACCATAGCAGCCTTTGGCCAAATGTCCGGGCTTGCCACAGTTATAACACCCTTTCCGCTGTTGCCACGGTTTCTGGGTGGTCCCGGCTGCGGCCCTCTCTGTTTTAACCCCCTTCTCTGGTTTTTGTTCATCCTTACCATCTACCTGACATGCCCATCTCAGTGCATCGTCATGTGTCTGCAACTACTACTCCCATTTTCAAAATTTTCTGGTGTTCCAATGACAACCCGTCCTTAAACATTTTTACAAATACTGGATCATTTCTCTGAGGATTGTTTGATCCAGACAATTCCTGGTATTGATACCACAACCGTTCCCCGTAGACGTTGGCATTTTCGCCCTTCTTCTGTCTAATTTGCATAATCAATCCCCAATTCGGGCCGGTGGCCCCCATCCCTAGTTGAACCGCATCTTTAAACAGATTCCTAGCTGCCGTTCTATTCGTGATTGTTGCTTGAATCCCAGGGATCCAGTCCCCATCCTTTATATTCTGGGCCAGACGCTCCCATCTATCCCGAGGACATTTGGCCCTGACTATGTGGTGAACATATCTCTCATGCATATCATGAGTTTCATATAATTCTTCCAATTTCTGCCAGAACTGGATGTTGCTGGTTCGGGGTAAAAAATCCCCGAGATCTTGATTAATCATTTGTTTTTCGGCTGGTGTGAATGCTTTATATGACAACAATGGGGGCCCCACAGGGTTATTAGGATTCACTTGTGTGGTCCAGCGCACAGGGGCTACCTTAACCACTTCTACCCCTTCTTCCTGTTCATCTATTGGAGGGGCGCTGGCTACGGCCTTCTCACACGATGGCAATGGCAATGTCGTGACCCCCTCTAAGGACCCTTGTTTATCCTTTAGTTTTGTCAATTTTTTCTCTAATTTTGTCACTTGCTCTTGTAGATCGCCAATCTCCTTATCCTTTCTCTCCAATTTCGTTTTAATTTCCTCGGTCTTTTGAATGACCGTTACTAATTGGTGTATCAATATAACTCCCGCTTTCTTTGTCTTACTTCCCTTTTGTGTCTCCCACCATTCTCGTTGGTACACTGGTACCTTAGACGGATCCCATCCATCCTTTTTCATCTTATTTATCAAACCCTTCCGGTCGTCTGCATAGAGCCTGGTAAGGGACCCAGGGGGTCCCCATTCCATCTCTTTCCCCGACACCATATCCAGTCCTACGTCAGTCTTACCTACTCTGCTGTGTTTCTCTGTGTGGGTTTGCCGTGATCCTGTCTTTATTCGTGGTACGTCCGTGACCTGGGATTTCTCCCCTCCGTCTTACCTCTAGTAACACCCCCGGTGTTCGTAAAATGACAGAGTATCACTACGAACAATGTGTCCCTAAACGTGTGTTAATATTTATTGTGGATTTGTAGCAGAATTTTATTGCACAAAGACTGTCTTTGGTAATGTTTTATTTTATGCCAGGCATTCTGTGATTCAGTTAATATTTATACCGGGTCTGTGTTAAGATGTACGAGGTTTTCTCTCCCTCTCATTGCAAATATGAGCCAAGGGTCTGTGGGAGTGTGTTATTGATTACTGTCAGCATTTGGCAGTATAACCATAAGGACAGAGTGTGTCAGTGAGTGTGTTAATATTAACCTGTGGTCTCTGTCAGCGTGTTAATATTCCTGAGTTCAGTAGAAGTGTTTTACAGTTCACAGTGTCTCTCTGGCGGTGGGTTATGATGTACACACTATGTTAGTCAGTGCGTGATAATATCAATCTGTGATCTCTGTCAGAGTGTTAATATTCCTGAGGTCAGTGGGAGTGTTTTACAGTTCACAGTGTCTCTGGCGGTGGATTATGATGTACTCAGTCTGTCAGTGAGTGTGTTTCATCATAAAGTGGATGAATTAGCTGTGCAAAATAGAGGTAAACGAATATGATTTGATTGGGATTACAAAAACATGGCTCCAGGGTGGCCAATGCTGGGAACTCAACATCCAGGGGTATTCAATATTCAGGAAAGATAGGCAAAAAGGAAAGGGAGGTGGGGTAGCATTGCTGATTAAAGAAGGGATTAACACAATTGTAAGGAAGGATATTTGCTCAGATGATGTGGAATCTATATGGGTAGAACTGAGAAATACCAAGGGGCAGAAAACGTTAGTGGGAGTGGTATATAGACCTCCATACAGTAATGCGGAGGTTGTGGATGGCATTAAAAGGGAAATTAGAGAAGCGTGCAATAAGGGCACAGCAGTCATCATGGGTGACTTTAATCTACATCTAGTTTGGGCTAACCAAATTAGTAACAATACTGTGGAGGAGGAATTCCTGGAGTGTTTACGGGATGGTTTCCTGGACCAATATGTCGAGGAACCAACTAGAGATCAGGCCATCATAGACTGGGCATTATGTAACGAGGAAGGATTAATTAGGAATCTTGTTGTACGAGGCCCCTTGGGTCGGAGCGATCATAATATGATCGAATTCTTCATTAAGATGGAGAATGAAGTAGTTGACTCAGAGACTAGGGTCCTGAATTTAAATAAAGGAAACTACGATGGTCTGAGGCCTGAGTTCGGTAGAATCGATTGGGGAATGAAACTCAAAGAGTTGACGGTGGATAGGCAGTGGCAAACATTCAAAGACCGCATGGGTGAACTACAGAATTTGTTCATCCCAGTTTGGCATAAAAATAAAACAAAAAAGGTGACTCAACCATGGCTAACAAGGGAAATTAGAGATAGCATAAGATCCAAGGAGAGGACAGATAAATTGGCCAGAAAAAGCAGTAAACCTGAGGATTGAGAGCAGTTTAGGATTCAACAAAGGAGGACAAAGGGATTAATTAAGAAGGGGAAAATAAAATACAAGAGTAAGCTTGCAGGGAACATAAAAACTGACTGTAAAAGTTTTTATAGATATGTGAAGAGAAGAAGATTGGTGAATTCAAGTGTAGGTGCCATGCAATCAAAATCAGGGGAATTAATAATGGGGAACAAAGAAATAGCAGACCAATTGAATACATATTTTGGTTCTGTCTTCACAAAGGAGGACACAAATAACCTCCCAGAGATGTCGGGGAACATAGGGTCTGATGAAAGGGAGGAACTGAAAGAAATCAGTGTTTGTAGGGAAATGGTGTTAGGGAAATTGACGGGATTGAAGGCCGATAAATCCCCAGGGCCTGATAATCTACATCCTAGGGTACTTAAGGAACTGGCCCCAGAAATAATAGATGCATTGCTGATCATCTTCCAACATTCGATGGAATCTGGAACAGTACCCATGGAATGGAGGGTAACTAATGTTACCCCACTATTCAAAAAAGGTGCTAGAGAGAAAATGGGGAATGACAGACCGGTAAGCCTGACATCGGTAGTGGGGGAAATGCTAGACTCCATTATTAATTATGTCATAGCAGAGCACTTGGAAAACAGTGACAGGATTGGACAAAGTCAACGTTGATTTACAAAATGTAAATCGTGCTTGACTAATCTACTGGAATTTTTTGAGGATGTAACTGGTAAAATGGATAAGGGAGAACCAGTGGATGTGGTGTATTTTGACTTTCAGAAGGCTTTCGATAAGGTCCCGCATAAGGGATTAGCGTGTAAAGTGAAGGCACATGGGATTGGGGGCAAGGTATTGACTTGGATGGAGAACTGGTTGGCAGACAGAAAGCAAAGTGTTGGAATAAACGTGTCTTTTTCTGAGTGGCGGATAGTACCTTAGTTTGTATGTTAGAATATGTATAATTTAGTTTTAATGTTAGAATATGTATAATGCAGCACCAATGTACAAGGTGGAGATAACGGGTTAATCCCTACCCTGAGTTAAACGATATAGAGGACTGTATATTGCATTTACCCAGCTAAGTTTTAAAACATAATTAAGTGACTTCAAATGCTGAGAGATTAAACTGCAGAACAACTCATGGGAAGGTTGAGGAGGATGTCTGGCCAGGCGATACAACACATATGCGAGATAACGCACCTAAGAATTCGTTTATTGTAAATCACAACAGGGTTCCATTCTTCAAAGTATGGTGGGACTAATCAGTGTGCTTGCTTTGCAGAGGTAACCCGAGATGAGGCCAAAGTCTGTGCTTTGCACGCCTTAACGAGGACTGTTATCTTCAGAAAACATGTAACAAGCAAAACCAGCTGGGCAAATGGATGGTTGTAGAGCAATTAAGATGAGGCCCCACAGTCGCAGGAGGTGACGGGAACAACCGATAACAGAAATGTGGGATTTGTGTGCGGCAAGAAGCTGAAATGTCACGGTTTATAATTGCCATTTAGCTATAACTCTGTATATGCTGATAAGCTTTATCACCGCCCCTAGGGAGGGGGTTTGATTTTTGTATAACTGTGATTGTTGCTAGGGAATCGGTGGAGTCGGATCTGAGAGGGGTCTCAGAAGGTTCTCCCCAGGCCTGTGAATAAAGACCGTTTTGAACCATCCTCCACTCGAAGTCTGCCATCTGTACCAAAGCTAAGCGTCGACTTTGTATATCACTTAGTCCGCTCTGAGGGGGAAAGGGTTAAGTGTCGACCTGGCACAACACCAGGTCCACTTTTCAGGATACAACAATTGGCGTCACGAACAGGATCACAGACTCTGACCGGTCCACAGGAACGACGAGCTAAGAAGGGCGAGTACGTTTTAAATTACCACTCATGAATTAGAAAGCTCAGAACGTACTGTGAGATCTGGTAAGGGTGTGATTAAAAGAACTAAATTAGAGACAGACTCGAGAAAGGGGGTGCGGTCTGGTGAGCCGGGAGGCGGCGAATCCTCAGAGCCGTTAAGACGGCAAGGCCTCTAGGATAAAGAGGCAGATAAGTGGGCTATAAAGAACTACCAGGAAGCCGGGAGGCGGCAAACCAAATCCTCAGAGCCGTTAAGACGGCAAGGTCTCTAGGGTAAAGAGGTGGTTAAGTGGGCGGTAACTCCTACGAATAATGGATCCTTGGGAGTCACGGGGTGACCAACACGGACAAGGGTGGTTGTCTATCCTAAACGCCTAGCCTGAGCCCGAATTAAGAGGATGTAGTCCCACGTGACGGCCAGGACCAAGTAGGTGTAGGGAACGAAACACCACAGGATCGTGTGCGCAAAATAAGTGTGAGTGAGTGAGTGACAGGGTAATGTAAGAACCATTGAGAAGTAAGTCGGAAGCTATATAGAATGCCTAAAGGGAATGCAGATATACAGGAGAAGGGACCGTCCCCTTGGGGAGATCCCGACTCTGTCACCCGCTATTTAGTGGACAAAAATCGAACACTTATCGAAAATATGAAAAAGAAAGGATGGGATCCCGAAGATAGTCCAGAGAGCCAAAGAGCTTGGTGAAGAGGACAATCCAAAGATAAAGAGGGGAAAGGGGGAATGGTAGTTTTAGCTTGTTACCAGAAACTATGTAATGAGTTGAAACAGAAGGAAAAGGGAGAAAGGGAAGAGAAAGAAGTTATAACTCCCAAACCAGGAGGAGAGGGACACCTGGTGGCGGCAGCCAGTTCCAGCAGTACGTCCCTATACCCAAACCTACTGGGAAAAGATAATATAGATGGGGGTGGGTTAGGAGAGAAAACAGCAGGAGATAGTAAGGAAAGGGACTGGCTGGAGCCACTGCCTTGGCCAGAAGAAAATAATTTCCCACCACCCTATAATCCGGTGGACTGCACGGTAAGAGTGGCCACGGTAAAAACTGAAGTAATCCCAGGACACCGAGATTCTCGGCACCGCCATGATCCCCGTGGTAGGAGACAACCTGGAAATTCCAGCGGTCCCTGCAGTTCCAGCAAGACCCCAGATCATTCGAACTACCTACCAGCCCTTCAAACCCTTAGAGAAACAAATGCTGGTGGATAAATTACCCCAGCTGCAACATCAGGGGAACAACTACCCATTTTGGCAAAAGATGAGGGAGTTGAGGATCAGTCATAGTTTACACAATAAAGATGTAAAGCAGTTGGTGCGAGCAAAAATTTCGGATGACCGTTGGGACCAATTGCCTGTGAATTTCATGGAGGGAACTTGGTGCCTGGAGTGTAATCTCACCCCGCAACAGTCAGACCAAAATTACGAGTTATTCAAGCGAGCAGTGGAAGAGGTTATGGGACAGGCCCCGGTAAATTGGGCAGCCATAACCAATATAACTCCGGAGAAGGGGGAATCTGCCGTAGACTATAGTAAACGGAAATGGGAAAGGTTTGTGGGATGTTCCGGCATCGGAAACCCCACCACAGAGAACCAATGTTTCCTGCAGTCATTTAAAGCCGGACTGGGTCCCGCACATCAGGCAGCCATACGATTCGGAGTTGTTACAATGAACAACTATGAGGACTTAATTAGGTGGGCGACAGAAGTGGATAACATGCAAAAGGTTAAGATAGCTGCCGCAGAGGAGATCGGGGAACAGGAGGAAACAGTGGGGATAGCGAGCTGTTATGCTTGCGGAGAGGAGGGACATTTCGTTAAAGAATGCAAACAGAAGCAGAGAAGGACTGCCAGATTAGCATCGGATACAAAACTAATTTGCTATAATTGTAACAAGCCAGGACATAAGAGAATAGACTGCTGGAAGGGGGAGGAAGGGAAAACCAGGGACCAAACCAAAGGCGGGGGGGACCCCAAAGAGGACAGCCAGGAGGAGACGGGGGAATAGAGGATTTTAAAAGATGGATGAGGGAAGAAAGAAAGAGAGGAACAGGAGGAAAGGGATAGAGACAGAGATAGGGAAAGACAGCGACAAAGGGATAGGGAAGAAAGGGAGCTTAGGGAATATAGTAACTGGAAAAATACCCGAAGTGAGAGGCGACATGGGTATGATTCAGAGGACGGGGAAGGTGGCGACGCATGCACTGTGAGGCAAATGAGAGACATGATGAAGAAGTTGAATATTAAATGAAAGGCAGCGGCCCTCGGGGAGAATGGGAAGGGGGATCCAAGGATGTTTGTTAACGCATTGGTAGGGGGCCGACAGTGCAAAATGTTTAATAGACACAGGAGCCACAATCTCATTGACAGACTTACCCTTGCCCCGAACGAAACTTTCAATTAATGTAGCAGGAATCGGTGGACGAAAAATCAGGGCTTATAAGAGCGAAACTGTTTTACTAGAAATTGGATGTATAATAATACCTACACAGTTGTAGGTATGCGAGAATACCAAAGGAACAATCCTAGGGATAGACATACTGCGAGAAGTAGGCGCTTTAGTCGACCCTAAAGCGAATGAAGTGTACTGGCCACCAGATTATAAGTCAAACAAACAAACAGCCCCTGGAAACAAAGCAGATCGGGTAGGGGCAATTAAAGTAATAGACCTAGAATGGGATAAGAAAGGACCATGTGCAAAGAGTATATTGGGGTGTGGGCAACACATAAACAAGATTGTGGATTAGTCCAAACCACACACCCCCCCACCCCGGTGAATATACCAGGACCAATGCATCGCCCACATAGATTGGGAGAAGGGGAAGTGCAAAGAGAACTGGGTGTTATTGTGCACCAGTCGCTGAAGGTAGCATGCAGGAGCAGCAGGCAGTTAAGAAGGCAAATGGTATGTTGGCCTTCGTAGCGAGAGGGTTTGAGTACAGGAACAAGGATGTCTTGCTACAGTTGCACAGGGCCTTGGTGAGAACGCACCTTGAGTATTGTGTGCAGTTTTGGTCGCCTTACCTGAGGAAGGACGTTCTTGCCATGGAGGGAGTGCAGCGAAGATTCACCAGGCTGATACCTGGGATGGCAGGAATGACGTACGAGGAGAGATTGTGTCAATTGGGCTTATACTCACTGGAGTTTAGAAGATCGAGAGGGGATCTCATTGAAACCTATAAAATTCTCTCAGGTCTGGACAGACTAGATGCAGAAAGGATGTTTCTGATGGCCGGGGAGGCCAGAGCCAGGGGTCATAGTCTAAGGATAAGGGGTAAGCCATTTAGGACTGAAATGAGGAGGAATTTCTTCACCCAGAGAGTGGTGAACCTGTGGAATTCTCTGCCACAGAGGGCGGTGGAGGCCAGTTCATTAAATATATTCAAGAAAGAGTTGGATATATTTCTTGAGGCTAAAGGGATCAACGGATATGGGGAGAAGGCAGGGACAGGTTACTGAATTTGGATGATCAGCCATGATCTCATTGAATGGCGGAGCAGGCTCGAAGGGCTGAATGGCCTACTCCTGCTCTTATCTTCTATGTTTCTATGTAATATCCTTTAAAGGAGGGAGCCAAAGCAGCAGTACGGGACATTGTGTTGGAATTAACCAAACAGGGAATCTTACGAGAAACTATATCTGAAACTAATTCCCCGGTATGGCCAGTAAGGAAACCAGATGCATCATTTCGACTGACAATAGATTATATTGGAACTAAATAAGGTGACCCCAAAGGTATACCCGATAGTAGCAAGCCCTGGACTAAAGCCTGAACACAAAATTTTTATAGTATTAGACATTGCGAATGGATTCTGGTCCATACCATTGAACAAGGAATCGCAAGAGAAATTTGCCTTCACACTATATGGGAAGCAATATACTTGGATGAGGGTCCCTCAAGGGTTCCATAATAGTCCAGCTATATTCCACCGACACATGGCAAAGGCCCTGGAGGAAGTAGAGTTAGAGGAGGACGGCAGCACTGTGTTGCAGTATGTCGACGATCTATTGATAGCTTCCACAAACACTCGGGCATGTTAAAGCCTTGTCTAAAATTCTGAAACCTCTTCGGGATGCAGGCTTTAAAGTAAACTCCACCAAAGCTCAAGTAGGGAAATCAGAGGTAACCTAACTGGGATAGAACATCAGCATGGGCAAGAGAGCCACGCCAGAGGATCGAAAGTGGGCTATAAACGATATGCCCAAACCTGTAAATATAAGGGGAGTGCGACAAGTCCTGGGGACTATTTAATTATAGCAGAAATTTTATTGAAGGATTCTCACAACTAGCTGCACCTCTATGAAGTGACCAAAGGGGGAAAAGCTACAGAAGAACCCATTGAATGGAGAGAGTTACAGGCGGAAGCCTTCACTAAATTAAAACAGGCACTGACTGCCGCACCAGCCTTAGGATTACCCGATATGGGGAGGTCATATCAGATCTTCTGCCACAATCACGGGGGACATTACAGTGCAATGGTAGCACAAAAGCATGGGGATTACATGAGACCTGTAGCCTACTATTCGACACGAAGATCCCCGATAGTAGCCGGTATGCCAAGATGCGTTGCCGCGATTGATTGTGCACGGGTGGGCAGTCAAAGTGAGTGAACATGTAGTAATGGCAGGGGATACTGTGTTACATACACAACACACCCTAGTGGAATTGTTAAACACCGGACGATTAAAAACCGTCTCAAACAGCCGGAAGGCTGCTTTGGAGGCTGTCCTGTTACCTAAAGATAAATCCATACAGATAGTCAGAGATATGAGCCAGAACCCCGCAGCTATGATGGGAATGGAGGGAGAGGAACACTGTTGCACCAGTGAAGAAGAATCAGAATATGTGGACAGGATCAGGGAATTGCCTTTGACACAGGCAGACCTAGAGCTATATGTGGACGGGTTCCGTAAATATGTTAACGGAACACCACGAACAGGTTGGGCCGTGGTGAGCAGAGATGGTACCGTCCAGAGGGAAGGAAGATTACCCGGGGGTAGTTCAGCACAGGTTGCCGAGTTAACAGCATTGACAGAAGCATTAAAATTGGCAGCAGGGAAACGGGTGAATATCTACACCGATAGTACATGATTATATGGCAGCTTGGAGTAGAAGGGGGTATATTGCCTCAGGTGGCGAACCCATACAGCATGAGGAATTAGTAAAGGAATTGGTAGCCGCCTCAGGGTTACCCACTGAAACAGCTGTAGTGAAGGTAAAAGGGACCCCTGTGGCCATCCCCCTCTCAAACGATTTGGATACTGTTGAGGGGGATGACTTACCAGGGGAAGGCAGCAGCAGCCAACTTCCTGGCACCAGGGGTGCTTCTGCTGCTCAGGAAGGGAGGAAAAAGAGTGGGAGAACAATAGTGGTAGGGGATTCTATCATAAGGGGAACAGATAGGCGTTTCTGTGGCCGTAGACGTGACTCCAGGATGGTTCGTTGCCTCCCTGGTGCCAGGGTCAAGGATGTCACTGAACGGCTGCAAGGCATTCTGAAGGGGGAGGGTGAACAGTCAGAGGTCGTGGTTCACATTGGGACCAACGACATGGGTAGGAAGAGGGCTGAGATCCTGCAGCAAGAATTTAGGGAGCGAGGTAGCAGATTAAAGAGCAGGACCTCAAAGGCTGTAATCTCTGGATTACTCCCGGTGCCACGTGCTAGGAAGTATAGGAATAGGAGGATAGAGCAGATGAATGCGTAGCTAAAGAGTTGGTGCAGGAGGGAGGGCTTTAGTTTCCTGGATCACTGGGTCTGCTTCTGGGGAAGGTGGGACTTGTACAAGTCGGACGGGTTGCACCTGAACCAGAACGGGACAAATATCCTTGCGGGGAGGTTTGCTAGCACTGTTTGGTGGGGGGGGGGTTTAAACTAACTTGGCAGGGGGATGGGAGGCAGAGTGGAGCTATAATAGGGGGTGACGTACAGCCAAATGTAGAGGAAAAAACAAGTCAGCTTGGAAGGCAGAGCAAATATCTAACGGCACAAGGGAGTAGGGCAAGGCTGGATGGCATTTATTTTAATGCAAGGAGTCTTGCGAATAAGGTGGATGAACTGAGGGTGTTGATGAACGCATGGAAGTATGATATTGTTGCTATCACGGAGACATGGCTGAGGGAGGGGCAAGACTGGCAGCTCAATATTCCGGGGTAGAGAATCTTCAGGCGATACAGAAGGGGGGTAAAAGAGGAGGGGGTGTCGCATTATTAATTAAGGAGTCAATTACTGCTGTAAGGAGGGATGATATATTAACAGGTTCCTCTAATGAGGCCATATGGGCAGAAATTATAAACAAAAAGGGGGCAAGCACTTTGCTGGCAGTGTACTATAGGCCCCCAAACAGTCAGGGGGAGATAGAGGAACAGATATGTAGGCAAATCTCAGAGAAGTGTGCAAATAATAGGGTAATAATAGTGGGGGATTTCAACTTGCCCGATATTAACTGGGATAGTTAGAGTGTGAAAGGCTTAGACGGTGCAGAATTCTTAAAGTGCATCCAGGAGAGCTTTTTGAGCCAGCATGTAGAAAGTGCTACAAGAGAGGGGGCGGTACTGGACCTAATTCTAGGGAATGTGGCCAGGCAAGTGGTAGAAGTGTTAGTAGGTGAGCACTTTGGTGACAGTGACCATAATTCGGTGAGATTTAAGGTAGTCATGGAAAAGGACAGAGATGGACTGGAAATAAAGGTTCTAAATTGGGGGAAGGCCGATTTTAATATGATAAGGCAGGATCTGGCCAAATTGGACTGGGATCAGCTACTTGTAGGAAAATCCACATCGGAGCAATGGGAGTCTTTCAGAAAGGAAATTGAGAGAGTACAATGGCAACATGTTCTCGTAAAGGTCAAGAGTGGGACCAACAAGCCCAGGGAAGCTTGGATGTCAAGGGCTGTACGAGAATGGATTAGGAAAAAAAGGAAGGCTTTTGGCAGATACAAAGGACTAAAGACAGAGGAAGCCCTAGAGGAGTATAAAAAGTGCAGGGGGAGACTTAAAAAAATGAAATTAGGAGAGCAAGGAGGGGCCATGAAATAACACTGGCGAGCAAAATAAAGGAAACTCCTAAGGTGTTTTATATGTATATTAAGGGCAAGAGGATAACTAGGGAAAGAGTAGGGCCCATTAGGGACCAAAGTGGCAATGTGTGTGTGGAGCCAGAAGATGTAGGTGGGGTTTTAAATGATTTTTTTTCATCTGTGTTCACTATGGAGAAGGACGATGTAGACATAGAAATCGGGCAGGGGGACTGTGATATACTTGAACATATTAGCATCGAGAGGGAGGAGGTACTGGCGGTTTTAGCAGGCTTAAAAGTGGATAAATTCCCAGGCCCGGACGAGATGTATCCCAGGCTGCTGTGTGAGGCAAAGGAGGAGATTGCAGGGGCTCTGACACAAATTTTCAGAACCTCTCTGGCCACAGGGGATGTGCCAGAGGACTGGAGAACAGCTAACGTAGTACCATTATTCAAGCAGGATAGTAGGGATAAACCAGGGAATTACAGGCCAGTGAGCCTAACATCAGTGGCAGGGAAATTATTGGAAACATTTTTGAGGGACAGAATTAGTCTCCACTTGGAGAGGCAAGGATTAATCAGGGATAGTCAGCATGGCTTTGTCAAGGGAAGATCATGTCTGACTAATTTGATTGAATTTTTCGAGGGGGTGACTGGGTGTGTGGATGAGGGTAGTGCAGTGGATGTGGTATACATGGATTTCAGTAACGCTTTTGATAAATTCCCGCTTCGATAAAGTCCCGCATAGGAGACTGGTCAAGGTGGTGAAGGCCCATGGGATCCAGGGTGCCTTGGCACATTGGATCCAAAACTGGCTTAGTGGCAGAAGGCAGAGGGTGATAGTGGAAGGCTGTTTTTGTGACTCGAAGCCTGTGTCCAGTGGGGTACCGCAGGGATCGGTGCTGGGTCCCTTGCTGTTTGTGGTCTACATTAATGATTTGGATGTGAATGTAAAAGGTATGATCAGTAAGTTCGCAGATGACATGAAAATTGGTGGGGTGGTTAATAGCGAGGAGGGTAGCCTCAGTCTGCAGGACGATATAGATGGGTTGGTCAGATGGGCGGAAGAGTGGCAAATGGAATTTAACCCTGAAAAGTGTGAGACGATGCATTTTGGAGGGACTAACAAGGCAAGGGAATACACAATGAATGGTAAGACCCTAGGAAAGACAGAGGATCAGCGGGACCTTGGTGTGCATGTACATAGATCCCTGAACGGTAGCCAGCAAGAAAGAGCGACTCCGTCAAACATCAGATGAGAGGCACCCTCTGCATTGTCATACACCTACACCCAGCTGCCTAAAGTCAAGGAAGAGCTTCATGAACAGTGTTGTTCCATTACAATCAACCTCATCTGAAGCCCGCATCGCCTTGTGGAAAGACGGGCTCTTGAACAACCCCCAGCGATGGAAATTTTACCTGATGAAAGCCTTCCCCCAGGAGCTAATTGCAACTGGGCAATCTGGAAGTGCCTGAACAGACTTAGGACCGGTGTAGGTTGCTCAAAGGTGTCACTAAACAAATGGGGATATTCAACCAGCCCGACAACTTGTGAATGTGGAACTGAGGCACAGACTATGCAACATCTCCTGCAATGCCCATCGTGAGAGGAACCCTGCACTGTTGCAGATCTTGCCGAATCCAACAACAAGGCGCAAAAATGTGTTCAGTTCTGGCTGGGCTATGTATAGACTGTCCGTGGACACGATAAGAAGAAGAAGATCCCTGAAGGTAGAACAGGTGGATAAGGTGATTAAAAAGGCATATGGGATACTTGCCTTCATTAGCCGAGGCATAGAATATAACAGCAGGGAAGTTATGATGGAGCTGTACAAATCGCTGGTTAAGCCACAGCTGGAATACTGTGTGCAGTTCTGGTCGCCACACTATAGGAAGGATGTGATTGCTTTGGAGAGGGTGCAGAGGAGATTCACCAGGATGTTACCTGGGCTGGAGCGCTTCAGCCATGAAGAAAGACTGGACAGGCTGGGGTTGTTTTCCTTGGAGCAGAGAAGGCTGAAGGGGGACCTGATTGAGGTGTACAAAATTATGAGGGGCATAGATAGGGTAGATAGAAAGGAACTTTTTCCCTTAGTAGAGTGGTCAATAACAAGGGGGCGTAGATTCAAGGTAAGGGGCAGGAGGTTTAGAGGGGATTTGAGGAGGAACTTTTTCATCCAGAGGGTGGTTGGAATCTGGAACTCACTGCCTGAAAGGGTGGTCGAGGCAGGAACCCTCACAACATTCAAGAAGCATTTGGATGAGCACTTGAAATGCCATAGCATACAAGGCTACGGACCAAATGCTGGAAAAAAGGATTAGATTAGACAGGGCCTGATGGCCAGTGCGGACGCGATGGGCGAAAGGGCCTCTTTCCGTGCTGTATAACTCTATGACTCTAAAAGCCCACCAGAGGGGTAACTCCCCCACAGAAAAGGGAAACAGAGCCGCCGACCTTGCAGCCAGAAAAGTGGTAGAGCAACAGATTGCAGCAGCAAACAAGAGCAACACAGAACCAGAAACACAGATAGACATAGCTGCTATAACTGCATTGCCAGAAGATATAGATATATCCAAATTACATAAGGAAGTATCCCAGGAGGAGAAACAGCTATGGGAACGAGGGGGAGCAGGAGAAAGAGCGGGGGGAATATGGAGGAAAGAGCAGCAGATATGTGCACCAGGCTGTATACAACAGGAATTAATGAAAATGTACCATGGTAGGCAACACACAGGTATATCCAATATGTTAAACAACCTCCAGCGATGCTGGTGGTGGCCCGGAATGAAACAAGCGGTGGACAGATTCTGTAGACACTGCCCCATATGTGCGCAGTATAACATAGGGAAACCTGTCAAGGTAAAGTGGGGACATCAGCCGAGACCAAGAGGCCCATGGGAGAAGTTGCAGATAGACTTTACTGGACCTCTACCGAAATCCAAGGGGAAAATGTACTGTTTGGTAATAATAGATCAATTTACTAGATGGGTTGAAGCATTTGCCACTAGAGATTGCACGGCAACGACCGTAGCACGAATAATGGCAGAGCAGGTTGTACCACGATGGGGGGTCCCGCTGCAAATTGATTCAGACCAGTTAACACACTTTACAGGGAAGGTTATAAAGGAAACATGTGCATTATTAGGTATCAGACAAAGGTTCCACATACCATACCACGCTCAGAGTTCAGGGATGGTGGAAAGGATGAACCGGACTTTGAAATTATCCTTAGCTAAAGCAATAGAAGACACGGGGAAGGGATGGGTAGAGCTACTCCAGAGTACACTGATGAGCCTTAGAGCAACTCCGAATAGAATCACGGGGCTGACACCTGTCGAACTAATGACCAGACGAGCAATGACACTGCCGGAAGAAATCACTACCGGGGGTGAGGATGTAGGGCCCCTGAAGGATAGAATTAGGAGATGTATTAAACAATTGTGTATGCAATTACACGCTCTCAGACATGAAGCCAAAGACCAACAGATTATACGGGATCTAGAACAGGATACACGGGACGACCACAAGGAGGTCCCAGCTGTAGGTAGCAAGGTGATGGCAAAAATAATACCAGCCAAACCAGGGCTAACACCCAGATGGTCAAGACCTTACGAAGTATGAATGAACAGTGACACATGCGCTTGTATAGATGAATCCGGAACAGGTAAAGGAAGGTGGAAGCACTGGACTCAGTTAAAAATATGACAAAAACAATGAGTAAGCCAGAGATGGTGCCTTTTGAGGAGAGTGAGGAGCATGCTAGAAGGTATAAAGAATGGGAAGGGGAGTTTATACATATATTAATGCTAGGGCTGTGCGGGATGTTAATATTATACGTCGTGGTTTGCATCTTCAAGTATATCTGGAAACAGAGCCACAGACCAAGAAATGAACCAGACGTACAACAGTTTGAACTGATAGAATTATGCCATTCTTATCCGTTCTAATTGGCTGGTGACGACTGGCCCCCTTTATTTATCTTTACAGGAACGATAAATGCAGAAAAAAATGAAGTGGAGCATCATTCGCGCTCTCATCGGAATTCTATGGCTAAATATAAGCGCTGGGTCTAGTGGGAGGCGCGAGCAACTCGGGAGTTTATGCTCAAATATACATAGAAACTTGGAAGATAGGAGCAGGAGTAGGCCATTCGGCCCTTCGAGCCTGCTCCGCCATTCAATGAGATCATGGCTGATCATCCAAATTCAGTACCCTGTCCCTGCCTTCTCCCCATATCCCTTGATCCCTTTAGCCTTAAGAAATATATCCAACACTTTCTTGAATATATTTAATGAACTGGCCTCCACCGCCCTCTGTGGCAAAGAATTCCACAGGTTCACCACTCTCTGGGTGAAGAAATTCCTCCTCATTTCAGTCCTAAATGGCTTACCCCTTATCCTTAGACTATGACCCCTGGTTCTGGACTCCCCGGCCATCATAAACATCCTTCCTGCATCTAGTCTGTCCAGGCCTGACAGAATTTTATAGGTTTCGATGAGATCCCCTCTCAATCTTCTAAACTCCAGCGAGTATAAGCCCAATCGACACAATCTCTCCTCATACGTCATTCCTGCCATCCCAGAGTCTGCAGTGGGACTTCTGATGCTCTTTGGTATCGAACTGACTTCAAACATAACCATCATCCAGAATGGAACCAAGATGCCCACCAACAATACGCCACCATTAGAACGGGGGGCGGCTTCGGGAAACGAATGCGATATGACTGTGTACTGTGATTATTGTGAATACGAAAGTACAGCTAACAGGACTTTGTTTCTCCGGGTCACGGAGTGCGAAGGGATTAAAATAGAGTGCCTACATACTAAGGACAATGTTCAAATAATTCCAAAGTTTCAAGAAAGAAAGGGACATTTCGTAGATACAGGATTCGGATTCAATAAAGCAGTTGAGATTACACCAAATTATATAGGGCTCCCATATTTGGGACAGAGTTCAAATACACTAAATTGGCCCAAAATAGGTAAAAGACAAAGGGGAATGATAGGAGGTTATAATGCAGGATGTTATAATGCAGAACGCAAAAAGGGATCCAGGCGAGTACAAATATTACAGATGGAAATCAGGGAAAGGACGGAGGGGATAGGGTTACAAAGGAAAGGCAACAAGCATAAAAACACCCTCACTCCACTAACTTGCCCACCAATGGAAAAAGGGGCACCCGGGGGTTTAATAACAAGGAAAACACAAGATGAGGTGTACTTTAGTGTAACACAGAACTATTAAGGTTGCCATTAATATGAGTACTCTAGAGATGCCTGCGATGTGTAACAATCATACAAAACAAATATGGAACTCCCTGTGGGTAAAACAATTAGAGGGTCCACAGGGAAAATCTCTCTTACAAAGACGTAAGAAACGTGGAGTATTGGAAATGGCCGGAGCAGGGTATGCGGCCGGGTTAGCAACAGTTAATAGCTTGGACATAGAAGGAGTAAACGAAGGAGTAGAGGAACTACAAGCAAAAATAAAGAAGTTACTAAAACAAGCCACTGGAAATAGCCAGCAATTGGCACTGGCAGGAAAACAAATGATAATGCAATTGTTGGGGGTGGAAGAGGTAGTAGCCCCCCATGCAGAAACAATCAATACAATTATTGATCGACTTGACAATGCTTCTCGCCAAACCCATAAGGAGTTAGTATGTGCCATGTATGACTCATGGCTATTGTCAAATGCTCAGCATAACATGAGGCAAATAAATAATGGACAGATCCCTGACTGGATTACTAATGAGGATCTGGAACCTTGGATTGACAGAAATAAAAGCCTATGTAAGGGGCGTAAAATGGGACAAGTATACCGGGCAGGCAATTGTCTGACCCCATGGACTAAGGTGATTGGCTTTGTACTGGCCATCCCACAACTCCCAGAAGAGGGACAGCCCCTATACGACGTGATTAACATAGGAGAGATACAAAGGGAAAGTTGGGTTAAATATCATGATGTCCCTACCAAGGCACTTTGGGAAGGGGATGAAGATAATAAACAGAAGAATGGAACCTTAAGGGGGGTGGTAATGGACGGGTGCCACCACAAGGGAAGGACATGGGCATGCACACACCACCTCCCCCACCGAGGAAGACACATCCGAGTGCGGATTCACAAAAACACCAATTGCACCCTTGAGGTACACCCAAGGGGGATACACCGGACAAGGGTAGCACCAAGGAACAACGGGACATTTTGTGTCACCACAACTGAACAGAAATATGAATATCAAGATATGATTCGTCCCATTCCCCAACCAAACTTTTGTTTTGATCCAAAGATATCTACACAGGTAGGATATCAATGTATACACCCACCAAGACCACAGGAAACAAAAACATGGCCACTTGATAGTATGGTACTTAATAAAGAGGTTGAAGCTTATGTCATACCAGAGCTCAAGGCAATTCCTAAGTTAGAGGAAGAGGAGGCTTGGAAGAAATTACGGCAGGAAACAAAGGAAATTTTAAAGTATTATCATAAAATAGAGGAAGACTTAAAGAAACAACAAAAAGACATTGGTACAACATTAGCAGAAACTCCTTGGTACAGTAAGGTCTGGAATGGGGGGCTAAATGTCGATATACACCCCTGGATCAGGATCATGTCACACGTGCTGGTAGTTGTGCAAGGCGCCGTATTAATGATCCTTTTGTTCTTACTTTGTGGATATTGCCGATGGCGAAAGAACCACAACCTAGCACAGGCCATAACCAAACAAATAACGAAGGAAGAAGAGAAAGAAACACTGTTGCTAACCACCAACAAGCAAGGGGTAGGGCGTGAGGAGAATCATTATGAAGACTGTGTTTAGGATTGCGGAAGTACGAGTACTGGAAACCCTGGCTTGGTACCACTAGGGCGACGGTACTCTTAGCAAACAATCTTAAACTGCAGCATATTGGCCATATTGGGTCAAACTGACCAATGGGCCATAAGGGGGGACTGAAGTAGCCAAATTACTATTATATCTTAGTTTTTATGTTAGAATATGTATAATTTAGTTTTTATGTTAGTATATGAATACTGCAGCACCAATGTACAAGGCGGAGATAATGGGTTAATCCCTACCCCGAGTTAAACAATATAGAGGTCTGTATATTGCATTTACCCAGCTAAGTTTTAAAACATGATTAAGTGACTTCAAATGCTGAGAGATCAAACTGCAGAACAACTCATGGGAAGATTGAGGAGGATGTCTGTTTGGCCAGGCAAGGCGACACATATGCGAGATAACGCACCTAAGAAGTCGTTTGTTGTAAATCACAACAGGGTTCCATTCTTCAAAGTATGGTGGGACTAATCAGAGTGTGCTTGCTTTGCAGAGGTAACCCGAGACGAGGTCTAAAGTCTGTGCTTTGCATGCCTTAACGAGGACTGTTATCTTAAGACAACATGTAACAAGCAAAACCACCTGGCTACGGGGAAATGGATGGTTGTAGAGCAATTAAGATGAGGTCCACAGTCACAGGAGGCGACAGGACCAACTAATAACAGAAATGTGGGATTTGTGGGCGGTAAGAAGATGAAATGTCACAGTTTATAATTGCCATTTAGCTATAACTCTGTATTAGCTATAACTCTTTATCCCCGCCCCGAGGGCAGGGGTTTGATTTTTGTATAACTGTGATTGTTGCTAGGTAATCGGTGGAGTCAGATCCGAGAGGGCTCCCAGAAGGTTCTCCCCAGGCCTGTGAATAAAGACCATTTTGAACCATCCTTCACTCGAAGTCTGTCATCTGTACCAAAGGTAAGCGTCGACTTCATATATCACTTACTCCGCTCTGAGGGGGAAAGGGTTAAGTGTCGACCTGGCACAACACCAGGTCCACTTTTCAGGATACAACAGTCGATACATGCAGAGAGAGGGGGACTGAGATTGAGGCAGAAGGAGGGACCGAGGCAGAGAAGAGAAAGGCAGAAAGCGTGAGACACAGCGAGGCAGAGAGAAATGAGAGAGAGAGAGAGAGAGAGAGAGAGAAGAGAGACAGAGCAAAGGTGAATGAGAGAGAAAACGAGGCGAAGAGATAGAGCCATTGAGAAAGAAAGAGACGAGATTGAAGCAAAGTGAGTTGAGGCAGAGAGAGAGAGAGAGAGAGAGAGAGAGAGAGAGAGAGAGATTGATTAAATGAGGCAGATAGAGAAAAAACCAAGACAGAGGATGGACAGGTTAGATTGAGTGTAAATCTGCCTCTACACTGTCCCATCAAACGAACTGTGGGTCTGATGCAATAGATGTCTATTTCCAATCTGCCTGAAATCAGCGTTTCAAGTTTAACAGCTTGAACCCCAAACGGTCAGAGTGCTGACGCTCTGGGACAGCCATCTTATCTCAGTACCTTTCTGAATGTGTTATTGGACACTTGGCGAGATCCCCTGTGCCAGTTTCCTCTTCCCATTTCCTGCGATTCCCAAATCTTCTCCCAGTCTCATTTCATCCCCGGACACCTTGTCCTCCAGCACATTGATCCTAAAGAGAAATAAGACACGGATGTGAAGTTGTGATCAATGCAGTAAGTTTTATTTCTGAGTACAGCCCATTATTCTGACAGCAGTAATACAGGGTCAGGGGTTACGGGGCCGAAACAATCAAACAGAGCCTGCTTCCCGTGAAGGAAGGTTCCATTCAGTGAGAGCGTGGAGAGCTCGGACAGGTGGGAATCCATCACTGGATCTTTCACTGTTTCGGTCTGCAACATCCAAACCCACCGGGGAAGGATAGTGGGACAGACAGATACGTAGGGTGAGTTGGATCAGTCGCCGGGACTGGTGAACTATTCCAAATAGAGATTCAGTTGCTGAGGGTTTGCAGGAGTTGGTTGCTGCTGTTAAATACCAGAATCAAATGAAACCGAATGCTCCAATTTAAACAGAAAATACACACACCCCACACCTCTTACTGGCGAGATTTAGGGGTCAAAGTATTTAAATCAGTAAAAGCTTGTGGACAGGTACTAAAATAATTAAAGAGGCTAATGGAATGTTGGTACTTCAGCTGTAGAGAGCTCTGGAAAGGCCCCATCTGGAGAATTGCATTCAGTTCTGGGCACCGCACCTCAGGAAGGATATACTGGCCTTGGAGAGAGTGCAGCACAGATTCACCAGAATGTTACCAGGGTACCAAAGGTTAAATTATTTATTTTATTCGTTTCTGGGATGTGGGCATCGCTGGCAAGGCAAGCATTTATTGCCCATCCCTAATTGTCCTCGAGAAGATGGTGGTGAGACGCCTTCTTGAACCGCTGCAGTCCATGTGGTGAAGGTGCTCCCACAGTGCTGTTAGGGAGGGAGTTCCAGGATTGTGTGTGGAGAGATTACATAAACTGGACTTGTAGTACATGGAATATAGAAGGTTAAGGGGCGATTTAATTTGATTAAGGTTTTAAGGATGTTAAAAGGAATTGTCACGGTAAAGAGAGAGAAACTATTTCCACTGGTTGAGGAGTCGAGGTCAAGGGGACATAATCTCAAAATCAAAGCCAGGCCATTCAGGAAAGAAGTTTGGAAACACTTCTTCACGCAAAGGGAGGTAGAAGTATGGAACTCTCCCACAAAAAGCAGTAGATGCTCGCGTAATTAATAATTTAATTCCCAGATCAATAGATTTTTGCCAGGCAAGGGTGGAGAAAGGATACAGAGCCAAGGCAGGTGGATGGAATTATGATAGATCAGCCATGATCTCACTGAATGGGGGAACAGGCTCGAGGGGCTGAATAGCCGACTCCTGTTCCTACCTCCACTTTATCGTGTTAGCATTGAGCCCTCAAAGGCAGGTAAAATACTGAGCTCCCTCTTCATTACCTAGACATTACCACTGTTACTCTGTTCCCCTCCCCGCTCCATACCATTTCTGTTCCTGAATTTATAAACTTGAATATAGAAAATTAAAGGATGCGATCATTGAGGTTTTATGATGATCGAGAGATACTATTTCATCTGGTGGGAGTGTCCAGAACAAGGGGCAAAAGCTTAAAGTTAAAGTTAGGCTGTTCAGGTGTGATGTCAGGAAGCACTTCTTCACACAAAGGGTAGTAGAAATCTGGAACTCTCCTCCAAAAAGCTGTTCATGCTGGAGCTCAATTGAAAAGTTCAAGACTCAGATTGATATATTTTCATTAGCTAGGGTTCTGTTCATAGACACACACATCAGCACAAGAGGCACATGCAGAAACACCGACAGAGACATACCCACATATACAAACACACACAAAAACACACGTATAGTGGGACACAGAAACACAGACATGTAGAGACACAAACAGACTGAGCAGGAGAGAATGGGTTAAGATTGTAGGTGGATTGAGATCAGTGACAGAGAGAGGTTTTAAACAGGATTTGAAGGCACTTGTTCGATACGTAACAGCCAGTCTGCCGATTTAGGGCCTAGTGTGGTACAAATCTGACCTCTCACCAAGGACTGTGTTTCAACTCCCCACATTCATTGTACACATGACCTTCAGATCGGATGGGGTGAAAGGTCAGAGATTTGACCCTCTGTGACCCTCAGCCCCTTGCTGAAGATTGTTTCGAGTGCTGCACCATGTCTCTTCAGAATTCACCGTAGAATTACATTGTATTTACAGCACAGAAACGGGCCAGTCAGCCCAACAGGTCCATGCCGGTGTTTATGTTCCACACGAGCCTCCACCCACCTTACTTCACCTCACCCCATCATCATATCCGTCTATACCTTTCTACCTCGTACTTATCCAGCTTCCCCTTAAAGGCACACTGCTATTCACCTCAACTACTCCATGTGCCAGCAAGCTCTACATTCTGACTACTCTCTGGGTGAAGAGGTTTCTCCTGAGCTCCTTATTGGATTTATTAGTGACTATCTTATGTTTTTGACCCACAGTTTTGGATTCCCCACAAGTGGCAACATCTTCGTCATCTACCCGATCAAACCCCTTCATAATTATACAGATCTCTAATAAATAACCCCTCGGACTTCGCTTCTCTAGAGAAAAGTGCCCCAGCACGGTCAGTCATTCTGGATACTTAGAACCTCTCAGTTCTGGTATCATTCTCGTCAATCTTTGTTTCACCTTCTCCAGTGTCTCTCTATCCTTTTCATAATATGGAGACTAGAACTGTACAGAGTGCACCAAGTGTGGTCTAACCAAGGTTCTAACAGAATCTACAAGTTTAACATAACTTCGCTGCTTTGCAATTCAATCTCTCTAGAAAGAACCCCAGTGCTGTGTTTACATTTTCATGGCCTGTTTAAAACGCTCCTGAAAACCGAACTCTTTGACCAAGCTTTTGGTCATCTGCCCCAATATCTTCTTATGCGGCTCCTGTGAAGCGCCTTGGGACGTTTTACTACATTAAAGGTGCTATATCAATACAAGTTGTTCCATTTACTCTATCTAAACAATTCTTCATTTTAGAACACCTCAATCAAATGTCCTCTTAACCTTCTCTGCTCTAAGGAGAACAATCCCAGCTTCTCCGTCTATCCAAGTAACTGTAATCCCTCATCCCTGAAACCATTCTAGCAAGTCTTTTCTCCAAAGCCTTCACGTCCTTCCTAGTGTGGTGCCCAGAATTGAACACAATACTCCAGCTGAGGCCAAACTCGGGTTTTATACAGGTTTACCATCGATTCCTGGCTTTTGTACTCTACGCCTATTTATAAAGCCCAGGATCCCATTGGCTTTATTAACTACAATTGCTTTGTTAACCTGTCTTGCCACCAAAGATTTGTGCACAAACATCCCCCCAGGTCTGTGTTCGTGCAACCCTTTTAAAATTGTACCATTTCACTTGCATTGTCTCTTATCATTCTTCCTCCCAAACTGTATAACCTCACACTTTTCTGTGTTGCAATTCATCTGCCATGTGTCCGTCCAATCCACCAGCCTGTCTACATCCTCTTGAAGTCTATTACTAACTTCCTCACTGTTTTAAACACTTCCAAGATGAGTCAGTTGCAAATTTCAAAATTGTACCCTTTATCCAAATCCAGGTCATGAATATATATCAAAAACTGCAGTTACCCTGGTACTGATCCCCGGGGAACACCACTGAATACCTCCCCTTCCACTCCAAAAAACATTATTCAGCACAACTCTGTTTTCTAACCCTTCGGCAATTTTGTATCCCTGCTGCTACTGCTTCTTTTATCCCATAGGCTTCAATATTGCTAACAAGCCTATTACGTGGTACCTCATCAAACGCCTTTTTAAAGTCCATATACACAGCATCAACTGAACAGCCCTCATCAAAAGCCTCAAATCAAGTTTGTCAAAATGACAGAGAAACTCTTTCCTCTAGTGGTGGAGTCCAGAACAAGAAGGCATAATATTTACATGATAAATAGTCCATTCAGGGGTGCGGTCAGGAAGCACGTCTTCACACAAAGCCGAGTGGAAATCTTGAACTGTCAAACGGCCTAGTTTGGCAAAAAACTGACCTCTCACCAAGGACTGTGTTTGAAATCTCCACATTCATTTTACACAAGACCTTCAGATTGGTAGGGGTGAAAAGTCAGAGTTTTGACCCTCTGACACCCAGCCCCTTGCTGAAGATTGTTTCGAGTGCTGTACCATGTCTTTTCAGAATTCACCACAGAATTACATAACGGCAATCCAAAAGGTCTTCTTTCGGCATATTAACAGAAAAAGGGTCGTCAGAGGAGAGGTGGGGCCTATTAGGGACCAAAATGGAGAACTACTGGTGGAGGCAGAAGGCATGGCTGAGGTACTAAATGAGTACATTGCATCGGCGTTAACTAAGGAAGAGGATTTGTCAAAGTTATGGTAAACGAGGAGATTGCTGGGATACTGGATGAGATAAAATAGATAAAGAGGAGGTACCAGACAGACTGGCGGTAATTAAAGTGAATAGGTCACCCGGTCCGGATGGGATGCACCCGAGGTTACTGTGGGGAGTAACGGTAGAAATTGCGTTGGTGCTGACCACAATCTTCCAATCTTCCTTAGATTACAGGGGTGGCGCCAAAGGACTGGAGGATTGCAAATGTTACACCCTGGTTCAAACAAGGAGAGAAGAATAAACCTGGCAATTACAGGCCAGTCAGCTTAACCTTGGTGGTGGGAAAGCTTTCAGAACTCCCTGTGTGGTCTAACCAAGGTTCTATACATGTTTAAAATACCTTCTCTGCTTTGTATATCTATCACTCTAACTTTTGCTAGTTTATTAATTATTTCACCCTTTCTATTTTATTTGTCTTGATCTCTCTTCTCATCCCTTCTTCCAATGTCATGTTCACCTTTTTCATCTACCTAGTAAAAACTGAGGCAAAGTAACTATACAATATTTCTGAAACAGAAACAAAAAATGCTGGAAATACTCAGCCAGTCAGGCGCTGCAAATACTCAGCAGGTCAGGCTTTTATATCCAATATTTCTGCCATTTCGCTGTCATTACATGTTGGTTTGTCTTGTGATCCTTTTGTGGCTCTGTCCCTATCCTGAATTTCCTGCTATTTATGTGCCTGTACAATACTTTACTATTTCTTTTTATATTCCTTGATAATTTAATTTTGCAGTTCCTTTTCACCTTCCTAATTGTTTTTCTTATTCTTTCCCAGCCTCTTCCAATTACCTTTTGTCATCCTCTCCTTTATTTTCACTATACTCAGCATTTTTCTTCAGTATCCATTTTACCCTCATCTCTTTATTCATCCCTGGTGTTTTATTATTGGCTAGTTTGTTCTTGTTTTGTAGTGGAATATAATTCTCCTGAACTCTATTGCTCACCTTTTTAAATATTTCCCACTGCCGTTCTCTCTCTTTGTCTGTCTCTTCTGTTCCATGTTTATCTTCCCTAGTTCCATTGTCATCACCTCAAAATCAACTTTTTCACAATCGTATAACTAGTTTTGTTTTTCTCAAACATTATGTTTTGATCGATAGTGTAGATTTTCACCCAAGCTTACTTCTCTTAACTGCTCTGGTTCATTTCCCATTGTAGATCCGTCAGTGATTGCTCTCTGGTTGGGCTTCTTACGTACTGGGTAAGAAAGGAGTGCTGAACACACTGTAAATACTCCATTACCTTTTCCGCTTTCCCTACCTCTTCGACAGATCACTTGGTGTAGTTAAAATCTCCCATGATTAGGATATGTATTTTACACTTTTTATACTTTTGCTGACATAGTTTCCTTCCACTGCTAGGCGGTCTCTACAATAACAAGTTTAGCATTAATTCAACATGACCGAGAGCTCTGCTCCCCCGAACCATCTGTGTCCTATATGGAAATACGCGCAGATCAGCAGGAATCCCTTGTCAATTGCTCTAAAATTTCAGATAAATTTACGAAATAACCACTCTGCTTCAATTACAGAGACAGGGGGGAGGGAGAGAGAGAGAGGGTACACTGTACAGTGTAGAACTGGCCCATCAAACACTCCCGGGGTGGGCGGAGAGGACAAGAGTCCGGCCGCTGTGCTGAGCCTAGATCAAACTGCTTCAGTCACAGCTGGAGTCTGGGGGCCGAGTCTGGGCCCCGCACTTTAGGGAGGATGAGGGTCCGGCTAACTCTCAGCCCCGCTTATCCCCTCCCCGACTGCGCCCGCAGCGACTCAGTCCCGGGACACTCACCCTCAGGCCGCGGGTCCAGGCGGTGACGATCCATGGCCAATCCATTCCGGCTCCGCTCTCTCGGAGTCACCGCCTCACTTTACGCCATTCTGTTTTCCTTCAATAACCGCCTTCATCCGGGGACCCGGGACATGCGCAGTGCGGCCTCACAGCGCGCACAGCATCGGTGTTATCCGCCGCTGCTATTGGCTGAACAAAGCTGATTGACAGCGCACCACCATTCGGGGCCCAGTGCAGCGACCCACGCCCCGCCCATTTTCGCTGTCGGAGGCGGGATCGTGTTGCTCCGGAATTAAATCTCGCGGCCGTTAAACCGCCTCAGCGTCAGTGACGTCATGTACCCGGCACGCGGGCTTTGTGACGTCAATAACCCGGCAACGGGGTCTGTGTGACGTCAGTAACCTGGCACCAGGTGCAGGGAGGGCACTGACCCCACAGGGTGGCCGTGCACACAGTAACACCACCTGAAAATCATCGCACCGTTCACAGCGGGGAGAAACCCTACTGTTGGGGTCGCTAGAAATCAACAGGCTCTGAGACTTTTGTTGCAGGAAAGGCAAGTGTGTTACTTTATTCACTCTCCATGAGGACTGAGGGTCTCAGGCTCGTTGCAGGGCTATGACGTCATCACGCTACCGACGCTCTTAAAGGGACACTGCCCCGATAACCCAACCCAGTACGTACATATAACAACATTGGCTATACATAGTGAATTGTGTTATTGTCCCGATGTGGTCTCCGCC
Organism: Somniosus microcephalus; assembly: GCF_052327205.1. NCBI lineage: Eukaryota > Metazoa > Chordata > Chondrichthyes > Squaliformes > Somniosidae > Somniosus > Somniosus microcephalus. The sequence continues at coordinate 59,206,403 of NW_028225179.1, forward strand.
ACATACGTCCCCCCAGAATTCACTAGCACTGGCAATGTCAGTCGTTGGGGGGCCGGATCACACGGTCGGAACGGCTCCTCAATTCCGGGGTGGGGACCGGGGGGTTCGTCGGAGGGACCTCGGGCGCTCGGTGGTGGACTGAGGGTGCAGAAACCAGAGGTCGGCCCCACCTCGGGGGCTGTGCCAACTCAACGGGTCGGTCCAGATCCAGGTGGGCCGGCTTAAGATGGTGCACGGAAATGCAGTCCGGCTTACCGCTGACATCCACTGCGTAGGTCTTGTCCCCAGTTTCGAGGACGCAGAATGCTCCATTGTAGGGTGGCTGAAGAGGTCGTGGTGGACGAAAACGTACTCCGCCGCACGAAGGTCGAGCGGAACGTTGGACTGTGGGAGGCCATGCTGTGATGTGGGCACCGGCGCGAAAACCTTGGCGTTGTCCTGAAGGTCGGACCGCTGCTGGGCTGCGGACCAAGGTTCCGTTGCATTGGGGTCGAAATCCCCGGGAACCTGCAGCGGCTGTCCGTAGACGAGCTCGGCAGACGAGGACTGGAGGTCCTCCTTGGGGGCGGTCCTGAGTGTTTACGGGAAGGTTTCCTGGGCCAATATGTCGAGGAACCAACCAGAGCTCAGGCCATCTTAGACTGGGTATTATGTAACGAGAAAGGATTAAATAGCAATCTTGTTGTACGAGGCCCCTTGGGTCGGAGCGATCATAATATGATTGAATTATTCATTAAGAGCAGTTTAAGATTCAACAATGGAGGTCAAAGGGATTAATTAAGAAAGGGAAAATAGAATATGAGAGTAAGCTTTCAGGGAACATAAAAACTGACTGTAAAAGCTTTGTGAAGAGAAAAAGATTGGTGAAGTCAAGCGTAGGTCCCTTGCAGTCAGAATCAGGGGAATTTATAATGGGGAACAAAGAAATGGCAGACCAACTAAATACATATTTTGGTTCTGTCTTCACAAAGGAGGACACAAATATCCTCCCAGAGATGCCGGGGAATATAGGGTCTGATGAAAGGGTGGAACTGAAAGAAATCAGTATTTGTAGGGAAATGGTGTTAGGAAAATTGATGGGACTGAAGGCCGATAAATCCCCAGGGCCTGATAATCTACATCCCAGGGTACTTAAGGAAGTGGCCCTAGAAACAGTAGATGCATTGCTGGTCATCTTTCAGAACTCGATAGACTCTGGAACAGTACCCATGGATTGGAGGGTAGCTAATGTTACCCCACATTCAAAAAAGGTGGTAGAGAAAAACCGGGGAAATATAGACCAGTAAGCCTGACATCGGTAGTGGGGAAAATGCTGGAGTCCATTATAAAAGATGTAATAGCAGAGCACTTGGAATGCAGTGACAGGATTGAACAAAGTCAACATGGATTTACAAAAGGTAAATCATGCTTGACTAATCTACTGGAATTTTTTGAGGATGTAACTGGTAAAATAGATAGGGGAGAACCAGTGGATGTGGTGTACTTGGACTTTCAGAAGACTTTCGATAAAGTCCCACATAAGAGATTAGCGTGCAAAATTAAGGCACAAGGGATTAGGGGCAAGGTATTGACTTGGATAGAGAACTGGTTGGCGGACAGAAAGCAAAGAGTTGGAATAAACGGGTCGTTTTCCGAGTGGCAGGCAGTGACTAGTGGGGTACCGCAAGGATCGGTCCTAGGACCCCAGCTGTTCACAATATATGTTAATGATCTGGACGAGGGAATTGGATGTAATATCTCCAAATTTGCAGATGACACACAGCTGGGCGGGAGGGTATGCTGTGAGGAGGATGTCGTGAAACTCCAGTACGATTTGGACAGGTTGGGTGATTTGGCAGAAACATGGCAAATGCACTATATAATGTGGATAAATGTGAGTTTATCCACTTTGGTGTCAAAAACAGGAAGGCAGATTATTATTTGAATGGCAATAGATTGGGAGAAGGTGAAGTGCAAAGAGACCTGGGTGTTCTTGTGCACCAGTCGCTGAAGGTAAGCATGCAGGTGCAGCAGGCGGTGAAGAAGGCAAATGGTATGTTGGCCTTCGTAGCGAGAGGGTTCGAGTACAGGAACAAGGATGTCTTGCTACAGTTGTACAGGGCCTTGGTGAGACCGCACCTTGAGTATTGTGTGCAGTTTTGGTCGCCTTACCTGAGGAAGGACGTTCTTGCCATGGATGGAGTGCAGCGAAGATTCACCAGGCTGATACCTGGGATGGCAGGAATGACGTATGAGGAGAGATTGTGTCGATTGGGCTTATACTCATTGGATTTTAGAAGATTGAGAGGGGATCTCATCAGAACCTATACAATTCTGTCAGGCCTGGACAGACTAGATGCAGGAAGGATGTTTCTGATGGCCGGGCAGTCCAGAACCAGGGGTCAGAGTCTAAGGATAAGGGGTAAGCCATTTAGGACTGAAATGAGGAGGATTTTCTTCACCCAGAGAGTAGTGAACCTGTGGAATTCTCTGCCACAGAGGGCGGTGGATGCCAGTTCATTAAATATATTCAAGAAAGTGTTGGATATATTTCTTAAGGCTAAAGGGATCAAGGGATATGGGGAGAAGGCAGGGACAGGGTACTGAATTTGAATGATCAGCCATGATCTCATTGAATGGTGGAGCAGGCTCGAAGGGCCGAATGGCCTACTTCTGCTCCTTTTTTCTGTGTTTCTATGTCCCAGTATAACGCACGGGAGTCTGTCGATCCAAGTATCATCCCGGAGGCTGGCCCGGAGCGCGGCCTTCATGGAGCGATGAAACCGTTCGCACAGTCCGTTAGCCTCAGGGTGGTATGCTGTGGTGCGGTGGAACATCAACCCGAGGCCTCGGGCGACAGCGTTCCAGAGCTCCGACATGAACTGGACCCCCGGTCGGAGGAAATGTCAGATGGGGCGCCGAACCGGGCGACCCAAGTGCTGATGAATGCCCGAGCCACATCGGCGGACGTCGTTGAAGACAGCGGGACGGCTTCCGGCCGTCGGGTGGTTCTGTCGACCATTGTGAGGAGGTGGATGAACCCGCGGGAGGGCGGCAGGGGCCCCACCAGGTCCACGTTAACATGGTCGAACCGCCTCTCGGGCACCGCGAAAGGCGCCAACGGGGCCTTAGTATGGCAATGCACTTTCGAGCATTGGCATACCACGCAGGTGCTGGCCCAGTCACGAACGTCTTTCCTGAGCCCATGCCAGACGAACTTATCCACCACCAGCTTCTGTGACGGCTTCCCGCCTGGGTGGGAAAGATTATGGATGGCATCGAAAACTTGCCGTCTCCACCCGTCCCGTCGGGCACGATGGGACGTGGTGCCCAACGGAGACGTTGCACAGGAGTGTGGTGCCGGCATCGTCAAATGCGACGTCCGCTAGTTGAAGGCCCGTGACCGCCGTCCTGTCGGCCTGGACGTCCGGGTCGGATTCCTGGTCGGCCGCCATGCGGGTGTAGTCGATGCCGAGGTGTACGGCGCTGGCGACGGCTCGGGAGAGACAGTTGGCGATGAGGTTGTCTTTCCCAGCCACATGCTGGATTTCCATTGTAAACTCTGAGATGAAGGCCAGCTGGCGTTGCTGATGGGCCGACCACGGCTCGGAAGCTTTGGCCATGGCGAAGGTCAACGGTTTGTGGTCCACGAACGCTGTGAACGGGCGAGCCTCCAATTGGAAACGGAAGTGTCGGACGGCGAGGTAGAGGCCGAGAAGCTCACGATCGAAGTTGCTGTACTTCCGCTCATTGGGGCAGAGCTGCCGGCTGAAGAAGGCGAGCGGTTGCCAGGTGCCGTTGACCCACTGTTCGTGGACGGCGCCGACCGCATAGTCCGAGGCGTCGGTGGTGAGAGCGATCGGCGCATCAGGTAACGGATGCGACAGCATGGTCGCGTTAGCCAGGGCCCTATTCGTGTCCCTGAAAGAATTGGCCATCTCCTCGGACCAGTCGACGGCGAGCTTGTCGGGTTTGCCTTTGAGGGCTTCGTAAAGGGGCCGCATAAGATGGGCTGCTCGGGGGACGAAACGATGGTAAAAGTTCACCATGCCCAAAAACTCCTGCAGGGCCTTCATGGTGAGGGGTCGCGGGAAGTCCATCACGGCCTCCACTTTTGATGGCAGTGGCACCGCCCCGTCCTTTTTGATGCGGTGCCCGAGAAAGTCGATCAAGGACAGCCCGAACTGGCACTTGGCCGGGTTGACAATTAGGCCATGCTGGCTGAAGCGTTGGAAGAGAGTCCGAAGGTATGACACATGCTCAGACCTGGAGGCGCTGGCAATGAGGATGTTGTCCAGGTGTACGAACAGGAATGTCAGGTCCTGTAACACAGTGTCCATTAGGCGTTGAAAAGCCTGGGCGACGTTTTTGAGGCCGAATGGCATGCGGAGGAAATCGAACAACCCGAACGGGGTGATCACCGCAGTTTTCGGGATGTCCTGCGGCCGGACAGGGACCTGGTGGTAACCCTGGACGAGGTCCACGTTCGAGAATACCACTTTCCCGGCCAGGCGGGCGGAAAAGTCCTGGATATGTGGAATCGGGTAGCGGTCGGGGGTCGTAGCATCATTGAGGTGCCGGTAATCGCCGCACGGGCGCCACCCGCCACCTGGTTTCGGAGCGATGTGGAGGGGCGAGGCCCACGGACTGTTCAACTGGCGGAAGATGCCAAGGCGCTCCATGGTGTCGATCTCGGCTTTAGCGATGGCGAGTTTCCCCGGGTTAAGGCGCCGAGCGCGGGTGTAGACGGGTGGACCGGTGGTCGAGATGTGGTGTTCTACCCCATGTTTGGTGGCAGCGGATGAGAATGTGGGCCTCGTGAGGTCTGGGAACTCGGCGAGGAGGCAGGAAAACTCATTGGAGGCCGAGAGTACGCTGGGCAACTTCGTCGTGCTGGACCTTCTGAGGGAACATGGGAGCGAGCTGAAAGTCTCAGCGTTGATGAGATGTCGGTTCTTGACGTCCACCAAAAGGCCATTGGCGCAGAGGGAGTCAGCACCGAGAAGGGGGGTGGACACTTTTGCCGTGACAAAGTCCCAGGTGAACCGCTGCCCGCCAAAACAAAGCGCCACGCTCCATTTCCCGAAGGTGCGGATGGAATTGCCGTTGGTGGCTTCGAGGATGGGGCCGTGGTTCCCCCTTGCATGTCTGTGGTTGACACGGGCAGGATGCTCACCTGGGCACCCGTGTCACAAAGAAAACGATGTCTGGAGTCGGAGTCCGTAATAAATAACAACCTGCCTGAACGGCCGACAGCCATAGCAGCCGACGAGTGGTCTTTCATTTGTTCCAACACCGGAAAACTGCACGGGGGCCGGCACTTCCTGGCTTTGGGGCTGAACTGCGCATGGTAGAAGCAGAGGCTTGGGGCTGCCACCGTTGGGCTGTATCGGTGGGGGCAGGGCTCCGCGTGGCCGTGCAGCACTGTTGCCCGGCGGAGAAAAATTTGTTGGCCTCCTTGGCCAGGTCGCGGAAATCGGTACTGGAAGAGTTGGCTAAAGCCGACTGTACCTGACCTGCCAGCTGTTGAAGGAACAGTTCCTTGAAGAGGAAGCACGGCCTGTGTGTGCCCAGGAGGGCCAGCATGTGGTCCATCAGCTCCAAGGGCTTGGAGTTGCCAAGCCCGGGTAGAGAGAGAAGCCAGCATGCGCGCTCGGCTTCGGTGAGTCCAAAAGTTTCTAAGAAGTGCGTTTTCAGCGTTTTGAATTTGTTGAGCTCTGGGGGGGTTCTCGAGCAGGCTCACAACTCTGGCCACGGTGGAGCTGCCGAGAGCAGAGACGACGTAGTAGTACCTCGTGTCGTCCGCGGTGATGTCCCGGAGTGCAAATTGAGCCTTGGCCTGGGCGAACCAAGCGACAGCCTGTCGTTCCCAAAATTCGGGTAGTTTGATGGAAACGGCATTCATTGCCATTTCGGATGAGGTCTTTGGAATCGTCCAAAAGAGCAGCGGGATCACCAATGTTGGGGTTGCTAGAAATCAACAGGTTCTCAGACTTTTGTTGCAGCAAAGGCAAAATGTGTGTTACTTTATTCACTCTCCATGAGGACTGAGGGTCTCAGCCTCGTTGCAGGGCTATGACGTCATCACGCTACTGACGCATGACGTCTTCACGCTACCGACGCTCTTAAAGGGACCCTGCCCCGATAACCCAACCCAGTACGTACATACAACAACATTGGCTATACATAGTGAATTGTATTTAGGTACATATAACAACATTGGCTATACGTTGTGAATTGTGTTATTGTCCCTATGTGGTCTCCGCCACAGTACAGTTGTTCCGTGTGTGGACGAGGCTACAACCGATCATCCATCCTGGAGAGACACCCACTCCATGGAGAAACCGTGGAAATGTGGAGACAGTGGGAAGGGATTCAATTACCCGTCTGAGCTGGAAATATCAATGTAATTACTGTAGAAATTACCTTTTTTACATTATTGCTTGTTCATTTTATGTGCTGTCTTTTTTATGTCTTTTATTTATGTTATGTTTGCTTTATTTATATTTAAAGTATGTATGCGTGTATATGTCGGTATGTGTTGTTTTGTGATGGCGCCGATGAAGATGGCTGCCGTCCTTGCGGGCTCCGCGCGTACCAGGCAGCTAAGTGTTCTTGCTGCTTGGTGCTCTCGGCTCGTCAAGAAAAAAGCATTTCACTGACTAGATTTCACTTCTTGTATTTAGTTATGTAATAAAATAAAATTGAAATGAAATGAAATGAAATGCATCGGCGCACTCACATTGGGGAGAGGCTGTTCACCTGCTCCGTGTGTGGGAAGGGATTCACACCATCATCCCACTGCTTAAACACCAGCGAGTTCACACTGGGGAGAGTCTGTTCATCTGCTTTGTGTGCGGGAAGGGATTTACTCCATCATACCACCTGCTGACACACCAGCGAGTTCACACTGGGGCGAGACCGTTCACCTGCTCCGTGTGTGGGAAGAGATTCACTCCATCATCCCACCTGCAGAAACATCAGCGAGTTCACACTCGGAATGACTGTTCACCTGCTCCGTGTGGGAAGGGATTCACTCCATCATCCCAGCTGCTGAAACATCAGCAAGATCACAAGTGACTGCAGGGTTGGATTCTGCTGTTGTTGCTGCTGTTAAGCTCCCTCCCCCTACATCATCACTGTGCTGAAATCCACATCAGTCTCCCCATCTGCTCCTTGTTCTCTGCCTGGATCCTATAACTGCTGAACTCAGTCTTCCTATCCTAGATTTAAAAAATCAGAAATAGGAGCAGGAGTAGGCCACTTGGCCCTTCGAGCCTGACCCGCCATTCAATAAGGTCATGGCTGATCTTCTACCTCAACTCCACCTTCCCGCACTATCCCCATATCCCATGATTCCCTCAGAGGCCAAAAGTCTATCGATCTCTGCCTGGAATAGACTCATCGACTGAACCTCCACAGTCCCCCGGGCTAGAGAATTCCAAACATTCACAACCCTTTGTGTGAAGAAATTTCTCCTCATCTCAGTCCTAAAACCCTTTATTCTGAGACAGTGACCCCTAGATCTAAAGTCCCCATCCAGGGGATACAACCACCCTGCATCTAGCCTGTCAAGTTGCTTAAGAATTTTCTATGATTCAATGAGATCACCTCTCGTTCTTCTAAACGCTAGAGATCGTAGGCCTAGTCTGCTTGAGAATGAACCATTTATCCCAACTCTCTGTTTTCTGTTAGATAGCCAATCTTCCACCCATGCCAGTAAATTACCCCCAATCCTGTGATTTGTTATCTTGTGCAGTAATCTTTTGTGTGGCACCTTGTCGAATGCCTTTTGGAAGTCCAAATACACCACATCCACTGGTTCCCCTTTATCCATCCTGTTTGTTACGTCCTCAAATAATTCGAGCAAATTTGTCAAACATGACTTCCCCTTCATAAAACCATGCTTACTCTGTCCAATTAAATTATGCTTATCCAAATGTCCTGTTACTGCTTCCTTAATAATGGACTCCAACATTTTACCAACCACAGATGTCAGACTAACTGGTCTATAGTTTCCAGCCTTTTGTCTACCCCTCTTTTTAAATAAGGGCGTTACATTAGCAGTTTTCCAATCTGCTGGGACCTTTCCTGAATCCAGGGAGTTTTGGAACATTACCACCAATGCATCCGCAATCCCTACCGCTACTTCTCTCAAGACCCTAGGATGTAAGCCATCAGGGCCAGGTGATTTATACGCCTTTAGTCCCATTATCTTACCGAGTACCACCTCCTTAGTGATTTTAATCGTGTTTAGCTCCTCCCCCCCCCATAGCCCCCTGTTTGTCCAGTGTTGGGATATTTTTAGTGTCCTCTACTGTAAAGACTGATACAAAATATTTGTTCAGCGTTTTTGCCATCTCCATGTTCCCCACCACTAATTTCCCGGTCTCGTCCTCTAAGGGACCAACATTCACTTTAGCCACCCTTTTTTCTTTTTATATAACTGTAGAAACTCTTGCAATCTGTTTTTATATTTTTTGCTAGTTTACTTTCATAATCTATCTTCCCTTTCTTAATTAATCTTTTAGTTATTCTTTGCTGGCTTTTAAATGCTTCCCAATCTTCTATCCTCCCACTAGATTTGGCTACTTTATATGTCCTTGTTTTCAGTCGGATACATCCTTTATTACTTTACTTAGCCACGGATGGCTGTCTTTTCTTTTACGCCCCTTTTTCCTCAGTGGAATATATTTTTCTTGAAAGTTGTGAAATACCTCCTTGAATGTACACCACTGCTCATGTACCGTCTTACACCTTAATCTATTTTCCCAGTCCAATTTAGTCAACTCTGCTCTCATACCTTCATACTGTAGTCTTCTTTATTTAAGCTTAGTACGCTGGTTTGAGATCCAATTCTCTCACCCTCCAACTGAATTTGGAATTCAACCATGTTATGGTCATTCATTCCAAGGGGATCCTTTACTAGGATGTTTTTTATTAATCCTGTCTCATTACACAGGACCAGATCTAAGATTGCCTGCCCCCTGGTTGGTTCAGTAACATACTGCTCAAGGAACCCATCCCTAATGCACTCTATGAACTCTTCCTCAAGGCTACCCTGCCCAATTTGATTTGTCCAGTCAATATGAAAGTTAAAATCCCCCATGATTATAGCTGTTCCCTTATTACAAGCCCCAACTATTTCCTGATTTATACTCCGACCAATAGAGTTGCAACTGTTAGGAGGCCTATAGACTATGCCCACTAATGACTTTTTCCCCTTATTATCCCTTATCTCCACCCAAACCGTTTCACTATCCTGATCCTTTGACCCAATATCATGTCTCGCTATTGCAGTGATTCCATCCTTTATTAACATAGCCACCCGCCTGCCTTTCCTTCCTGTCTGTCCTTCCCAATTGTCAAATACCCCTGGATGTTTAGTTCCCAGTCATGGTCACCTTGCAGCCATGTTTTTGTAATGGCCACCAGATCATACCCATGTGTAGTTATTTGTACCGTCAACTCGTCTATTTTGTTACGAATGCTGCGTGCATCAGATAAAGAACTTTTAAATATGTTTTGTGACAATTTATTCCTGCTTTTACCCCCTTTACTACTTTACCTTTATCTTTATACATTCTGTCCCTTCCTGACACGCTCTGGTTTTTAATTCCCCCACTGCTACCTTGCTCTATTGCCTTCGCCGCTGATATTTATATTTTTCGCTCTCTTGAAACCTCCCCACCACTAATTAGTTTAAAGCCCTCTCTACAGCCCTAGTTATTCGATTCGCCAGGATTCTAGTCCCAGCACTGGCCAAGTGAAGTCCGTCCCAATGGAACAGCTCTCTCCTGTCCCAGTACTGGTGCCAGTGTCCCAAGAAGCAAAACACATTTCTCCCACACCAGTCTTTGAGCCACGCATTTAACTCTCTGATTTTATTTACCCTAGCCAAATTTGCTCGTGGCTCAGGTAGTAATCCAGAGATTATTAACCTTGTGGTTCTGTTTTTTAATTTGGCCCCTAGCTGCTCATACGCCCTCAGCAGAACCTCTTTCATAGTCCTACCTATGTCGTTGGTACCAACGTGGACCACGACAACTGGATCTTCCCCCTCCCGCTCCAAGTTTCTCTCCAGCCCAGAGGAGATGTCCTTAACCCTGGCACCGGGTAGGCAACACAGCCTTCGGGACTCTCGCTCTCGGCTACAAAGAACCCTATCTATTCCCCTAATGATACTATCCCCTACCACTACAACATTTCTTTTTACTCCCCCCACTTGAATGGCCCCTTGTTCCACGGTGCTGTGGCTAGGTTGCTCATCCTCCCAGCAGTCCCTGTTCCCGTCCTCACAGGGAGCAAGAGCCTCGAACCTGTTGGACAAGAGCAAGGGCTGCGGATCCTCCAACTCTACCTCCTGGATCCCCGTACCTGCCTCACTCATAGTCACACCCTCCTGTCCCTGCCCACGGACTACATCTGAATTAGTTAATCTAATTGGTGTGACTACTTCTTGGCACGCAGTGTCCAGGTAACTCTCCCCCTCCCTGATGTGTCGCAGTTTGAATCTCAGACTCCAGCTCATCAACACGGAGCTGGAGTTCCTCAAGCAGCCAACACTTACTGCAAATGTGATCACTGTGAACATCAATGGTGTCCATCAGCTCCCACATTGTAGAGACCGCCTAGCAGTGGAAGGGATTTATGTCAGCAAAACTATAAAAAGTGAAAAATACATATCCTGGTCATGGGAGATTTTAACTACACCAAGTGACCTGTCAAGAAGAGGTAGGGAAAGGGGAAAAGGCAATGGAGCATGTACAGTGTGTTCAGGACTCCTTTCTTACCAAGTACGTAAGAAGCCCAACCAGCGAGCAATCACTGACGGATCTATAATCGGTAATGAACCAGAGCGGTTAGAGAAGTAAGCTTTGGTGAAAATCTACACTATCAATCACAACATAATAATGATTGAGAAAGACAGGAGTAGTAATAAGATTGTGAAAAAGTTGATTTTGAGGTGATGACAATGGAACTATGGAAGATAAACATGGAACTGAAGAGACAGACAAAGAGAGAGAAAGGCAGTGGGAAATATTTAAAATGGTGATCAGTAGAGTTCAGGAGAATTATATTCCACTACAAAACAAGAACAAACTAGCCAATAATAAAACACCAGGGCTGAATAAAGAGATGAGGGTAAAATGGATACTGAAGAAAAATGCTGAGTACAGTGACAATAAAGGAGAGGATGACAAAAGGTAATTGGAAGAGGCTGGGAAAGAATAAGAAAAACAATTAGGAAGGTGAAAAGGAACTGCAAAATTAAATTATCAAGGAATATATAAAGAAATAGTAAAGTATTGTACAGGCACATAAATAATAGGAAATTCAGGATAGGGACAGAGCCACTAAAGGATCACAAGATAAACCAACAGGTAATGACAGCAAAATGGCAGAAATATTGGATACAAAAGCCTGACCTGCTGAGTATTTGCAGCGCCTGACTGGCTGAGTATTTCCAGCATTTTTTGTTTCTCTTTCAGAAATATTGGATAGTTACTTTGCCGCAGTTTTTACTAGGTAGATGAAAAAGGTGGACATGTCATTGGAAGAAGGGATGAGAAGAGAGATCAAGGCATATAAAATAGAAAGGGTGAAATAATTAATAAACTAGCAAAAGTTAGAGAATAAAACCCCGATACTAAAAGAAGCAAGGGAGAGAGAGAGCAGAGGCACCATTATATATACTCGGGAATAGTTAGTGTAATTTCCAAATTGACAGATGACACCAAATTCTGGTGTATATTTAATACTGAGGAGCACTGTGACATAATGCAAGATGTTAATAAACTGGCAGGTTGGCGTGTAAATGGCAATTTAATTTCAATATAGATAGATGAGAGATGCTGCAATTTTGGTAGGAGGAATAAGGAAACATACTCCTTGGAAAGTTAGTGTCTAAATGGGGTAGAGGAGCAAAGGGATCCAGAGGGGCAGATGCACAAATCATTAAAAGCAGGTTAACCAGGCCATGAACATGCAGACAAAGCACCAGGGTTCATTTCTAGAATGATAGATATGCAAAGCAGAGAAGGTATTTTAAACATGTATGGAACCTTGGTTAGACCACACATGGAGATCTAAAAGTTATACCACCACGAAGGTTAAGCTGACTGCTCTGTAATTGCCAGGTTTATCCTTCTCTCCTTGTTTGAACCAGGGTGTAACATTTGCAATCCTCCAGTCCTTTGGCGCCACCCTTGTAATCTAAGGAGGATTGGAAGATTGTGGCCAGCACCAACGCAATTTCTACCCTTACTCCCCACAGTAACCTCGGGTGCATCCCATCCGGACCGGGTGACCTATTCACTTTAATTACCGCCAGCCTGTCTGGTACCTCCTCTTTATCTATTTTATCTCATCCAGTATCCCAGCAATCTCCTTGTTTACCATAACTTTGACAAATCCTTGTCCTTGGTTAATGCCGATGCAATGTACTCATTTAATACCTCAGCCATGCCTTCTGCCTCCACCAGTAGTTCTCCATTTTGGTCCCTAATCGGCCCCACCGCTCCTCTGACGACCCTTTTTCTGTTAATATGCCTAAAGAAGACCTTTTGGATTACCGTTATGTAATTATGTGGTGAATTCTGAAAGACATGGTACAGCACTCGAAACAATCTTCAGCAATGGGCTGGGTGTCAGAGGGTCAAAACTCCGACCTTTCACACCTACCGATCTGAAGGTCTTGTGTAAAATGAATGTGGGGGTTTCAAACACAGTCCTTGGTGAGAGGTCAGATTTGTGCCAAACTAGGCCGTTTGACAGTTCAAGATTTCCACTCGGCTTTGTGTGAAGACGTGCTTCCTGACCTCACCCCTGAATGGACTATCTATAATGTAAATATTGTGCCCTCTTGTTCTGGACTCCCGCTGAAGGAAAGAGTTTCTCTGTCATTTTGACAAACTTGATTTGAGGCTTTTGACGAGGTAACAGAGGGTGGATGAGGGCTGTTCAGTTGATGCTGTGTATATGGACTTTAAAAAGGTATTTCATGAAGTACCACGTAATAGGCTTGTTGGCAAAATTGAAGCCCGTGGGATAACAGAAGCAGCAGCAGCAGGGACACAAAATTGTCTAAGGGATAGAAAACAGAGTTGTGGTGGATGCTGTTTTTTGGAGTGGAGGGGGAGGTATTCAATGGTGTTCCCCGGGGATCAGTACCAGGATAACTGATGTTTTTGATATATATTCATGACCTGGATTTGGATAAAGGGCACAATTTAGAAATTTGCAGCTGACTCAACTTGGAAGTGTTTAAAACAGTGAGGAAGATAGAAATAGACTTCAAGAGGATGTAGACAGGCTGGTGGATTGGACGGACACATGGCAGATGAATTACTACACAGAAAAGTGTGAGGTTATACAGTTTGGGAGGAAGAATGAGAAGAGACAATGCAAGCGAAATGGTACAATTTTAAAAGGGGTGCACGAACACAAACCAGGGGGGATGTTTGTGCACAAATCTTTGGTGGCAGGACAGGTTAATAAAGCAATTGTAGTTAATAAAGCCAATGGGATCCTGGGCTTTATAAATCGAGGCGTAGAGTACAAAAGCCAGGAATCGATGGTAAACCTGTATAAAACACGAGTTTGGCCTCAGCTGGAGTATTGTGTTCAATTCTGGGCACCACACTAGGAAAGACGTGAAGGGTTTGGAGAAGAGGCTTGCTTGACTGTTTTCAGAGATGAGGGACTGGAGAGACTGGAGAAGCTGGGATTTTTCTCCTTAGAGCAGAGAAGGTTAAGAGGAGATTTGATCGAGGTGTTCTAAAATGAAGAATTGTTTAGATGGAGTAAATGGAACAACTTGTATTGATATAGCACCTTTAACGTAGTAAAACATCCCAAGGCACTTCGCAGGAGCCGCATAAGAAGATACTGGGGCAGATGACGAAAAGCTTGATCAAAGAGTTCTGTTTTCAGGAGCGTTTTAAACAGGCCATGAAAATGTAAACACAGCACTGGGGTTCATTTCTGGAGAGATCGAATTGCAAAGCAGTGAAGTTATGTTCAACATGTACATAAGAACATAAGAACATAAGAAATAGGAGCAGGAGTAGGCCAATTGGCCCCTTGAGCCTGCTCCGCCATTCAATAAGATCATGGCTGATCTGATCCTAACCGCCAATCCACTATCACAGAACCATCTCCTGAATCTAACAGAATTAGACACACGATATAAGAGCTGGATCAAGGCTACACGGCCCCTGGGCCCGCTCCGCTACCCACAGGGCCATGACCGATCCGAACCTAGACTCATGTCCAAATTCCTGCCCGCTCCCCCTAACCCTTAATTCCCTTTACTTCTAGGAAGCTGTCTATTTCTGTTTTAAATTTATGTAATGATGTAGCTTCTACAGCTTTTTGGGGCAGCATATTCCATGGACCTACCACCCTCTGAGTGAAGTAGTTCCTCCTCATCTCAGTTTTGGAAGAGCCCCTTCACAATCTTATATGTTTCAATAAGATCGCCTCTCATTCTTCTGAACTCCAATGAGTAGAGTCCCAATCTACTCAACCTCTCCTCATATATACATCCCCTCATCCCCGGGATTAACCGAGTGAACCTTCTTTGTACTGACTCGAGAGCAAGTATGTCCTTTCTTAAGTATGGACACCAAAATTGTACGCAGTATTCCAGGTGAGGTCTCACCAATACCTTGTACAACTGAAGCAATACCTCCCTATTTTTATATTCTATCCCCCAGCAATGAAAGCCAACATTCCATTGGCCTTCTTAATCACTTGCTGCACCTGCATACTAACCTTTTGAGTTTTGTGCACCAGGACCCCCAGATCCCTTTGTACTTCAGTACTTTCCAGTTTCTTGCCATTAAGATAATAACTTGCTCTACGATTTTTCCTGCCAAAGTGCATATCCTCACATTTTCCAGTATTGTATTCCATCTGCCAAATCTCTGCCCACTTACTTAGCCTGTCGATGTCCCCTTGCAGGTTTTATATGTCCTCCTCACTCACTACTTTCCCTCCCATCTAAGTGTCATCTGCAAACTTTGATATGTTACACTCGGTCCCCTCCTCCAAATCGTTAATATAGGTTGTAAAGAGTTGGGGACCCAGCACTGACCCCTGCGGAACACCACTAGTTACTGATTGCCATTTATCCCAACTCTCTGCCTTCTGTTAGATAGCCAATCCTCTATCCATGCCAGAATATTACCCCCAATCCCGTGATTTTTTATCTTAAGCAATAATCTTTTGTGTGGCACCTTGTCAAATGCATTTTGGAAGTCTAAATACACTACATCCACTCGTTCCCCTTTATCCACCCTATATGTTACTTCCTCAAAGAACTCCAGCAAATTTGTCAAACATGACTTCCCCTTCATAAAACCATGCTGACTTTGTCCTATTAAATTATTAACCAAACGTCCTGTTACTGTCTCCTTAATAATGGACTCCAAAATTTTACCTACCACAGATGTTAGGCTAACTGGTCTATAGTTTCCAGCCTTCTGTACTGCCCTTTTTAAATAAGGGTGTTACATTAGCAGTTTTCCAGTCTGCCGGGACCTTTGCCGAGTCGAGGGAGTTTTGGAAAATTATTACCAATGCATCCACAATCCCTACCGCCACTTCCCTCAAGACCCTAGGATGTAAGCCATCAGGTCCAGGTGAGTTATCCGCCTTGAGTCCTATTATTTTACCGAGTACCACTTCCTTAGTGATTTTGATCGTGTTTAGCTCCTCCCCCCCTTTAGCCCCCTGTCTGTCCAGTGTTGGGAAATTCTTAGTGTCTTCTACTGTAAAGACTGATATATAATATTCATTCAGTGTTTTTGCCATCTCCATATTTCCCACCATTAATGTCCCGGTCTCATCCTCTAAGGGACCAACATTTACTTTAGCCACCCTTTTTCTTTTTATATAACTATAAAAACTCTTACTATCTGTTTTTATATTTTTTGCTCATTTACTTTCATAATCTATCTTCCCTTTCTTAATCAATCTTTTTGTTATTTTTTGCTGCCTTTTAAAGTTTTCCCAATCCTCTATCCTCCCACTAGATTTGGCTACCTTCTTTGCCCTTGTTTTTAGTCGAATACTATCCTTAATTGCTTTACTTAGCCACGGATGGCTGTATTTTCTTTTACACCCTTTTCTTCTCAGTGGAATATATTTTTTTGGAAGTTGTAAAATAACTCCTTAAATGTACACCACTGATCATGTATCGTCTTACCCTTTCATCTATTTTCCCAATCCACTCTACTCAATTCCGCTCTCATACCTTCATAGTCTCCTTTATTCAAGCTTAGCACGCTTGTTTGACATCCAACCTTCTCACCCTCTAATTGAATATGGAATTCAACCATGTTATGGTCACTCATTCCAAGGGGATCCTTTACTAGGACATTTTAAATTAATCCCGTCGCGTTACACAGGACCAGATCTAAGGTTGCTTGCCCCCTGGTCGGTTCAGTTACATACTGCTCAAGAAACCCATCCCTAATACACTCAATGAACTCATCCTCAAGGCAGCCCTGCCCAATTTGATTTGTCCAATTAATATGATAGTTAAAATCCCCCATAATTATAGATGTTCCCTTATTACAAGCCTCAACTATTTCCTGATTGATACTCCGTCCAACAGAGTTGCAACTGTTCGGAGGCCTATAGACTACGCCCGCTAGTGTTTTTTTCCCCTTATTATTCCTTACCTCCACCCAAACTGTTACATTATCCTGATCTTTTGACCCAATATCATTTCTCTGTATTACAGTGATTCCTTCCTTTATTAACATAGCCACCCCACCTCCCCTTCCTTCCTGCCTGCCCTTCCTGATCGTTAAATAACCTGGTATGTTTAATTCCCAGGCATTGTCACCCTGCAGCCATGTTTCTGTAATGGCCACAAGATCATACCCATATGTAGTTATTTGTGCCATTAACTCGTCTATTTTGTTACGAATGCTATGTTCCTCGAGCAGCCAGCACTTACTGCAAATGTGATCACCATGAGCATCAATGGTGTTCACCAGCTCCCACATATTGCAGCAGCAACACATCACCTGATCTCCCATTCTATGTAATTAATTAAATTTATTAATATTATTCTTAAATACCCTCTGCCCCGATTCTAGATGGTGAATATCACACCTTAGAAACTATAAACCAAAGAGATTTAAGCTTAAAAAGGGAGAAATACTTACCAACCAATCACTTACCCGCTTTCTGGTGACATGACACTTGGATTACTTTTTACCTCTCTCCTTCCCTCCGAGACTGGAGACTGGTAAACCGTACCTGGTCTCTGGGGATTTTATAGCCCCGCTGCTGCCGCTCGAGATTCCCGCCGACGCTGTGAGGCCTTACCTGGTCTCTGGGGCTTTTATAGCCCCGCTGCTGCCGCTCGAGATTCCCGCCGACGCTGTGAGGCCTTACCTGGTCTCTGGGGATTTTATAGCCCCGCTGCTGCCGCTCGAGATTCCCGCCGACGCTGTGAGGCCTTACCTGGTCTCTGGGGATTTTATAGCCCCGCTGCTGCCGCTCGAGATTCCCGCCGACGCTGTGAGGCCTTACCTGGCCTTTGGGGCTTTTATAGCCCCACTGCTGCCGCTCGAGATTCCCGCCGACGCTGTGAGGCCTTACCTGGTCTCTGGGGCTTTTATAGCCCCGCTGCTGCCGCTCGAGATTCCCGCCGACGCTGTGAGGCCTTACCTGGTCTCTGGGGCTTTTATAGCCCCGCTGCTGCCGCTCGAGATTCCCACCGACGCTGTGAGGCCTTACCTGGTCTCTGGGGCTTTTATAGCCCCGCTGCTGTCGCTCGAGATTCCCGCCGACGCTGTGAGGCCTTACCTGGTCTCTGGGGCTTTTATAGCCCCGCTGCTGCCACTCGAGATTCCCGCCGACGCATTGAGGCCTTACCTGGTCTCGAGGGTTTTCATAGTCCCGCTGCTGCCGCTCGAGATTCCCGCCGATGCTGTGAGGCCTTACCTGGTCTCTGGGGCTTTTATAGCCCCGCTGCTGCTGCTCGAGATTCCCGCCGACGCACTGAGGCCTTACCTGGTCTCTGGGGCTTTTATAGCCCCGCTGCTGCCGCTCGAGATTCCCGCCGACGCACTGAGGCCTTACCTGGTCTCTGGGGCTTTTATAGCCCCGCTGCTGCCGCTCGAGATTCCCGCTGATGTAGATTCTGTTAGAACCTTGGTTAGATCACACTTGGTGCACTCTGTACAGCTCTAGTCTCCATATTATGAAAAGGATAGAGAGGCACTGGAGAAGGTGAAACAAAGATTGACGAGAATGATACCAGAACTGAGAGGTTCTAAGTATCCAGAATGACTGACCGTGCTGGGGCTCTTTTCTCTAGAAAAGCGAAGTCCGAGGGGTTACTTATTAGAGATCTGTATAATTATGAAGGGGTTTGATAGGGTAGATGATGAAGATGATGCCGCTTGTGGGGTATCCAAAATTAAGGGTCATAAATATAAGATAGTCACTAATAAATCCAATAAGGAGCTCAGGAGAAAGCTCTTCACCCAGAGAGTAGTCAGAATGTAGAGCTTGCTGGCACATGGAGTAGTTGAGGGGAATAGCAGAGTGCCTTTAAAGGGAAGCTAGATAAGTACGAGGTAGAAAGATACAGACGGATATGATGATAGGATGAGGTGAAGTAAGGTGGGTGGAGGCTCGTGTGTAGCATAAACACCGGCATGGACCTGTTGGGCTGAGTGGCCTGTTTCTGTGCTGTAAATACTATAATTCTACGGTGAATTCTGAATAGACACGGTACAGCACTCGAAACAATCTTCAGCAAGAGGCTGAGGGTCAAAACTCTGACCTTTCACCCCATCCCATCTGAAGGACTTGTGTACAATGAATGTGGGGAGTTCAAACACAGTCCTTGGTGAGAGGTCAGATTTATACCACACTATGCTGTAAATCGGCAGACTGGCTGTTATGTGCTGAACAAGTGCCTTCTAAAGCCTGTTTAAAACGTCTCTCTCCATCACTGATCTCAATCCACCGACAACCTTAACCCGTTCTCTGCTGCTCAGTCTGTTTGTGTCTCTACAAGCGTGTGTTTCTGTGTCCCACTATACATGTGTTTTTGTGTGTGTGTGTATATGTGGGTATGTCTGTAGGTCTTTCTGCATGTGTCTCTTGTGCTGATGTGTGTGTCTATTAACAGAACCCTACCTAATGAGAATATATCAATTTTAGGCTTGAATTTTTCAATTGAGCTCCAGCATGAACAGCTTTTTGGGGGAGAGTTCCAGATTTCTGCTACCCTTTGTGTGAAGAAATGCTTCCTGACACCACACCTGAACAGCCTAGCTTTAACTTTAAGCTTTTACCCCTTGTTCTGGACACTCCCACCAGATGAAATAGTATCTCTCGATCATCATAAAACCTCAATGATCGCATCCTTAATTTTCTATATTCAAGTTTATAAATTCAGGAACAGAAATGGTATGGAGCGGGGAGGGGAACAGAGTAACAGTGGTAATGCCTAGGTAATGAAGAGGGAGCTCAGTATTTTACCTGCCTTTGAGGGCTCGATGCTGACAATCTATAAAGTGGAGGAAGGAACAGGAGTCGGCTATTCAGTCCCTCGAGACTGTTCCCCCATTCAGTGAGTTCATGGCTGATCTATCATAATTCCATCCACCTGCCTTGGCTCTGTATCCTTTCTCCACCCTTGCCTGGCAAAAATCTATTGATCTGGGAATTAAATTATTAATTACGCGAGCATCTACTGCTTTTTGTGGGAGAGTTCCATACTTCTACCTCCCTTTGCATGAAGAAGTGTTTCCAAACTTCTTTCCTGAATGGCCTGGCTTTGATTTTGAGATGATGTCCCCTTGACCTCGACTCCTCAAACAGTGGAAATAGTTTCTCTCTCTCTACCGTGACAATTTTTTTTAACATCCTAAAATCCTCAATCAAATTAAATCTTCTATATTCCATGGACTACAAGCCCAGTTTATGTAATCTCTCCTCACACAATCCTGGAACTCTCTCCATAACAGCACTGTGGGAGTACCTTCACCACATGGACTGCAGCGGTCCAAGAAGGTGGCTCACCACCATCTTCTCGAGGACAATTAGGGATGCGCAATAAATTCTGGCCTTGCCAGCGATGCCCACATCCCAGGAACAAATAATAATTTAAACCTTGGTACCCTGGTTACATTCTGGTGAATCTGTGCTGCACTCTCTCCAAGGCCAGTATATCCTTCCTGAGGTGCGGTGCCCAGAACTGAATGCAATTCTCCACATGGGGTCTTTCCAGAGCTCTCTACAGCTGAAGTACCAACATTCCATTGGCCTCTTTAATTATTTTAGTACCTGTCCACGATCTTTTACTGATTGAAGTACTTTGACCCCTAAATCTCGCCAGTAAGAGGTGTGGGGTGTGTGTATTTTCTGTTTAAATTGGTGCATTCGGTTTCATTTGATTCTGGTATTTAACAGCAACAAACAACTCCTGCAAACCCTCAGCAACTGAATCTCTATTTGGATTTGTTCACCAGTCCCGGTGACTGCTCCAACTCACCCTATGTATCTGTGTGTCCCACTATCCTTCCCCTGTGGGTTTGGATGTTGCAGACCGAAACAGTGAAAGATCCAGTGATGGATTCCCACCAGCCCAAGCTCTCCACGTTCTCACTGAATGAAACCTTCCTTCACGTGAAGCAGGCTCTGTTTGATTGTTTAGTTCCCGTAACCCCTGACCCTGTATTAATGCTCTCTGAATAATGGGCTGTACTCAGAAATAAAACTTACTGCATTGATCACAGCTTCACATCCGTGTCCTGTTTCACTTTAGGATCAGTGTGCCGGAGGACAAGGTGACAGGGGATGAAATGAGACTGGGAGACGATTTGGAATTGCAGGAAATGGGAAGAGGAAACTGGCACAGGGAATCTCTCCGTGTCTAATAACACATTTAGAAAGGTACTGAGATAAGACGGGTGTCCCAGCGTGTGAGCACTCTGACCGTTTGTGGGTTAAGCTGTTTAACTTGAAACGGTATCTTCAGGCAGATTGGAAATGGACATCTATTGCATCAGACCGACAGATCGTTTGGTGGGACAGTGTAGAGGGAGATTTACACTCAATCTAACCCGTCCATCCTCTATCTTGTTTTTTCTCTTTCGCTATCTGCCTCATTTGATTTCCCTCTCTCTTTGCCTCAACTTACTCTGCCTCACTCTCGTCTCTATTTCTTTCTCAATGTCTCTATCTCTCTTCATCACATTTTCTCTCTCTCATTCACCTTTGCTCTGTCTCTCTTCTCTCTCTCTATCTCTCTCATTTCACTCTGCCTCGCTGTGTCTCACGCTTTCTGCCTTTCTCTTCTCTGCCTCGGTCCCTTCTGCCTCACTCTCAGTCCCCCTCTCTCTGCATGTATCGACCCTCTGTCTTCTCTCCTCCTCCTTCTCTCGCTCGCCCTCTCAGCCACTATCTCATCTTTCCCTCCTCTTTCTATTTCTGCCTCATTCTCTCTCTCTCCCCTCTCACTCCCTCTTTTCCTTTAAGTCTCTCTCTGTGTTAATCACTTATTTTACAGTTTGTTTCCTCTCTGCCCATTTCTCTGTCTCCCCCTTTTTGTCACACTTTCTTTTCTCATTCTACCACACTCTTTCTCCCCTCTGTGTTTCCCCTCTCTCTGCCCCTGTCTCTCTCCCAGTTTCTCGCTTTCACTTTTTCTCTCTCTCTCTCTCTCTATCAAGATTCCTGATGTATCAGGCCTGCCCCAACACAACACAAGCCCAACCCGTACTTCGAATACATTGCATGAGCTGATCACAGCTTCTACCCCCTAGTTTTAAAATGAGCTTTCCGGGATGCACAGACCCCACCTGGGGATTGGAGCCCTGCAAGATTTCGCTGTTAATCTAGAGGGAAGCTTGCCTCCACATCTCATCCAGCCCCAATCCTGAACTCATTTTATTACATTTCATCGTCCAGTTACATATCCCGCCTCCCTTTGTATACATGCCTCCGATGTGCTCCTCTCTGTAAATCTACTGGGTCTTGTTTCTTATGTTTGACAGCCTGTTTCTTGAATTTAATCTGTTTGGTCATTTTGTAAATTTTTGAAGAATTGGCAAGCGATTCCTGCTGATCTGCTGAGTGTATTTCCATATAGGACACATGTCTCGGTGGAGCAGGTATCCCAGTTACGTTAAAATAACACTAAAAAGTTATTCTAGACACCGTGTAGCAGTGGAAGGAAACGGGAGGGAAATTATGTCCGCAAATCTATAAGCATAGAAACATAGAAAATAGGAGCAAAAGTAGGCCATTCGGCCCCTCAAGCCTGCTCCGCCATTTAATGAGATCATGGCTGATCATCCAAATTCATTACTCTGTCCCTGCTTTCTCCCCATATCCCTTGATCCCTTTAGCCTGAAGAAATATATCTAACTCCTTCTTGAATATATTTAATGAATTGGCCTCAACTGCCTTGTGTGGTAGAGAGTTCCACAGGTTCACCACACTCTGGGTGAAGAAATAATGCATTGATCACAGCTTCACATCCGTGTCTTGTTTCTCTTTAGATCAGTGTGTCCGAGGACAAGGTGTTCATGAGTGGAATGAGGCTAGGGGAAGATTTGGGAATCACAGGAAATGGGAAGAGGAAACCGCTGCAGGGAATCTCTGCAAGTGCCTAATAACACATTCAGAAAGATACTGAGATAAGACCGATGTCCCAGAGTGTCAGCACTCTGACCGTTCGGGGTTCAAGATATCTCATTTGAACGGGTTTCTTCAGGCAGATTGGAAATAGACCATTGATGGGACAGTGTGGAGGGAGATTTACTCTCTACCTAACCCGTGCTTCCTCTATCATGTTTTTTCTCTCTTGCTATCTGCCTTATTTTATCTCTCCCTGCCTCATTCTCATCTCTCTGCTTGTTTCTTTCTCTCTCAATGGCCCTAGCTCTCCCTGCCTCATTTTCTGTCATTTACCTTTGCTCTGCCTCTCTTTCCTCTCTACCACCCTCATTTCTCTCTGCCTCGCTGTCTCTTACTCGCTGCTTTTCTCTTCTCTACCTCTCAGTCCCTGTTTCTACTTCACTCTCAGTCCCTCTCTCTACGCTTGTATCGCCCCTCTCTCTTCCCTCTGCCTCATTCTCTCTCTCTCGCCCTCTCTGCCACTCTTATATTTTCCTCCTCTCCAGCTCTGCATCACTCTGTCTCCCAATCCCTCTTTTTGCCTTAAGTGTCTCTCTGTATATTTCACTTATTTTGCTGTCAGTTTCCTTTCACTCTGCCCATCTCTCTCCGCTTTCTGACTATTTCTCTCTCTTTCTCGCTCTCTCTCTGTCTTTCTCCCCTCTGTCTTTGCTTCCTCTCTCTCCCAGTTTCTCCCTTTCTCTTTCAGTCAAGATTCATCGTGTAACAGGACTGTTCAAACACAAACTCTTTCACACTGTGTCCGGCCCGTGCCCTGAATGCATTGCAAGATAATAGCTTCTGCACCCCCAGTTTTAAAATGAGCTGTCCAGGATGTGCCAGGCTGCACCAGGGGCTTGGAGTCCTGCCAGATTTTGCTGTTAATCTAGAGGGAAGCTTGCTTTTATTCTAACCTCATTTCATTGCCCAGTTACATATCTGCCTGCCTTTGTATAAATGCTTCCAATGTGTTCCTCTCCGTAAATCTAATGGGCCTGGTTTTTCCTTATTTTTGACAGCCTGTTTCTTTCATTGAATCTGTTTGATCATTTTATAATTTTTTCTGAAATGTTTGAATAATTGTCAAAATATTCCTGCTGATCTACTGAGCGTATTTCCATACAGGACGCAAATACCTCGGGGAGCAGGGTTCCCAGTCACGTTAAAATAATGCCAAAAAGACAAAGAGCCACTATGAAATTAAATTATCAAGGAATATAAAATGAAAAAGTAAAGTATTCTACAGATACATGAAGAACAAAAAAGGATAGGGACAGGGCCACTGAAGGATGGATATGATAAACTCACAGGTAATGACAGCGAAATGGCAGCAATGTTGGAGAATTAATTTGCCTCAGTTTTTACCAGGTAGACTAACAAGTCGGACATGACATTGGAAGAAGAGATCAAAAAAAATTATGAAGTCATTTAAAATAGAAAGGGGGAAAATTATTGATGAACTAGCAAAAGTTAGAGAGGATAAAACCCCGATACTAAAAGAAGCAAGGGGAGAAAGAGCAGAGGCACCATTATATAGACTCAGGAATAGTCAGCAAATATTCCAAATTTACAGATGACTGCAAATTCGGGCGTATAGTTAATACAGAGGAGCACTGTGACAACATACAAGAAGATCTTAATAAACTGGCAGGTTGGTGTGTAAATGGCAAATCAATTTCAGTATAGGTAAGTGCAGTGGTGGATTTTGATAGGAGGAATAAGGAGGCCACGAGCTCCTTGGAAAGTAAGTGTCTAAATGCGGCAGGGGAGCAAAGAGATTTCGGGGGATAGATGCACAAATCATTAAAAGCAGATTTACATGGCCATGAAAATGCAAACCAAGCACTGGGGTTCATTTCTAGAGTAAGAGAATTGAAAAGCAGCAAAGTTATATTCAACGTATATAGAACCTTGGTTAGACCACATGGAGTACTGTGTACAGTTCTGGTCTCCATATTACGAAAAGGATATAGAGACACTGGAGAAGGTGCAAAAACGATGACAAGGATGATACCAGAACTGAGAGTTTCTAAGTATCCAGAATGACTGAACATGCTGGGGATCTTTTCTCTAGAAGAGCGAAGGCTGCGGGATGATCTAATAGAGATCTGTATAATTATGAAGGAGTTAGATAGGGTAGATGTCGAAGATGTTACCATGTGTGATGAGTCCAAAACTAGGGGTGATAAAGATAAGATAGTCACTAATAAATCCAATAAGGAATTCAGGAGCAACCTCTTTACCCAGAGAGTGGTTAGAATGTAGGGTTCGCTAGCCCATGGAAAACTTAAGGTGAATAGCAGTGTGCTAGATAAGAATATAAGGGAGAAAGGAATAGAAGGATATGATCGTAGAATGAGCTGAAGTAAGATGGGTGTAGGCTCGTGTGGAGCATAAACACCGGCATGGACCTGTTGAGCTGAGTGGCCTGTTTCTGTGCTGTAAATACTATCTAATTCTATGGTGAATTCTGAAAAGACACGGTAGAGTTCTCGAAACAATCTGCAGCAAGGGGCTAGGTGTCAAAGGGTCCAAACTCTGACCTTTCACCCCTACCAATCTGAAGGTCTTGTGTAAAATGAATATGTGGAGTTCAAACACAGTCCTTGATGAGAGGCCAGATTTGTACCACACTAGGCCCAAATCGGCAGACTGGCTGTAACGTGCCGATCAATGCCTTCAAAAGCCTTTGTAAAACCTCTCTCTCTGTCACTGATCTCAATCCACCTACAACCTTAACCCTCTCCTTCCTGCTCAGTCTGCGTGAATCTGTCTGCACATGTGTGTGTGTTTCTGTGTCCAGCTGTACGTGTACGCATGTCAGTGTGTGTATGTGTGTCTGTATATGTATGTGTGTGTGTGTATTTGCGTTTCTATGTATGTGTCTGTGTGTCTGTCTATATGCAGACACACACACCCTTACCTAACAAAAATCGAATCTCAGTTTTTACATTTTGAATTGACCCCCAGCTTCGACAGCTTTTTGTGGGAGGGATTTCCAGATTTCCACCGTTCTTTGTGTGAAGTGCTTCCTGACATCACACCTGAACGGCCTGGCTCTAATTTTAAGGTTCTGGACTCTCCCACCAGATGGAATATTATCTCTCTATCATCTTAAACCCCTCAATGATATCACCCCATAGTTTTCTATATTTTAGCTATGAGGAAAGATTGGATAGGCTGGGGTTGTTTACTTTGGAACCGGGGAGATTTAATTGAGGTATATAAAATTTTGAGGCGCCTAGATAATGTGGTTTGGAAGGTGCTATTTCCCTTAGCAGAGAGGTTAATAACCTAAAGTAAATGGTAGAAGGATTGGAGGGGAGTTGAGGACTATTTTCAGCCAGAGGGTGGTGGGGGGTCTGGAACTCACTGCCTGAAAGGGTGGTAGAGGCAAAAACACTCATCACATTTAAAAAGTACTTGGATATGCACTTGAAGTGCCGGAACCTACAAGGCCTCGAATCAAGAGCTGCAAAGTGGGATTAGGCTGGACGGCTCTTTTTCGGCTGGCGTGGGCCGAATGGCCTTTTTCTGTGCCGTAAACATCTTTGTTTCTAATACTGGGAAGTTTTAAACGATTAAATGTCCTGTTTCTGTACCTGGCTCATCCTGTCAGCTGAGCTCATGTGTTCAGACCTGGAGTTGGGCCCAAACACAGAACCTTGTCTTCTGAAAGATGGCGAACTGCCAACTGGGTCAAGCTGCCAACTGATCCACGTTGCACAGAAAGGAAACGCCTTTTCCCAGGATATCTCCAGGGAGCAGAGCCACTCCCCGTGTGTGTGATTATAAATGCAGCAATTTCGGAGTCCGGATTCAGAACATTTCCATTCCAGCCACCTGAACCTGACTCTGTAAAATTGCACAGATGAAGATGAAAGCTCTGCTCTTAGTTCTTGCATTCCTGGTGCTGACTCAGCCCAGCCTTGCCAAGTGGATAATTACAGGTAAATTCCTCTGATCTCTCCGCAGCCAGTATTTCATTCTTTTAAAATATTTTATTCTCTGTTTGAATGTCACGGTTTGATTGGTTGACTGAAGGTGATTGTGAGATTGTAAGAAAGTCTGAAGAATTTAATCTGAACCAGTTCCACGGGTAAATCCCCTGATTGTTCAGCAGGTCCCTCAGTGGGTCGAGGGAATGGTGGGTGTTTGCTGATCCAAACAGACCAGCAATAAAAACACAAATTATTGGCCGGTGCCGAGTGGGCGGATCTCAGCCGGAGCATTGACCCTGGTTAGGAGACTCTGTAGTTGGCCTCAGTACCCAGGTACTACGGAGGTGAAACTCCCAGTTGTTGGCCCCGATCACTCCTACCTGCTGCAAAGCGTGAGAATGCGGACTCTGTGTGAGGACAGGAGCGGGAGCTCCTTCAGTCCCTTTCCCCCACACTCACTGTCCAGTCTCACAGATGAAGAATGGTGAATTGGGAGCTATGCTGGAGGTGTCTGTGGAATTGGTCCCCAGACATGAGTTAGCTTTTCATAACAGGAGGGCAGGGAATGGGACGAAAAAAGCATTCCAAACAGGTTTATTTAATTGGAATAATTCTGCAGCCTTCATAGAGATCGGGGTGTGAGAACACAGACTAAGTAGAGGAGGCAAGCGGTGAAATTATCAATTGTCATAGCTGGGGTGTCACTTTGACTCAGTTGGGAGTTGAGTGAACAAGTTGTGGGTTGATGCCCAGTCCAGTATATACAGCCCAGCACTGGGGGAGTGCTGCACTGTTAAAGGTGTCATGTTGTGGATGACACGCTAAACGGAGACCCTGTCTACCTGTTCATCGGGCAGGAACAATCTGGTGGCATTATTTGAAGAGCTGGGAGTTCTCCCGGTGTCTTGGACTGACACCACTCTCTCAACCAACATGAGCAGAGACTCCCCATCCTGTCCAATCTCATTTGCTGTTTGTGGAACTTTGCTGTGAGCTAATTGGCTGCCGTGTTTCTCTACAAAACAGTGTCGGCACTTCAGAAACAATCCATGGTCTGTGAAACTCTTTCGGCCCTCCTGGTGCCGGGGAACGTTCTCTATCAATGTCAGATCTTTCCTCTCTGTGTCTCTGGTCTCAGATAGCGGGGTGTGGTGGGCTCCATTCTGAGGAAATCCCCTTGCACTGCCCTTCAGGACAAAGTGAGTCTGTACAGGATTGGGGGAGGGGGAGCAGTGGGGAGTTTCATCTATATATATAAACGGTTGGTCCGTCTGTCTTTCTGTCTTTCTGTCTTTCTGTCTGTCTGTCTGTTTGTCTGTCTGTCTGTCTGTCTGTCTGTTTGTCTTTCTGTCTGTTTGTCTTTCTGTCCGTCTTTCCGGCTATACAATCAAAAGTTATAGAGCGTACCGACAAATATGTTATATCAAAAGAAAGCTTATCATCAGGGGAGTCTAATAGGCATATTTACTTTTTGGTCAGACAAAAATTGTTCCGACAGTATACAAAAAAGTTTCAAAAAATGGCAACATTCCGCTCATTAGCGTTGAGTGATGTGATGGTTGACCAGTCGAACAGGGGATTAACCTGATGGTTGACCAATCGGTGCATCATGGGGGGCTTTTCATTGCGTGTGTGGGCGGGCCTAATCATTCTGAGCTGAGGTGAGTGGCCACCATCTTGATTCCCAACTATTGATTTCTTTTTCCCACTTTCTGCATGTAAGTATAGATTTCCAGCAAAAAAAAAGTTGCATTTAAAAGAAAAAAAAATCCTTTTGCAAAGGGGGACTCGGGCTTTCCCCCCCTCGGTGGTGGATGAGCTGCCCTGCAGGCCTCGAAGCCTCGGCATCTCCTCGCCAGCCACGCCCAAGCTGGGCACCGCCCGTCCCGCCCCGCGATTTCTGCCATCTTGGTAAAGGCTGGCGGCGCGGGACTGAGCCGAGCGTAGCCTCACCGCCATCTTAGTAAAGGCTGGTGGGGCGGGAGTCAGCGTGCGCGTCAACGTTGGCCCGGATGTGACCTGAGCTAAGGTGAGTCCGGCCGGGCCTTCCGCGCTAGGCCGCGCACCGGCTAGCCCTCAGGCGCTGATCTGCACACAGAGGCATTCAGCTCACCGCGTCCGGGCTCTGAGGAAAGGCAGAGAGAGAGGGGGAGGGAGGACAGGGGAAATCAGGGTGAGACAGGGGGAGGGAGAGGAGAGGGGGGGAGGGAGGGGAGAGGAGAGGGGGAGGGAGGGGAGAGGAGAGGGGGGAGCGAGGGAGAGGAGGGGGGGAGGGAGGGAGGAGGAGGGGAGGGAGGGAGAGGAGAGGGGGAGGGAGGGGAGAGGAGAGGGGGCAAGAGGGGAGAGGTGAGGGGGGAGGAGGGGGGAGAGGGAGGGGGAGAGGAGAGGGGGGTGAGGGAGGGGGAGAGAGGAGAGGGGGGAGGGAGGGGGAGTGAGGAGGGGGGAGGGAGGGGAGTGGAGAGGGGGAGGGGAGGGGGGGAGAGGAGAGGGGGAGGGAGGGGGATGAGGAGAGGGGGGAGGGACGGAGTGAGATGTGAGGAGGGGAGGGGAGGGGAGGAGGGAGGGGAGAGTGGGAGGGAGGGAGGGAGAGGTGAGGGGGGAGGCGAGAGGAGGAGGGGAGGGAGAGGGTGGGAGGAGGAGTGGGGAGTGGGGTGGAGAGGTGATGGGAAGAGGAGAGGGGTGAGGGAGGGAGAGGAGGTGGGAGGAGGGAGAGGAGAGGTGGAGGGGAGGGAGAGGAGGGGAGGTGGGAGGAGGGGGGTGGGAGGGGTGGTGGTGAGGGGAGAGGAGAGGGGGAGAGGGGGAGG